>NW_012098321.1:5466499-5585077 GCF_000951045.1 Mandrillus leucophaeus
AAATTCTGCAGTCCTTTTTCTAAGGATTTAAGAAGCTTGCTTTTTAAAGTTTTCTTATTTGACTTAAAAAACACTTCACGTTTTTGCCTCTTTATTTACTCCAGCCTCTTTAAAATCGCACGGGAAGCAATCTCAGATACAAGATTTAAATGACATGATGTCATATTAGTCTGTTAATTACTTTTATGAAACAAACTCAAATGCTCTCATTTATCATTTGAAAACTCTTGCTGACACTATTCTTCTTTGATTGATCCTTATAAAATTTATTTCAAAACTCATGTCACTAGTCTTTCCTTTGTTAGTCTTAAAAGCAAAATGCTTTTAAAAATAAAAAAGCTGATGCTAATTCCTGTTTCCTATTAGTTATTATTATTGGCATTGTATGAATTATAAAAAATATCCGCAAGATTTTAAAATAAATGTTAACTAAAATTATAATGAATGGTTACTTTTAAACTATGCAGGCCTTAAATAAAATTGAACAAAATATGGCTGTGGTGAGCCTCTTGAAGATGTAATGAGAAGGGTATAATTATCCTTTGTCTAATAGTAGAATTGCCAGGCAGCATTAAGTCGTTTGAGATGGTGACAGAATTCTGAATTCTCTAAAAGTAACACAAATTACTCTATTAGGGGGTGCTTATGGAATGACCTTTTGTTCTGAGCACCTAAATATAGTATTCACGTTAAAAAGCATTCATCCAAAACTAATCCGAAAATCTATTCAATGGCGCACAGAACGTCTGTGCTCATTCTTCCTGTTTCACTTTGAAACTCGCTTGGGGAAACTTACTTGGGCATTAAAATCAGGAGAGACTGAGGAAGAAGCTGGATGGACATAAATAGGATCCTTTTTACTTTAAAAGTGTGACCTCATTCTCCATTGTATATCTGTGCTTTGTAAAAACTTCCTTGTGTACCAATTACACAACATTTTATTTAATTAAATGAATACATATAAAATATATGCACACTACCATTCCAATATTGTTTTAACTTAAGTATTTTATGCATACTTCTATTGTGACATCTAATTGTGACATCTGCTATTGTGACATTTGCCTGCACCATCTGGTCCCCTGGGAGGTCAGTGCAGGGTTGTTCCATTTTGACATGAGTAAATTCTAGATTAGGTATTTGGCAGCTAACTCATCTGGATATAAGGGAACAGAAGTGCCAGACACGTAGATAATATTTGGAGAACAGGAGCATTCTTGGAACATGCTGAATAGAGGACAAGGAGATGAGTAAAGAACTATGAACAAATCCATTAAGTATTCAAGATTTAAGCATTTAGATAGTAAATAGAGCAAACAGGGTGACAGATATCAGCCACTTGGTGTGTCTAGAGCAGTACTAATTGACAGCTTGAGGTAAAAAACTCTCACTTAACTACAAGGGCATATAAAAGTATCCACTAACTGGTTTAACTGGTTTAAAAAGATATATTTCACTAGTGAAAACAACTGAGAAATAAGGGGCACTTTTGGGAATTCTGTATACCCTTTTTAAAATTTCCTTGCAATTTCTTAGCATCTAGACATTGTGTGTGTAATGATTCAAGAGAACACATATCTGGGTGTCTGTCTCCCGAACTTCTAGGTCTCCAATTGTGTTTTCACCAGTGAGTAATTTCATTGTTTTTTTCTCCGAAAATAAATTACCTTTTATACATGACTCACAGCTTGGTCCAGAATGATGAGAAAGCTCTTATTCTTCCATCAAGAAAGCTTTGTTTCATTTCTCTTTTCACCTGGGTCACTGGCCTGAGGTCTGTAAAAATGATGTTTTTTTTTTCTTTTTTTTGCTTTTGTATTTGATGTACTTGGAAACAAGAAATCTGACAGAAAGCTTCTAGAATCAGGAAACAGAAGTGATATATATCTATATGTGTGTACATAAATATATCTAATAACATATTTACATATTTATATAGTTTTATACATATTTTATTTATGTAGTATGGGGAGATTAGAATTTAATGTAATTTAATTATTGAATTTAATTGTTCCTAATTAGAATATTTATGATAGAACCAGTAATTTCAGATTCTTTTTCTAGATGGCCGTGAACCCAAATTATGAAAAAAATAAATATAGTCCAATTTCCATTATAGTTATCTTTTCTAAGTCAACTTTTCAAAGATGATTTTGAGTTATACAATAATACTATGGCATTATTATTTCTGTTTTTATTTTGTCTAATTTTTAAGAGTTTTACTTCTGTAAGTATTTTCTGTAAAACAATAAATTTCAGGGTGCTTTTTATTTATAATTACTAAGAAATCATTACTCTCTTAGGAAAAAGTCCCATAGAAGCAGATCCTACTTGTTATTACAGAGCTAAGTCTTCTAAATTAAATTTCCTCCATTGATTTATCTTTTAGGCTTAAAGTGAAGCAATATCAATGACATTCTACTAGGATACAAATTCCATTTTGGCAGGGAATTTGTCTCTAAGTTTCTAAATCTCAGCACCTAGAATGGACATTTGCACACAAATAACTTATAATAAATACTTGTTATATGTTTAAATGAACTTTCAGAATAAAAACCTTATAATAAAAAGGATAAAATGAAGCTAGGACCAATTTGTTGCCCAAATTTCCAAATTTTTTCATGTTCTCTTTGGCACGTTGATTTTATGTGTATGTGCTTCTGTGTGTGCCTGTGTGTGTTTGTATTGAGTGTTTTCAATTTGTCCTTGGTAGTGAAAGCAAGCTTACATCTGCTATAGTCTCATACCTCCTTTCATAGTCTTCAATATGTTTACTTCTTGCACTAGACTCTTTACCTCCATGGACTTCATCTCCCTTCTGGGCTATCAGAATAGCTTCCTATCTACTTTTTCTACCTTTAGACTCTTATTTCTCCTGTTGTCAAAATACATTTATTTTAAAAAATGACTAATTACATAAACTTCCTCATTAAAAACCCTCTCTCGTTCTCCAGTGACCCAGTATTAAGTCCAAAATGCAGATCATATTGAAACGTTTCTTTCCAGATTGTCCCCCTGTCAGTCTTAACCCTTAATGACAGCTAACTAATTACAGTTTCTAAATGTGGCATGAATATGCTACTCTTCCTTTATTTGATAGCTTGAAAATCTACTAGGTACCCTTTAAAACCTCAGCTCTAACACCACCTCATCTCTGAGATCTCTGACCATCACTTCCGACTCTCCCAAATATTTCTAGAAAACCTCTGCTAGCACATATAGTATCTACTGCTCTTTTACACATATCCTCATGTCCCAGATTGTGTGATGAGTCTTTTGAGCAACATTATGGTCTATACCTGGTCTCATAGCTGATAGATGTTACATACTTGTGATATGGATAAAAATATATTTCAAACATTTATGGGTAAATTCTGTGTTTGCATATTTGTGCGGTATATCAAATTCATTCATATAAAATACATACTTTTATAAAACCATCATGAATGGCTTACAGTGTTGATGCTTTGTTAATTTACTTACATTTAGGCACAAAGAAGAGATCGAGAAAAGTCAACCACTCCTTGCTTGATGATGCAAATTGCATCAAGACCCTTTGCCTTCAAAAATTCACATGCTGAAGACTGCATTAGCTTCCAAACTAATATTTCTGACACTTCCTCTGAGATAGTTTTTAAGACCAAAGGTATTACTGACTTGGTAATAATATGGGAGAAAATCTATGATTTTAATTTTCCACTCCAAGTAATAGTCCGGGAAAATGTTCATGAGTCTATTGTGTGTAAGATGGGGAACCAAGGTAAACAAGCGGAGGAGCAGAGATAGTCGTCAGGAGATATTTATTTTGAGAATTTGCAGTTTTCTAAAATGCCTACAAACACACACACACGCAGTGCACACATGCACACAACGATTAAATAACTTTTCCGAATGCAAGTTTCAGTCAAATGGACTTGAGGGTAGATTAAATATTCAATTCTATTTTCCTTTCATTTAGCGATAGTAAATTCACCTTAGTTACTATTAGCGTCTGCCCCTCCCTCAACACAGACTCAGCAAAATTATCTTATGTTACAGTGGTTCATGAGTTAGCAGCCTCCACAGATTGAAAGGGAACATCTGCAGGGCAGGGCCTGAAACAATGTGAAGTAGAATCATTACTTTATCACAACTATGATTCAGTCTCCCTGAAGGTACGCTAGCAGAGGGGCTAACGGTGAGCATTCATTCATTATAGTGGCCATTCCATGAAAAGCTCAAGTTGCTGTAGCCATTTTAATATTCTTCCCTCCAGGCAGAAGTGATCTGTGTAGCTGAGGAAAGCAAGGACGCTTTAGAGAGAATCAAAAACTGATAAATTAATCTTTGAAAAATTGTTGACAACTTTGCAAAAATTACCAGTTCATAGACTATGTTCATTTTAAATGAACGGCTTGACATTTTATCAAATGACAGTTTTCCTAAAGACTTATTATTCAGTATGGATAGAAATTTACTTTTCTGTCTGTCACCACAGTGATATTTATTTATGGAAAGTGGATGAAGTTTCTCAATTTCAATGAGTAAATTCTCAGTGGTAAACCATGTCCTGTGTGTTTAATGTCCTTGAAAATTTTCTTTGGAGTTAGTTGTTAACATATTTGGTAAATTATATCAGTTTCTTGGGATTATACTTCAGAAATTATTACAAAAATTCATCTTAATTCTCTGAGATAATTAGTTTAAGAGAGCTGAGCTCACACGTAATCATGCATGGATGGCATATTAAATATGCATTCATGCTGAAATCTACATTTGATGGTATACTTCTCAACTGCTATATATTTACTGCTGTACAAATAACCAGCAGGTCAAGACCTTTAGCACGAAAGCAGGCTGTCTGAGAGAAGAGATAGGCAGGGGAGCCAGTTGTTAAGAATCGCTAGCGCACTACTGAATGTGTCCTACTAAGATTTCACAAACTGAGAATCACCCTGTGTTATGATGTGTTAGGTTGTATCTCATCGCAATTTGTTACACATTATTTTCAATGTACAATTTCAAACCACACACTCCCCCCAAATTCTAAAATGATCACTGATTATTCTGATTATTAAAAAGTCCAGAAACAACAGATGCTGTTGAGCTGCAGAGAAAAAGGAATGCTTTTACACTGTTGATGGAAGTGTAAACTAGTTCAACCACTGTGGAAGACAATCTGGTGATTCCTCAAATATCCAGAGGCAGAAATACCATTAGATCCAGCAATCTAATTACTGGGTATATACCCAAAAGAATATAAAACATTCTATTATGAAGATACAGGCAGATGTATGTTCATTGCAGCACTATTCACAATAGCAAAGACATGAAATCAACCCAAATGCCCATCAGTGATACACTGGATAAAGAAAATGTGGTGCATATACACCATAGAAGACTATGCAGCCAAAAAAAGGTATGAGATCATGTCCTTTGCAGGGACATAGATGGAGCTGAAAGCCATCATCCTCAACAAACTTATGTAGGAACAGGAAACCAAACATTGTATGTTCTCACTTATAAATGGGAGCTGAACAGTGACAACACATGGACTTATTGCAGGGAACAACACACACTGCGGCCTGTCCATGGGGGTGGGGGAAGGGAGATCATCAGGAAGAAAAGCTAATGGATGCTGGGCTTAACACCTAGGTGATGGGATGATCTTTGCAGCAAATTGCCATGGCACACGTTTACCTATGTAACAAACCTGCATATCCTGCACATGTACCCCAGAACTTAAAATAAAAGTGGAAGGAAAAGAAAGAGTCCAAGCCAACAGCAATCAACAGGAATTTTCTACGCAACAAACACATTCTAGGCTCCAGGGAATCAAATTTTGTATTCATGCATAAGAATCTGACATGTTAGTGAGCCACTCAAATTTATCTCAGGATTCCAGTAAATTCATGAAGTATATGTTTAGGAAAAGATGAAATTTCTAAACTCAGATAGTTCTGAATAAAAATCAGTGGGCCCAAATTTTAACAATGATGTACAAATCTGATGTCTTCTTTTACAGAAATATTATAGGCTGACAACTGAGATTTTGGCTGAAACATTGATGACTGTAAGTCAGTATTTTTCTATTTCAAAATTAATAAGAGTCTTTTTGTTTCATAATTATATACACAATATAAAAATAATGTTATACAATATAAAAATAATGTTATACAATATAAAAATAATGTCCTTCAAAATTGCCTTTCATAGAAAGATTTTCAGGTAAATTTGGAACATCTCAGCTTCACATTTAACAAAATTTCATCACTTGATCTTCAGCAGAAAATAACTGGATTTTTATTAGCAGCTACATTCTTCTAACAATTTAAATCATTCAAGACAAAATAAAAATGTTTAATTCTGTTCTAAATAATTTCAGAATTTTCTAAAAGTTCATTTTAAGTTTTGTGTTCAGTATTTGAAAGTTATGCAATTATTTTAGAGCAAATTAGGAGTAAAAAATGTGAACAGCAATAATCATAGTATCTATATACTTCTAGTAATTTAAAGTCTAATAATTTATTATATTTTATGAACCAATTTTAATTGTATCTTTAGTACAGAGACAAACGTCCTGTCCTTTGACATGGTAACACAACATCCTTTCACAAACACTGAGGAATTATCAGTTTAAATCTATCTTGCTCTGCAATTGCCAAATACCTGAAAGCATTGATGTTGGACATATAAGCCATTTATCTATTTGTTTGTCCATTTATATGTATACCTATCTACTTTTTTTAAATGTACAGATTGTCACCTCTATAAAATTGAGGCAGATTGAATTAGTCAATGGGCAGCACTAAATTTGTTTAGTGGTCTCATCCTTTTGCTTCTTTGAACCTGAAACAAAGAGAAGCACATCTGTAAAGTTTAATAGGTACAATAATGATCTAAAGCATGCGAAAAATGCTGGTATTTTCATCATAGACAGAATAGATGCATATGTTTTTCTTGTTTTTATTTACGGGAGAAAAGACTTATAAAAGGCCACGTTTAAGATTTTCCTGCTACTTACGTGTCTGAAATGGAAAACGGGGAAGAGCATTTAATTCATTCAAGCTACCCTTGTGAGGTTAAAAAGAAAGCTGATTGTGGTTTATTAGTCCTTTCCAATAAGCACTCAAAGGTTCAGCTAACTGAAAGCAATTGATAGTAGTGGAATCAATGGTGCAGTAGAATACCCTAATGGGTATTGTTGAAACTTTTAATTCTCATTATGCAGTTTATTCTTTCAGTGGTTACTTGGTGGAGTTTTTGTTCTTGAGTATCTTTAAAGCTTTGCTGCTTAAATAATTGGTTTATTGAATAGCCCTGCCCTACTTTAAGTCAATTTACAAATACATGCATTGTGGTTCATGCAAACATATAAGCATGTTAAAAATGAAAAATTTACATAGCCTACATAGTATTTATATTTCTTCCATTCCTTTCTAATTGATGGAGTGCATCCAAGCTCCAATGATGTTGCTTCATTAAAAGTAATTGTAATTAAAAATTTCAGTAGGCTAATTTGTGATTGAATCAGTCAATGAGTTGCTGATGTGTCATGTCAAATTAAATCTGAACTGTATTTCACTGTACCTTTTCTGTTTGCATTTTCACTGCCAGTTTTTAAATATAAATTAGAAAATGTTATCTTACATGATTCACAAATGCACACCTAAACCTGGTCTTTCTGTTTTAAAGAGACTATAACTGTAGCAAAGAGAGCTATAGGAGGGGGAAAACCCTAAACCTTCTGTATCAGAGCAGGCAAGGACTAAATTACAGGAGTAGCCATCTGCTTCCAATACTTACAGGACGGGAAAGGTCAGTTTGAACTCACTGCTTTAAGTTAAATCTCCCCCCGCCCTTTCCTTTTTTTTTTTCTTGGATTGTTTGTTTTTCTTTTCTACCTCCTCTAAGGCTAGCCTTAGTCTACTTCGAAGAATTTTGTGTCCCCTGAGTAATTGCTGGTGCGCACGTGTCGCTTCTCTCCTTGGACTAATAATGCTGTTTTTCTTTAAATATCCCCCTTGCAATTAGCTTAAATTGTTTATTTCTCATCCACATGTTTCTAGCAAATATGTGGCTATGTACACACATGCACACACATACACACACTGACACATATATCCACTCATTGCCTTGTTTAAGGTAATCCATTAATCTAAGTAAATATTTCTGAACATATTTTTGTAAAGAAAATATGTATTGAAAATGTTCGGTTGCAACTTTTACTTATAGCTATAGTAAAATCAATAAAAGTTGGAAACTCCTTATGAACACTGAAAGATGCATAATTTATTCTTTCAGTCAATATATTTTATGTAAAAGTAAAGATACATACATGCTTATGTATATACAATGCATTTTTATGTAAAAGTAAAGATATATACATATTTATGTGTATATTTTTTCAAATAAAGATTAGAAACATTATCATTGTACCAGATTGATCCCAGCAATTTAATCTAATGTATTCTTAGTATCTATCCTTCCATCAATTCAAAGATAATTGGAGAATATCAGTATGAAACTACAGGTATCGTTTGAAGTAGGCTAATAAAGTTTGCAATTTTGTTAAGATGTATCTCCCTCAGATTTCTTTCCATGCAGAATATGAAGTCTATTGTACCTATCCTTACATGATGCCAAATATTTTCTTTCACATGGGAAGTAGAAGTAATATGGCAGGGTAGAAACAAACTCAGATAAGGAGTCAGAAGATAGAGGCTTCCATGTTAGAGCCACTGGCTATTACCTGCTCAAATTTGGGCTACTCCCCTAACGACTGAGAAACTAAAAGTACTTGAATACTGAGAATGGTAGATGGCATGGCTTGGATCTCTGTCCCTGCCCAAATCTCATGTCAAACTGTAATCCCCAATATTGGAGGTAGGGCCTGGTGGGAGGTCATTGGATCATGGAGGCAGATTTCTCATTAATGGTTTAACAGCATCCCCTTGGCACTGCCCTTGTGCTCGTGAGTGAGTTCTCATGACATCTGGTCTTTTAAAAGCGTGTAACACCTCCCCACTCCTTGCTCCCGCTCCTGCCATGTGAGATGACTCGCTCACAGTGATTGGAAGCTTCCTGCGGCCTCCCTAGAAGCAGAAGCCACTATGCTTCCTTTGCAGCCTGCAGATCCATGAGCCAACTAAACCTTTTTCTTGATAAATTACCCAGTTTCAGGTATTTCTTTACAGCAGAGTGAGAATGCACTAATAATACAACAGAGTTCCTGTAAAAATCAAATAAAACCATAAATGTGAAAGTGCCCTGAAAACTCTTAATTCATATTAAATAGTATCATCTTGTTGTTATTAATATTACCAGTAATTTATAGGGAAAAGTAAAAACCTTGATATTGCTGAAGTGTGAAGTTTGACACAGCATGAAAGCAAAACACAACTTCTAATGAGGTTGAGATACTGTCCCTCTTTGGCCACAGTTTCCTTTGCTGAAAATTTAAGATGTAGTTCAGGTACCAATATGTTGTTAGTACAATTTATGTTGTATAAATGGAGAAGAACATAAACCTAGTGTCATATTTCTGAAAAATACTTGAATATGTTCAATAATTAAAATAAAGATGTCTAATGTGTAAAAGCAAACTCACTGTTTAGCAAGCAAGACATTTGTTAGTTATCACAGCTGGCAATTACTGAGTGTCCGTCAACGGAAGGCACTCATAACATTAGACATGTTGAAATAGGTCTTAAAAAATTCCTTACTAAAAATAATTACATAAAACCATCATTGTGGTGATTATATATATATAGTTCTTTCATTTAATCTTTATCATATACTATTGAGGTATATAGTATCATTATACATTTTGTATTAATCCAATGAACTTGATAGTTATAACCCATTCTAATTATTATAAGACTACTACGTAAACAGGTTAAATTACTTTCACAAGATTTGTAAGGCGAAAGTGTAATTAGAGTGTAGGAATCTGATCCAAAAACCTCTAGTCATTTCTAGAGCTAACACCATGAGAACTCATCACACTCAAACAAATAAACAACTAAATTTAAGTTAGGATAAAGCTGAGATAAAGCCTAGGTGGTTTCCAGAAATTTCACCTTACTTTCTCTGACCTGCATGTGGGAGATGTCAGCTAATTTGACCATCTATGAAAGCATTTTGAGAGGGTGCAGTGAAATAAAAATATAGAATTTTTTTAATTTTTCTATTACTCTAGTCTTCAAAAAAATGCTTTACTAAAAATAATGATATAAAATATATGACATGACAAAGAAAATCTAGTATTTAGCTGGTCAACTCTCAAAATACTTGAAAGACTATATAATTGTTTTACAGTCAACTTCTCAACAATATTTATATTAATAGAAGAAAAAAATTTGAAATAACATAAAAGTAAAGTTCCAACATTTTTGCCATATCTCAAATAACATTTTAATTTTCTGCATTTTATCCAGTTTTAAATCCTCTGAGGTTTCATTCCAGATTCAATTGTAAAACAAAACAGAATTTGCTGCCAAGTCTTTTTTTTTTTTAATATAGTCAGCAGCCAGCTTATCTAAGGAAGCTTTCTACTCTTGATCTACTGACTGTATCTTTGGTGATATCTGGCATCCGTGGAATTCTGAAAACTGGTCCAGAGATTGTACTCTGGAATAGCATTTCTAGGAGCAAAATGATGAGGTTTAGATAGCAAATAGTCCTAGGGGATTTTCTAGGCCAGTTCTGAGAGTCTGGTGAATATGGAAAACTTTCTGAAACCACGCCTACTTTACACCTTTAACGTGTTCCTGTCTACCTTATCAATGGGGAATAGAAAATTCAAGAAGGGGAATATGTGAAAGGCAGTAATGGATTGAATCTCTCATCTCTTCCTCTGGCTTCCTCTGCACTGGTTATTAATAACAATTTCCTGCGTTCTTATTTATCTGGAAATTTCTTTCTTTTCTTTTCAATTTTGAAATGTAGATTTGATGAACATGAGATTATCGATGGACTTTTTGGTTGTTGGTGTCAGCATTTTGATTGCATTAGCTCACTGCATTCTGGCCTCCTTTGTTTTTCATGGGAAGTTAGTTGTTACTCTTACTGTGGTTCTCTTGTACACAATGAGTCATTGTACTTTTGTTCCCTTCAAAATTTTCTTTGTCTTTGGCACAAAACAATTGTACTGTGATATTCTGAGTATTAATCTTTGAGTTTACTCTACCTTAATTTAGTTGAGCTTTTTGAGTATATTTACAGTATAACATTTACATCATGCTTCTCAGCAAATCTGGAAAGTTTTCAAGCATTATTTCTTTGGCCTTCTTCATGTTTCTTTTCTTTTTTTTTTAGTAATCCTTTCATATGTACATTAATGTACTTAATAGTATCCCATATTTGTTTGAGGCACTGTTTATTTTTATTTATTTTACACTGTTTTTTAGATTGCATGGTTTTTGTTGATCTATAATCAAGTTTGCTGATTTTTTTAACTTTTCACTTCAAATCTATCATTAATTTCTCTAGTGCGTTATTGTGTCAGTCATTATATATTGGAACTTCAGAATTTCCATTTGTTTTCTTTTTCTATTAATACATTAGCCTCCTTTCTGCTCCTTGAACACTCCAGGCCTCCTCCTGCCCAACAGCTTTTGTACTTGCTTTTCTTTCTGATACACGTTTATCCCAGAAATACATGTTGCTTGCTGTCATACTTCTTTTAGGTGTTTTCCAAGTATCTTCTTGATCATTTTATTTTAAATATGTCCTATATTATTTCTGTGCTTCCTATTATTATTATGTGTTAATTTTTCCATCTATTACCATGTTATACACTATGCATTCTTCCAATGCCTTTGTCTGTTATCCTACTTCCTCCACTAGACTCCAAGCTTCCTTAGAGCAGGAATTTGTCTCAGTTTTATTGGTTTCTATATCTTCACCACCACAAATAGTACTTGGAACTTCTTAGGATTTTATAAATATTTTTTGAAGGAATAATATAACCTTTCTAAATATAAAGAACATTTGAGTAGATCACTATTTTCCTTTTTGAAAGTCTGTTACCATATTTACTAAACTGACTCTCGTTACTACAAACAGAAGTGAAACATCATATTCTGAGCTGTTTCTTCCTTTTTGGTTTTCTTAACTTTTACCTCTAATACAGATTTAAAAACAATAGAAAATTGGAAATAGAACTAAAACCTTAGAAATACTTACCAAAATTATCAAACTATCCAACATTTTAAAATGACTTCCTAAGTTTCCTCTGTTATCTATAGTATCTTAAATGTTACCTAGATGTTTATATAAATTAAGCATATATATACATATATATACACAAGTTAATAAATATTCCCTTTGCCAGCACTAAACTTATAGTAAATACATTTGTTTTCTACTTAAAGCTCTGTCACAAATTAACTATCCACAGAAAAGTCACTTAATGTCTCTGGATTTCGAATAACTCATGAAGAAAATATAGAAGAAACAAAGAAAAAATGTATAATATTTTCCATTCCAAGATGCTTTGAGTCTATCCAGATGATTTGTGAGTGACTGTATCTTATAATTCCTTATTCTTGAGCAAGAAAGAAAATCTAATTGAAAGCACCATAGTTTGATATATTTTACATAAGTATATACTGACATGGAGAATAAAGGCTTCTGTTTCTGTTCTTGTTTGCTTTGGTTTGATTTATATTTTTTAATAGCGACAGAAACGTAAAATAGTTTGTTGATTACATTTTGAAAAGGCTTTCCAGTGTAAAATTATCTAATTGATCATTATGAAACAGGAATTAGTAACAGGATGTTGACCATAGTATTCAATGTGACACTGTTCTTTCAATTTGCTCTTAATGCATTTACCTTTTTAAACAATGCTTACAAAGCAATCGAGAGGACAAGAAGCCAGAACAAATTTGTGAATAAGAAAACAAACAGAGGCAGCAATTGAAACCCATAAATACTGATAACCAGTTATGGAAAAATAAAATTATTGTTATAATTTATGTTATGCCTGACTCACCAATCCAGATGTCCAAGAAATGCCTGAATCAATAAAGCAGACTGGGTTTTCTTCTACTTTCTGAGTTCATAATTGTCATTTCTCATTCCTTATCTGAATTTTGTTGCTAATTAATAGCTCTAAAACTGTTCTATAACAAATTTCTCCATCATTTGCATAGATAAGTCGATAAATTACTGCACTAAGGTCCTGGCTTCTGAATTTTTATCAGTTGTTGAACTCAGCCTGATGTCTTACAAAGAATAATGGAAGTGGGCAAATAAATTAAGTCAACTTGCAAATTTTAAACATAAATTTAAAACATAAATATAAAAAAAATTTCTTACTGAATCTCCAGAAAACATCCCAATTAGCACCAGCAGAAGTGTAAGCCAGAGCCATACCCTGAAGAATAATGAAAAACAAGTTATCTTATCAGTAATATGCTAGAGTTTTATATCTGTGGCCCAATTATGTTGTAAAACCAACCCATTCCCTACAGAGACATCTATTGTATAAAGAGTGGTCTGGAACCTCAGTAGGCATCAGAAGCACTTGGAGGGCTTGCTAAAACGCAGGTCACTGGGCACTCCCCCAGAGCTTCTGAACCAGTAGGTCTAGTATAAGGCCCAAGGACTTGCTTTTCTTTTCCCTTCTTTTCTTTTCCTTTCTTTTTTTTTCTTTTTTTGAGACGGAGTCTTGCTCTGTCTCCCAGGCTGGAGTGCAGTGGCACATCTCGGCTCACGGCAAGCTCCGCCTCCCAGGTTCACACCATTCTCCTGCCTCAGCCTCCCCAGTAGCTGGGACTACAGGCGCCGCCACCACGCCCAGCTAGTTTTTTTGTACTTTTAGTGGACACGGTGTTTCATCCTGTTAGCCAGGATTGTCTAGATCTCCTGACCTCGTGATCCACCTGCCTTGGCCTCCCAAAGTGCTGGGATTACAGGTGTGAGCCACCGTGCCCAACCCAGTACTTGCTTTTCTTAGCAAGTTCCCAGGTAATGCTGATGCTGCTGATCCAGGGATCAAATTATGGTTACTGACAATTTGAGTTGTGCAGTTATAGTTTGGAAAAAAATGTTAAAGGTATTAAATCCATTTCTCTATGTCAAATGTTAATCATCTTTAAATTTATTATTAAGTTGGAGCAACTACCACGTGTCAGACATGGAGGTAGATGCTATTAATATGCTGGTTAGATAATCTCCCTCAAGAGGTTCATGGTGAGGAAAGACATGTGACAAGATAATTACTGTGCAATGTTTTCACAGGAGGATGCACAGGGTCTTTAGACTGATGGTCTATTGGATATTGTCAAATAGCACAGCATCTGCAGGATTGGGTATTTAAATGTATTACTCTGTCCTGACAGGAAGTATGTTAGTAAGTGATTACAGTAACTCAAACCAGAAATAGTGATGATTCTATTTTTTTTTTTTTTTTTTTTTTTTGAGACGGAGTCTTGCTCTGTTGCCCAGGCTGGAGTGCCGTGGCCGGATCTCGGCTCACTGCAAGCTCCGCCTCCCAGGTTCACGCCATTCTCCTGCCTCAGCCTCCCGAGTAGCTGGGACTACAGGCGCCCGCCACCATGCCTGGCTAATTTTTTTGTGTTTTTTAGTAGAGATGGAGTTTCACCACGTTAGCTGAGATGTTCTCGATCTCCTGACCTCGTGATCCGCCTGCCTCGGCCTCACAAAGTGCTGGGATTACAGGTGCGAGCCACCACGCCTGGCCAACAGTGATGATTCTTAATACCTTTCTGTTTTCCCAGATTGCTTTGAGTTTAAAATCCAAATGCTTTAAAATGGTGAAAAATAACTCTGAATGATTGGGCAACTACTGAGTTACACAAGATCAGAGCACCAGATCCCCCGCTTTGCCCCCCCATCCCCCAGCTCTTGTTTATTACACATTGTTACATTTCTTCCGTGCTATATAAACCCCTAGTTTTAGTCAGTCAGGGAGATGGATTTGAGACTGAGTTCTCATCTCCTGGGCTGCAGCACCTGATCAAAGCCTTTTTCTTCTGCAATACTCCTCTTCACAGTCGTTGGCTTTCTGTGCAGGGAGCAGCAGTACCTAGACCAAACCCTGGTATTTTGGTGAAACAAGCTTCAATTTAATCTTTCCTAGCTATATACATTAAATGAGTGAATAAATGAAAGAAAGGAAAAACGAATATGCCGAGCCTGCTATGCAGCATGCCTTGTGGTATCTACTGGTTCCCATTATTTGCTTTTCTTCTCTTTGACAGCATTGATTTAAACTTATCCCATTAAATACTACTTACATTTAAAAATTTATCTTCATTTTACTGAATTTAATTTCATTGTAATATTTTTATTATCGTTGTTGAAATACTATCTACTACATTCCACCTATCCGCAAAATGTTATCATCAGCAGTTTAATGGCTATCCCTCAGAATCACTACTGATTGTATTAAACCATGAGAATGAGCTCAGAGATTAAAAACTGACTTACATTTGGTGTCTACATTCACATTTTGCTTTTCCAAGAAAAAGAGAGGCCATTGCAGTGTGGATCAGTTCAACTTGTTTATTTAGAGGGCTACAGTTTAAACTTTTAACATATTTGATCTCAAATTTGGAGTTAAATGTGGTATACATCAGACATTTGCAATGGTAGCAGGGCTGTAGACTCACTCCACAGAAAACGTGGTTAAATAGACCTCCACTTTTGAGAAACAAAATGGCTATTGCGGGTGTTAGCAAATAAGGATGATCTTTCCATTTATTCTCTTTTTTTTTTTCTGCCAAATAAAATAAGCAAACAAAAAATACCTAAATTTAGAAAGCTTTTCAGCATCCGTCTGTTGCAATGATTTTAGATAAACATCAGTCCTATTCACACAAGGAGGATGTTCAAGAAGAAGCCAGGAGAAAATGTGAAGACAAGCATGAAGGCCTTTTTGTACTCTGATATTTCAGCTAGAGGTCCAGAGATCATATTTAGAAAAATGAGACTGAGTTTTAAAATAATCTTGATAAGTGATCTTTAAAAACAAAATTGATAGGTGGAGGGAGTTGAGAAGAAATTTTTCAAATCCCTTGAAAAACTACTGATTTTAGGTGGATATTTGGACAAATATAACCAGTGACCAGAACACAGCAGATGCCAATAACATTAAGACCCTGAAAGCAGAGGACGCAGCCCATGGAGCTCTGGAAGATGAAAGGTTTGCTCTAATCCCCCTTCATGAAAGCAGACTTTCTACAGAGAGGAGATTTTAGTCCTGGGAGCATGAAACTTATAAAGAAAGGTTGTTATTTTCTTTTATTTTCTTCCACACCATCTTTCCCCACTGTACCCTGAAGACAGATAAGATATGTGAGAGTCTAGTGAGAAAATAAGTAATATCCAGCATGATATAAGGAAGGAAAGTGATAAAAAAGAATTAATAACTCTGCTTTACATTAAAAAAATGACACTTTTGCAAAAGTGGGTTCCATTGTGCCCACCATTCAATAAGTAATTGATACTTTGACTAAAATAATACACGAGGCTGGAAAGACAGAGAATTGCTAAAACTAGAATATTTTAGCATCTGTTTTTAATAATGTTTTGCAAACTTAATTTCCCACTGTTCTTAATATGAACTATGTTCACCAGTATGATTGTTATCACTTACAGCCCTACAAACAAAATGTAGCAGAACATCATCTGCATGATCTTAGAATTCCTCTTTATCTATTTAATAGTATTCCTTTCAAATAATTCCTTAACCTTCCAAGAAGTCTTTTGAGATCACAAATACTTTGTATTTTTTCTCTAAAAGTCATGCTACTCACTTCCAGGACCAGTCACTGGGCAAGCAGAACACAGGACTCATGTCATGCGATACCTTCCAATGTACATAGCCCACATTCCAGTGAGAAACTTTCAACCCAAATTTCATTCGTTGGTTAGCAACTTAGAGTTTAAGTAAAGAGTAATAAATTATAGTTGTTTTACTTTCAATTTGATTTTAAGAAATGGTTCCTTTGCTGATTTGCTTTCCCTTTCTGCCCTAGAGGAAGGATTCAAAAGTATACTTTCTCAGCTTTTATTTGTATACTTTTTTACATGCCACCTATAAAAAGCATGTTTAAGTTTTTATTTTGGTGCCAATCTCCAACAGCGTAAGGAACATTTTTTGGGGGGATACTAGAACATCATCTTAAGAACGACTTATTTAAATCCATCACTTCAATATATTCCTGAACTGTCTTTTTTTTCTGAAAAAACATTTGTCTTAATGCACTACCTCTGCCACACTGTCATATAACATTTGACTCACTTTCTCTTCAATAGAAGTAAATGCTTGCCAGGTTTTCTAGGCACACAATAATTATATTCATTTAATTTTAAAAGTATTTTAAGTAAAGTATAATATAGCATAGCATTGTTCACATTTATGGTATGTAACCACTACCCCAGGCCAGTAATGAAATTTACCATATTTCTAGAAGTCCCTTTGGGATTTCTTTCAATCATTATTTTCTACTTCTTCATAGTGGTTAAAAAAATCTGACATTAAAATCCATAGATTGGTTTTCTCTGTGTTTATATCATACACAAACTACGCAGTATGTATTATTTAGTTTTATGTCCTCCTTTTCTCAACAATACATTTGTGAGACTAATCCACATCATTATGGATAGCAATAGAAAATAAAATTACATTTTTAAACATGTTTTTAAAACCTATTTCTAGATTTACCTCCTCAGTTTGTCTTTTGGATTTTTCACTTCATATTATGAAAAAGATTGGTCAATGTTTTTTCTTACTTGTAATGTCCTCATCAGGTTCTGTTATTGGTTATACTTGCCTCATGAATTAAGTTGAAAATTATGCAACATTTTTTATATCCTGGAAAAATGATGTATATTTTTGTTTCTTTTTTAATTTTTATGCCGCATAGTAAGTGTATATATTTATGGGCACAGGAGATATTTTGTTACAGGTATGCAGTGCATAATAACATCAGGATAAATGGGATACCCATTACCTCCAGCATTTATTATTTGTGTTACAATCATTCCAATTACACTCTTCTAGTTATTTTTAAAGGTACAATAAATTATTGTTGACTATAGTCACCCTACTGTATTATTAAATGCTAGATCTTACTTTTTTATTCTATTTATAGCCATTGGTATTGTTTGAATCTGTGTCCCCACCCAAATCTCCTGTTTAAATGTAATTCCCAATGCTGGAGGTGGAGCCTGGAGGGAGGTAATTGGATTATGGGGGCAGTTTCTAAGAGTTTACCACCATTCCCCTAGCACTATTCTCATGGTAGAGCTTTCACAAGATCTGATAGGTTAAAAGTGTATAGCACCTCCCTGCTCTTGACTCTTCCTCCTTCTCCAGCCACATAAGACATGCATGCTACTTCTTTGCCTTCCACCATGATTGAAAATTTCCTGAGGCCTCCCCAGAAGCCATCATGATTTCTGCACAGCCTGAGGAAACATGAAGCATGAAACAATTAAACCTTGCATTTCTTTATAGCAATGCAAGAATAGACTAATATAGAAAATTGGTACTGAGGACAGGGTATTGTTATAAAGATACTTGAAAATATGGAATTTACTTTGGAACTTGGTAACAGGCAGAGATTGGAAGAGTGTGGAGGGCTCAGAAGAAGACAGGAAGATGAAGAAAAGTTTGGAACTTCCTAGAAACTTGTTGAATAGTTGTGACCAAACTGCTGACAGCGATATGAACAGAGATGGCCAGTCTGATGAAGTCTCAGATGGAAATGAGGAACTTACTGGGAACTTATAGCAATGTGACAACAGATGAATACATCCATTAACCATTCCTACTTCTCTCCACTTCAGCTCATTATCCTTTCCTGCTTCTGGTAATCATCATTCTACTCTCTATCTCCATGAGTTCAATTGTTTTAATTTTTAGCTTCCATATATGAGTGATAACATACAAAGATTACCTTTGTGTGCCTGGCTTATTTCACTTAACATAGTGTCCTCCACTTCCATCCACGTTGTTGCAAATGGCAGGATCTCATTGTTTTCTGTGGCTGGATCATATTCTAGTGTGCATATGTACCACACTTTCTCTTTTATTTTGAAATTTATTTTAGATATGGGTGTTCAAGTTCAGGTTTGTTACATGGGTATATTGTATGATGTTCAGGTTTGGGATGCAGATCCCAAAACCCATGTAGTGAGCATAGTACCCAATAGATAATTTTTCAACCCACAGACCTGTACCTCCCTCTCTCCCCAAGAGTCGTCAGTGTCTTATTCCCATGTTTATGTCCATGTGTGCTCAATGGTTAGCTCCCACTTATAAGTGAGAACATGTGGTATTTGGTTTTCTGTTCCTGTATTAGTTTGTTTAAAATGGCCTCTAACTGGATCAATGTTGCTGAAAAACGACACAATTTATATTTCATGACTGTGTAGTATTTCATGGTGTATATGTATCACATTTTCTTTATCCAATCCAACATTAATTGGCACCTAGGTTGATTCCACATCTTTGCTATTGTAAACAGCACTACCATGAAAATATAAGTGCATGTATTTTGGGGTATAATGATTTATTTTCCTTCGAGTACATACCCAGTAATGGGATTGCTCAGTCTAATGGTATTTCTAAATTGTTTGAGACATCTTTGCGCTGCTTTTTACAGTGGCTAGACTAATGTACATTCCCAACAATACTGTGTAAGCATTGTCTTTTCTCTGTAGCATATCCAGCAACTGTTGGTTTTTGACTTTCTAAGATTAACCATGTCACTGGCATGAGATGGTATTTCATTGTGGTTTTGATTTACATTTCTCTGGTGATTAGTCATGTTGGGCATTTTTTCATGTTTCTTGGCTCTTGTACGTCTTCTTTTGAGAAGTGTCTGTTCATGTCCTTTGTCCATTTTTTGTTTCATTTTGTTTGGTTTGGTTAGTTTGTTTTTTGAGATGGAGTTTTGCTCTGTCAGCCAGGCTGGGGTGCAGTGGTGCAATTTTGGCTCACTGCAACCTCCGCTTCCCAGGTTCGAGTAATTCTCCTGCCTCAGTCTCCCAAGTAGCTGGGACTACAGATGCCCACCACCAAGCCCAGTTAATTTTTGTATTTTTAGTAGAGACAGTGTTTTACCATATTGGCCAGGCTGGTCTTAGACTCCTAACCTTGTGATCCACTTGCCTCAGTCTCCCTAAGTGCTGGGATTACAGGCATGAGCCACTGCACCTGGTCCCATTTTTAATAAGATTGTTTTTTGCTTCTTGATTTGTTTAAGATCCTTATAGATTCTGGATATTAAGCCTGGTCAGATATGAAGTTTGTAAATATTTTCTTGCATTCTATAGGTTGTTTATTTTGTTAATAGTTTTGCTGTGCAGAGGCTCTTTAGTTTAATTAAGTCCCACTTGTAAATTTTTGGTGTTGTTGCAATTGCCTTTGGGGATTTGTCAAAAATTCTTTCCCAAGGCCAATGTCAGGAAAGATACTACCTAGGTTTTCTTCTAGGATTTATATCGTTTGTGATCTTACATCTAAATTTGACATTCATCTTTAGTTAATTTCTGTGTATGGTGAAAGGTAGGGATCCAGTTTCAATCTGCATATGGCTAGCCAGTTATCTCAGTGCCATTTATAGAATACGGTGTTCTTTCCCTATTGTCAGGGGAAACCAGCCACCGATATTTCATGTGGGTTTTTTCCTATTTCCCTAAGTGTCAGCTGGTCTGAGAAATAAAACAAAAGAGTGCAAAAGAGAAATTTTAAAGCTGGGTGTCCAGGGGAGACATCACATGTCAGCAGGTTCCATGATGCCCCCTAAGCCACAAAACCAGCAAGTTTTTATTAGTGATTTTCAAACGAGGAGGGAGTGTACAAATAGGGTGTGGGTCACAGAGATCACATGTTTCACAAGGTAATAAAATATCACAAGGCACATGGAGGAAGGGTGAGATCACAGGACCGGGGCAAAATTAAAATTGCTAATGAAGTTTCAGGCACACATTGTCATTGATAACATCTTATCAAGAGACAGGGTTTGAGAGCAGACAACCAGTTTGACCAAAATTTATTAGGTGAGAATTTTCTCATCCTAATAGACCTGCGAGGGATACAGGAGACTGAGGCTTATTTCATCCCTTATGTGCAACCATTAAAGACAGATGTTCCCAAAGTGGCCATTTCAGAGGTCTCCCCTTAGGAACACATTCCTTTCTCAGGGATGTTCCTTGCTGAGAAAAAGAACTCAGTGATATTTTTCCTATTTGCTTTTGAAAGAAGAGAAATATGGCTGTGTTCCACCCGGTCCACAGGCAGCCAAACTTTAAGGTTATCTCCTTTGTTCCCTGAAAATCGCTGTTATCCTGTTCTTTTTCAAGGTGCCTAGATTTCATATTGTTCAAATACACATGATCTACAAACAATCTGTGCAGTTAACGCAATCATCACAGGATCCTGAAGTGACATTCATCCTCAGCTTACAAAGATGATGGGATTAAAAGATTAAAGTAAAGACAGGCATAGGAAATCACAAAAGTATTGATTGGGGAAGTGATTAGTGTCCATGAAATCTTCACAACTTATGTTCAGAGATTGCAGTAAAGACAGGCATAACAAATTATAAAAGTATTAATTTGGGGAACTAATAAATGTCCATGAAATCTTCACAATTTATGTTCATCTGGTCTCTCCATTCAGGGTCCCTGACTTCCCGCAACATCTCTCCCTTTCCTTTTTATATAAATGTGCCATGGCAATGAAGGTTTGCTCATTCTCTCAATTTTGATGCAGGATTCTTTTACTTGTCTAGCACACTAAAAACAAGCTGATTAAACAGAGAAACACGATTCCAAAATTTACTACAATGTAGCCCCCAATAGACTTAATCCAAGTCATGGGGTTTAGTCCATAAAGATTTTCTGCCACCTGTGCCTGCCTCAGCTCCAGGCACAATGGGTAAGTGAGCTTGAGAAGCTTCAAAAATTTGTTTCTTTAATTTACTTATGTCCAATGATAAATTATCTTCCCTACCCAGAAGGTGTCCTTTGACCATTTCCCATGAATGATCAGTCTTGTTATAGGAATACGGGGTGACACAGAAATCTGAAGTGTTCCAATCACACTGTATTTGCATGTGATGTTCAAGACTCAATACCTGATCTCCAAGCCAAATAACAGACTGCCTTAAATCATTAATTTGATTAGCTAAGTTTTGATCAATGCCTTATTAAGAATTCCACATTTGCGTGGAATTGGCTTGCCAATTATTAACAAAATGAGCTGTTTGAATAGATTGATGTAATGCCATTCCGGCAGTGGTAGCCATTGCAGTGACTATAATTAGACCCAAGATCACAGCAATTAAAGTGAAAACAAATCTCTTAGATCTTTTTAGAATTCCTGTAACACTTCATTAATTAAATGTATTGAGAGGGAGGATTCCCAAGGTCTGGGCAAACTTACCAGAATCCAGATTCCTTCTTGAGCTCAAACCTGCATTACACTTTCCCTGGAGTCAAAATGGGAGTTAATACAAGTATATAAATGACAATTAACACATTGGACAGTTTGATTGTTCATCCAAATTTTGATATTTGCCACTAGCAGCATGTAAGGAGGCTTAACACAGCTCTGTATGTGAACAGTCAGGTTGGAGGTAAGTAAAGCAGAATGTCTGGATCTACGTTGATACTAAGAGACAGGGGCGGTAGCGGGAACAACAGACAGAATAGTTTTCCCTTCCCATACTCACGGTCCATACATGGCAATAGCCAATTTCCAAAGTTCTGGGTGTTCTGGGCTCAGAATGGGGAGTATCATACGAGGCCTCAGCAGAGGGGTAATGCCCTTATCTTCCCATTTTAAAGGAAAGAATGAGCTGAACCTCCTCTGCAAAGTAGAATGACGATTCTCCTTCTCCTGATAAGAAATACAATAACTAGCCTCTAGGCATTCCCTTCCACCAGAGGAGCAATTGTTTTTTTAAATAGCCCTTTGGTGCCCAGTCCATTACTAAACAATATGAGTCATTTTTTAATATTACTGCATGTGAGTTAACACAGTCTTCCCAAATTAAAGTTTTAGATGGACCCTCAAAATTTTTAGGGCATGGTTTTCCTGCAGGTTTACATTGAAAGTATGGGATATCTCCCATTACTCCCCCTTTCATTTGCTTTGAAGGAGAAAGGGAGACCCAGAGACCAAATGTCCAAGTTCCTCTCTAGCTGATCTCTCCGGAAGATAAGCAACCCAGACTTGAGTTTCTAGATGGATACAACCAGGTGCATATCCGAGGCACAGAGGAGGGTATTTATAACCCATGGTAACATTAAATGCAGTGCCTTCTTCTCCTAGTTGAGCAGGGCAATGGTCATCTGTAGCTCCAGGCATCCACACACTATTGTTAGTGTAGATTTCTGCAGGAGCATCAATCCAGGTGAGAGGTTGAATAAGTGGAGGAAAAGGCACATAAGCCCAACAAGAATAATTTTGTGTAGCAGGTACATTGGTTTGAGAGGAAACTGGTGAGACAGGAAGCATAAGGAAGAGAATCATTAAATAAAACCCGTTGTAAGTGAGATTGAGTAGTGAAGGAGGAAGAGAGCAGAGGGATGTTACTTTCAGGCTGATAGAAATGGTGAGATTTTTAGGTGCGTAATGAGAAAAAGAAAGGTAATCAGGAGAAGTGGAATTAGTTAGATGGGTCTCCATTGCCATCAGGGAGGATTGAATGAGACACATTGTGATTTGGTGTGCCTGCTTCTGAGGAGTTGGCACAGATCTCACCATGTCTGAGGGCGGTCTCTGACATGGACGTCTTTTCTCTGTGGTTTTCTTTTGATGATCTCCTGGTGAAACACAAGCATATCCTCTTTCCCACATTAAGTAGAATCAGAGACAATATTTAAAGGTTTGGGGAAATCCTGTAAGACAGTAATCAGAGCAATTAATTCTGCCTTTTGAGCAGAGGTATAAGAGGTAGAATAAGCTTGTCTGTAGGACCTACATAACCAGCATTGCCATTACTGGAGCCATCAGTGAACACTGTCATGGCCTCAGGGATGGGCTGATCTTTGATTAATTGAGGGACCACCCAAAACGTCATTTTTATAAAATCAAACAATTTGTTCTTTGGATAATGATTGTCAATAACACCAATGAAATCAGCCAAGTGAATTTGTCACAGTACAGAATGTTGAAAGGCGGCTTGAACTTCGAGCCGATTTAAAGGAATTACAATTAAATTCGGACCAAATCAGGAAATTTGAAGTATTCTACACTGAGCCTGTCCAATTAAGATGGGGTATTTGGTCCAGATAAACAGACAAAGTTTTTGACACAGAATGAGGAAGAAAACACCACTCCACTAAATCATTATGTTGAACTATTAGTCCAGCAGGGGAGTGTAATGAAGTGAAAACCAGAAGCTGAAAAGGCTGAAATGACTGTACTCTAGATAACTGGCCAGTCTGGATTTTTTCCTCTATGAATTCCAGTTCTAGTCAAGCCTCAGGGGTCGAAGTCCTGGGACTGCAGAGATCAGGATCTCCCAGCAGCACAGAAAACAAGTTAGACAGCGCATAGGTCGGAATGCCTAAAGTAGGTCTTAAATAATTAACGTTACCCAAGAGTTTTTGGAAGTCGTTTAAAGTTTTCAAAGGATCTCTCCTAATTTGATCTTTTTGAGGTTGAATACATGTTTATCCACCACCATTCCTAAGTGTAGAACAGGAGTGGTCTGTTGAATTTTATCCTGAGTGATGTGTAATCCAGCCTCTGTAACACGGCTGCTCAAAATTTGATAACAGTCAATTAATTCTTTATTAGTGGGGGCAGCAATTAAAATATTATCAATATAATGAAGAACAGAGACCTGGGGAAATTGGGCTCGAACCGGTGAATGCACTTGTCCAATATAAAGCTGGCAGACTGTAGGGCTCTTCGGCATTCCCTGAGGAAGTATTTTCCATTGATAACGAGCTGCAGGCTCCTGATTATTGAGAGATGGTACAGTAAAGGCAAATTTTTCACAATCTGATTCATGTAAAGCAATATGAAAAAACAATCTTTAAGATCAATAACTATGAGAGGCCAATTTTTAGGTATTAAATCAGGGGCAGGCATGCCTGGTTGGACAGCCCCAATAGGTTTATTTTCAGCGTTAATGGCCTTTAAATCAGTTACCATCTGCCACTTGCCTGATTTCTTTTTTACTAGAAACACAGGAGAATTCCAGGGGGAAAGAGAAGGTTCCACATTTCCAAGTTGTAACTGTTCAGAAACCAATTGAGTTAAAGCCTCCAGTTTTTCTTTAGAAAGCAGCCACTGCTGAATCCAAATGGTTGTGTCAGATTTCCATTGTAAGGGGATAGGATCAGGAGATGTGGCAGCGGTTGTCACTAAAAAGGATAACCTAAACCATTACTGTCTTATTTTATAGTAATTGGGAGGGGTTTAGTAACGCCTTCATGCTTTGGACCAAGGCCGAGCCCAGGAACAAACCCCATGTTTTACATAATATGCTGACTGGAAGCACTATAAGAGTTATGTGGAATATTAATTTCATCCCCCCATTGTGCCAGTAAATCTCTACCCCAAAGATTAATGGGGATTGGAGTGATATAAGGCTGAATTTTACGCTTTTGCCCATCAGGACCAGTGCAAGGCAAGATAAATGTGCTCTCGTAAACATCATTGGTTTTTCCAACACCTACTAGTGCCATGTTAGCAGGATGTTTAAGCCAGGAGGAAGGCCATAAACTAGAGGAAATAACAGAAACATCAGTGACCTTATTTAACAGTAGTAAAACAAACAGGAGCTTGGCCTGGGGCACATAATTTAACCTAAGCTCTCATACACACCTTCGTTACTTGATTTGTGGTAAGTGCATGAAAGCCTAATTGAGCATAAGTATCAGAGAAACTATCAGAGACTGTGAACTGAGCCTAAGTAACTAGAATGCCATCAGTCCGATTTAGCTGAGCCTGCAAACAAGCCTTTTCTGACCACCAAGTTCGAAACTGTAAATTCTGAGGTGAAGTCAGAACAGCTTTTGCCAAAAGGTCCCAGTCTAAAGGAAGTAAAGTGATGTCCGTACAAAAAGTTTGTAATACCATTTTAACATAAGGAGAAGTAGGACCATACTAACTACAAACATCCTTAAATTCTTTTAAAAAGGTAAGATTAAGAGGTACATAATGAGGCATTTGTACCCCTTGGAAGTTAGGTGGGTCTAGCGCAATCAGATAAGTCCATGTATCTAATCCACTTGTTTCTTTGTTTTGGTGTAATAAGCATTGCATTGAAGTTTCAAGAGTAGGCATCTGAGATGGAGTCAGCATAGAAGTGACAAAAAAGCATGTGTAGATAAGGGAAACTGAGGGTGAGAAGGTCGGACTGGAATAAGAGTGTGAGGAAGGGGCATTGGGGGAGCAGATGGAGCAGAAGTATACTGGTGATTACTGGTGTTCATGTGTGAAGAAAGGTACACAGAAGCAGGCTGAGTTGATGGCAAAGTGACTGGTTTAGGAACCGAAATGACAGGAGGGTGCGGGGCTGAAGTGGACGGGGGAGCGCCTGAAGAATTATAAGTAAATTGTAGTTTGGTCACCGAGCCATTAGGTGACTCCAGAGGTTTGAAAAGAGAAGAATCAACATATATATGGTCCTGGGCTGTGTGAATCAGGGCTGCTGGAACTACAAGTACTGGATCTTTGTGAAAAGAAATAAGATCATCAGGGGGTGACCATAATGCAAAGTCACCAGAGTTAGACATAGAATTCTCAACATCGTCAGGTGGGGAAGGAGTAGCAGAAGGGTGAGGCCGATCAGATAATGAAGGTTGTGTGGGAGAGGAAGGTTGAGGAAGAGGTAGAGGATTATCAGATTCAGAAAACTGTGGTAACTGTAGAGGGTCATGGGAATGTTATGTCATCAGGATGGCATGTACCAAGGCCCAATCACCCCAAACAGTGAGGGGAACATAATTCCCTGTGGAGACCAGTTCCCAGAATGTTGCACCAACATGATCCCATAGTTCTACATCTAAGGTTCCTTTTCCAGGAAACCAAGGACAGTATTCTTTCACTGCCCTGAATAGAGTGACCATATTTCACATAGGCACTCAAACACTGCCCTGTTTTAACGGGATTTCAATATAGCAGAGATAAGCATGATGTTTAGACTCCGCGTGACCCATAGTTAAACTGGACAATACAGAGACTACTCACTTGTCCTCAGGGAGTCAAACACGCATATTTGTGGAACAAATCGTTGATTTTTCTCTGCACCTGCCAAAGGGAATCGGGTTCCCACATGTACTTGGGAAAAAAGAAAGACCACATGGGCACCAGCTATCAGGGGAATCCAGCCCCCGATATTTTACATAGGTTCTTTTCTATTTCTCTAAGTGTCAGGCAGTCTCAGAAATAAAGGGAAAGAGTACAAAAGAGAGACATTTTAAAGCTGGGTGTCCACAGGAGACATCACATGTCGGTAGGTTCCATGATGTCCCCCAAGCCGCAAACCAGCAAGTTTTTATTAGTGATTTTCGAAGAGGCGGGTGCACAAATAGGGTGTGGGTCACAGAGATCACATGCTTCACAAGGTAATAAAATACCACAAGGCAAATGGAGGCAGGGTGAGATCACAGGACTGGGGCAAAATTAAAATTGCTAATGAAGTTTTGGGCACACATTGTCACTGATGACATCTTATCAGGAGACAGGATTTGAGAGCAGACAACCAGTTTGACCAAAATTTATTAGATGAGAATTTCCTCATCCTAATAGGCCTGTGAGCACTACAGGAGACCAGGGCGTATTTCATCCCTTATCTGCAACCATAAAAGACAGATGTTCCCAAAGCAGCTATTTCAGAGGCCTCCCCTTGGGAATGCATTCTCTTTCTCAGGGATGTTCCTTGCTGAGAAAAAGAATTCAGCAATATTTCTCCTATTTGCTTTTGAAAGAAGAGAAATATGGCTTTGTTCCGTGTGCCCACAGGCAGCCAGACTTTAAGGTTATTTCCCTTGTTCCCTGAAATCGCTGTTACCCTGTTCTTTTTCCAAGGTGCCCAGATTTTATATTGTTCAAATACACATGCTCTACAAACAATTTGTGAAGTTAACACATCTCCACAGCTTACGAAGATGATGGGATTAAGAGATTAAAGTAAAGACAGGCATAGGGAATCACAAGAATATTGATTGGGAAGTGATAAGTGTCCATGAAATCTTCACAATTTATATTCAGAGATTGCAGTAAAGACAGGCATAGCACATTTTAAAAGTGTTAATTTGGGGAATTAATAAATGTCCATGAAATCTTCACAATTTACATTCTTCTGCCATGGCTTCAGCCAGTCCCTCCCTCTGTTTGGGGTCCCTGAGTTCCTGCAACACCCTATTGTTTGTTTTTTTTAGGTCTTATTGAAGATCGGATGGGTGTGGGTATAGAGCTTTGTGAGGTTTTTTTCTCTTTCATTGGTCTATGTGTCTGTTTTTGTATCACTATGATGCTGTTTTGGTTACTGTAGCTTTATAGTATAGTTTGAAGTTGGGTATTGTGATGCCTCCAGGTTGTTTCCTTTTGCTTAGGATTGCTTTGCTTATTTGGGCTCTGTTTGGAGTCATATGAATTTTAGAACAGTGTCTTTCTCATTCTGTGAAGAATGACATTGGTAGTTTGAAAGAAATAGCATTGAACCTATAAATTGCTCTGGGTAGTATGGCCATTTTAATGGTATTGATTCATCCAATCCATGAACATGAAATGTTTTCTTCATTTGTCCACTTCATCTCTGATTTCTTTCAACAGTGGCTTATAGTTCTCCTTGTAGAGATCTTTCACCTACTTTGTTAGCTTTGTTCCTATGTATTTCATTTTCTTTGTGGCTATTGTAAATAAGATTGTGTCCTTGATTTGACTCTTAGCCTGGATGTTATGTACATTGATTTTGTATCCTGAAATTTTACTATAGTTGTTTATACGTTCTAGGAGCCTTTTGCTGAAGTCTCTTGGGTCTTGTAGGTATAAAATTGTATCAGTCATGAAGAGAGATAGTTTGACTTCTTCTTTCCTAATTGGTTGCTTTTTATATCTTTCTTTTGCCTGATTTCTCTGGGTAGTAATTCTAGTACTATGTTGAATCAGAATGGTGAGAGTGGGCATCCTTGTCTTGTTCCAGTTTTCAAGGGGAATGTTTCCAGATTTTGCTCATTTAGTATAATGGTGGCTATGGGTATGCTATAGATGACTCATTATTTCAAGATATGTTTCTAAATGCCTAGTTTGTTTAGGGTTTTTTTTTAATAATCATAAATGGATGGTGGATTTTATCAAAAGGTTTTTCTATGTCTATTGAGATGACCATATGATTTTTGCTTTTAATTCTCTTCATGTGGGGAGTCACATTTATTGATTTGTGTATGTTGAACTTGCCTTGCATCCCAGGAATAAAGCCTATTTGATGGTGCTTTATTAAGTTTTTGATGTGCTGCTGGATTTGGTTTGCCAGTATTTTGTGGAGGATTTTTGTGTCTATGTTCATTGGGGATATAGGCCTGAAGTTTTCTTTTCTTATTGTGTCTCTGCCAGACTTTGTTGTCAGGATGATGTTGGCTTCAAAAAATGAGTTGAGTAGGAACCATTCTTTCTCAATTTTTTGGAGTAGTTTCAGTAGAATTGGTACCATGTCTTCTTTGTATGTCAGGTAGAATTCATCTGTGAATCCAAATAGTCCAGGTCCTTTTTTGGTTAGTGTGATTTTTAATGGCTGATTCAATTTCAGAACTTGATATTGGCATATTCAGTGTTTCAATGTCTTCCTTATCCAATCTTGGGATATTGTGTGTTTCCAGGAATTCATCCATTCCCTCTAGATTCTTGAATTTTTGTGCACCGAGTTGTTCAGAGTAGTCTCTGAGGAACTTCTGTATTTCTGTAGGATCAGTTGTAATGCCATCTTTTGCCATTTCTGATCGTATTTAATGGATCTTCTCTCTTTTTTTTCTTTGTTAATCTAGCTAGCAGTATATTAATCTAGTTTATCCTTTTGAAGAAAGTATGTTTCTTGGTTTCATTGATCTTGTGTATGTATTTTTGCATCTCAAATTCATTCACATCATCTCTAATTTTTGTTATTTCTTTTCTTCTGCTAGCTTTGTTTTTTTTTTTTTTTTTTCCTAGTTCATTTAGGTGCAAAGTTAGATTGTTAATTTGAGATCTTTCTAACTTTTTGGTGAAGGTGTTTAGTGCTATAAACTTACCTCTTAACACTGCTTTAGCTGCATCCCCAAAATTTTGTTAAGTTGTATTCCTATTTTTATTCATTTCAAAGAATTTTCTGATTTCTGCTCAATTTCAATGTTCACCCAAAAGTTTTTCAGGAGAAAGTTGTTTAATTTCCATGATTTTGAGTAGTTTGATAAATATTCTTGATATCGATTTCTGTTTTCATTGAACTGTGGTCCAAGAGTGTGCCTGGTATAATTTCAATGTATTTGAATTTATTGAGACTTGCTTTATGACTGAGCATGTGGTTGATATTAGAATATGTTCTGTGTGCAGATGAGAAGAATGTATATTCTGTGATTGTTGGATGAAGTGATCTGTAGATGTCTATCAAGTCCAATTGGGTAAGTGTCAAATTTAAAAGTTTTTTTGTTAGTCATTTGCCTCACTGATTTGTCTAACACTGTAGGTGGAGTGCTGAAGCCTCCCAGTATATTGTGTGATTGTTTAAGTCTTTTCTGGTCAAGATGAACTTGTTTTATGAATCTGGGTGCTCCATTATTGGATGCATATATATTTAGGATAGTTAAGTCTTCATGTTGGATTGTATCCTTTATCATTATATAATGTCCTTCTTTGTTCATCTTAATTGTTACTGGTTTAAAGTTTGTTTTATCTGATACAAGAAAAGTGACTGCTGCTACTTTTTCCTTTCTGTTGGTGTGGTAAATCTTTCTCTATCACTTTACTTTGAGCCTGTGGATGGTGTTACATGTGAGATGGGTCTCTTGAAGACATCAAATGGTTGCTGGGTCTTCTCTTTTTATCAGGTTTGTCACTCTGTCTTGTTAGTGGGGTATTTAGCCTGTTTAAATTCAGAGTTAGTATTGATATATGAGATTTTGATTGTGTTTTTAGCTCATTGTTATGGAGGCTTGTGCAGTTGCTTTATAGTGTCTGTGGGGTATGTGCGTGAGTGTTTTTGTGGTTGCAGATGTTATTCTTTTGATTCCATGTTTAGCATTCCCTTAAGGACTTCTTAAAGGAGAGATCCTAGGCAGAGGTGTTAGGTAAAACTGGTCTAGTTGCAATGAATTTCCTCCGTGTTTGCTTGTCTAAGAAGGATTTTATTTATCCTTCAGTTACGAAGCTTGGTTTCGCAGAAAATGAAATTCTTGGTTCGAATTTCTTTTTTTTAAGAACACTGAAAATAGGCCTTTAATGTCTTACTAGACATTAGAGGTAAAGTTTCTGCTGAGAGGTCTGCTTCTATCCTGATAGACATCACTCTATAGATGACCTGACTCGTCTTCTCTTTAGCTGCCTTTAAGATTATTTATTTTGCATTGACCCTGGCTAATCTGATGTCTTGGGGATGGTTGTCTTGTATAATATCTAGTTGGGGTCCTCTGTATTTCTTGAATTTGCATGTCACCTCTCTAGTGAGATTAAGGAAACTTTCCTGGATGATGTTCTCAAATATGTTTTTCAAGCTGCTTATTCTCTCTCCTCTCTGAGGGATGTCAATGAGTCCTACACTTGATTCCTGTGCATGATCCCATATTTTTCAGATATTCTGTTTCATTTTAAAATTCTGTTTTCTTTATTGTTGTCTAATATTATCTGAAGGTCTAGTCTTTAAGCTCTGAGATTCTTTCCTCAGTTTGGCATATTGTGCTGTTAATACCTCCAATTGTATAATGAAATGCTTATAGTAGATATCTTGGCTCTAGAAGTTCAGTTTTGTTCTTGTTTGTTTGATACAGGATCTCTCTCTCTGTTGCCCAGGCTAGTGTGCTGTGGCATGACAATAGCTCACTACAGCCTCAACTTCCTGGGCTCAAGTGATTCACCCACCTTAGTCTCCTGAGTAGCTGGGACTACAGGCATAAGCTGCTACACCCATCTAGCTTTTACAAAATTTTCTGTAGAGAGGGAGTCTCACGATATTTCCCAGGAAGGTCTCAAACTCTTGGGCTCAGGTGATCCTTTGACCTCAGCCTCTTAAAGTGCTGGGATTACAAGCATGAACCATTGCACCCTTAGTTTGATTCTTCTTAAAATGGCTATTTTGTCATTCAGCTCTTGGATTATTTTACTGGATTTCTTGGATTGCGTTTCAACCTTCTCCTGAATATTGATATACTTCTTTTACATCCAGATTCCAAACAGAATTCTATGCCTGTCATTTTCATTATTTCTGACTGCTTAAGAATCATTGCTGGGGCTAGTGAACTCGTTCGGAAGTAAGAAGACACTCTGGGTTTTTTAATTTCCAGAGTTCTTGAGGTTATTCTGTCTCACCTGGGAAGGGTGTTATTTCTTTAACTGGAGTGTAAGTTGAGTAAAGTCAGTTAAAGTCACTTCTGGATGTTTTCAGCTGGCCAAGGCTCTGTACAAGGTTTTTATTTGTGATTGAATTATTGTCCTTGTTTTCGCAGGGGGCTATATAAGCAAAATATTTTTAGTGTTGAACCTTAGGCTGCAATCCAGTAGATGGCACTTAGGAGTAATGAGTGGTTGATATGCTCTTACTCACCTACATGGCTTCTTTGTATTTCCTCATGTTTGCAGTTGTGTTCTGAAAGTTCAGAGGAGAGAGAGGTGACCCCCTCACAGATCTACTCCTGCACTTTGTGTGAGGTCCCTCCAATCACTAGCAATGTCCCCACAATCCTTTTGGTAGGTGTTCAAGGCCACAGGGTTCCCTCAGGCTGAGGCTGCAGCAGAGAGATAGGTCATATCCTTTCCAGACCATCCGTATGGAGGGACGCATGCCCCACTCCTGTGCCAGCTAACAGACCTATGCATCTCACTCCTCTCAGAACTCTGAGAATGTGATCTCATCCTCTGCTTGAGTGATGGCTGCAGATCTTGGCTTAGCATTCCTGACCTGCTCACTGCATCCCTGGGGCACCAGGACTGGCATGCAGTTCTACCATCTAGACTCTCAGGATTAGGTTCCAGGTTAACTGTGGGATCTGAAATTTTTCCAGGCCACCAAAAATGTATTCAGCTAGAAGAGTTCACCCAAGCTGGGCAGCAGAGGCTGCCTTGTCCACACATTCCTGATGGGAGGCACACAGGGACCCTGGGAGAGAACGCTGAGCAGGAGGGCCTGCAGAACAAATGTGCTTCAGTATCATGGAGGAACTAGGCCCACTTCCTCTTGGCCTAGCGATTAGTTGGGGCTAGAGTTTCTTAGAGGGAAATGAGGAGCCCTGGGGGATGGTGCCTCTGGATTCAAAGGCCCTTAGCTCCACACCAGTTGAAGCCTTATCTTTGCCTGCTCTCCTGGAAGATCCTCCAGCCAGATCAAATGTCCATTGGGGTTATGCAGTCACATCTAGCTAGATTCCCAGAAATCCTTGGCAAGAATGGGAAGCCCCACAGTTCATTCATTCACCCCTTCCTTACGAATTTGGACCTTGGAACTAGCCCTAGTGTTTGGGTACCCCATGGAGGGTTCCCGGCTTCCTCCCTCTTCAGCCTCAGTGTCCGTGCTGTGTCTCCATCCCCTCTTGCCAATTTCTCTCTGAAGATCTATTCAAATTACATTGGTTTATTCTAATTTTTGCTCTCTCTTTTTGGAGCAGTACTTCCTGTCTGTGTCTAGTCATAGCCATCTTTTCCCTCCATCTATGTTTTATGTTATAATTAGTCAAATTTATCAGTGAAGCCAGTTGATCATAACATTTTACCTGTTAAAACGCTTTTTATTAGACATTTCAATTTCCTCTTAGATCCAAGACTATTCAGATTCTTTAATTATCTTCTTGTGTCATTTTAAGTAAGTTGAGTTTTTCTAAGAATGCTTCTTCACTAATGTGTGGCATCAAGTTGCTCATTATGTCTCTTTATTATATTATTAACATTTAGACTATATGTAGTAATGTTCCTGTTTTTAATTCCTAATATTGACTTTGTATTTTTTTAAATTCTTGATCAGTCTTAACAAAATTTTATAAATCCATTGCGTATCAGAGAAGCAACTCTTACTAATTTTGATTCTTTCTGCTATGCTCTGGTTGTTGTTATTTTTTGATCAATCACTACTGTAAACTTTGCTTTCATTTCTATCTTTCCACTTGGTTTGCTTTTCTCTTTTTAAATTACTGTCTTTCTATATTTTATTTCTACATTTTTCTGTATTTTTATTCTGTGTGTGTATTATTTCATCTTGAAATAATTATTGATTTACACACAACTTTAAGAAATAATACATGGTGGATTCCTGTACTCGTTACACAGTTTATCCCAGTGCTAACATCTAACATAGCAATAGTAAAATATTACTATTAGAAAACTGACATTGGTATAGTACACCAACTTTATTAGTATTTTCTCAAATTGACTTGTATGAATATGCACATTTAGTTCTACACAAATTTGTTACATGTATAATCTATGTAACTGCCTGAGTTAAGATAGAGCACTGTACAATCTTCACAAGGATTATTTTTGATAGCCACATCAATCTTTGCCTCTACCCCTTGGTCCTTAGTTCCTGGCAACCACTAATTTTCTCAGCATCTCTGTAATTTTGTCAGTTCAAGAATGTTATATAAATGGAATTACACAGTATGTAACTTTTTAAAATGGACTTTTGTCACTTGGTGCAAAGCCTTTGAGATTTATCAGGTCATTTTATATATTAATAGTCCTTCCCTTTCTATTACTAGTATTCTGTAGTATGGATGTAGCAGAGTTGGTTAATCATTCACCCACTGAAGGACATTTGAATTGTTTCCAGTATGGTGCTTTTATAATAAAACTACAACGAATGTTTGTATGTGAGTTTTCCAGTTAACATAAGTTTTCATTTTCCTGGAAAAAAGTACTTATTATGTACTGAATGTTTGTGTCCTCTCAAAGTTCATATTAGGAGGGGGCACCTGTGAGACATAATCATGTTTAGATCATACCATGAGAATGGATACCTCATGATAGAATCAGTTCTCTTATAAGAACAGACAACAAAACACTTGCTTTCTCTCTTTGTGCCATGTGAAGGTACATATGCCATGTGAAGAAGCTGGTCGCCAGTAAGCCAGGAAGAGAGCCCCACCAGGGATCTGAAGTGGCTGGCATCTTGATTGTAGACTTCACAATCTTCAGAACAGTAAGAAATAAATCCTTTTGATTAAGTCACCAAGTCCCTGATATTTTGTTATGGCAGCCTAAGCTGACTGAAATAATGCCAAAAGTTGCAAAAATGCAACTGCTATGTCATATGGTAAGTCGTGAAAGAGCCCTAACTTCAACCTCACACGCTATACAAAAATTAGCTGAAAATTCATCATAGACTTAAATTTAAAAATGTTAAAGTACATGTCTTTTTAGGAAAACTCTAAAGAAAATCTTTGGGAACTAAGACTTAGTGAAGAAATCTTGAACTTAACACCAAAAGAATGATTCTTAAAAGAAAATTAGGCCAGGCATGGTGGCTTATGCCTGTAATTCCAACATTTTGGGAGGCTGAAGCGGGCAAATCATGAGGTTAGGAGATCAACCATCCTGGCTAACATGGTGAAATATCGTCACTAATAAAAATACAAAAACCAGGCGTGCTGGCAGGCACTTATAGTCTTAGCTACTCGGGAGGCTGAGGCAGCAGAGCATGAACCTGGGAGGCAGAGCTTGCAGTGAGCTGAGACTGCACCACTGCACTCCAGCCTGTGTGACAGAGCAAGACCCCGTCTAAAAAAAAAAGGCGGGGTGGGGGGGAATTTGGACCCTATCTAAGTTAAACCCTATCTAAATTAAAAATTTTCTTATGCAAAACCCTTGCGAAGATGATAGAACAACAAGGTACAGACTAGGCAAAAATATGCAAAAATCACATAATTGGCAAAGGACTTGTACTTTATTAAAGCATTATCAAAACTCAACAATAAACAAGCCAATTAGAAAACAACAAATTACAGAAACAGACATATTAGTGGAGAAGTTATAAAAGTGGCAACAAAAATATACATGAAAAGATATTTAATAACAGTTACCATTAGGGAAATAAAATGTAAACCACGATGAGATACTACTGCATACCTATCAGAATGACAAAAGTAGAAAACAGGGATAACATCAAATGTTGACTACCATGCAGAGAAACAGTATCGCAGTATCGCTTATACACTAATGGACGAAACAAAGTGGTACTCTTAAAAGTACCACTCTTGAAAATAGTTTGGAGGTTTCTTATTCTATAGATTTTAAACAACATGAAATATTGATATTATCCTTTAGGGCTTAATAGTCAGTTAATATCAATTTGTATTTACTCTTCTATTTACCTTTTCAGTTGCTTTTCATTTGTTTCTACAAATTTTGTTTTTTGTATACAATAATTTTCCTTTTGCCTAGAGACTTCATTTAGTATTCCTTAGCGCCTATCAGCTGGTGAAAAATTCTCTCATATTTTGAACTTATTTTCTTTAAATATATTTACTATCTTAACTTATGAAAGCTATTTTAGGCCTGGTGCAGTGGCTTATGCCTGTAATGTTAGCATTTTGGGATGCCAAGGCAGGTGGATCACGAGGTCAGGAGTTCAAGAACAGCCTGGCCAAGATGGTGAAACCTCATTTCTACTAAAAATACACACACACACACACACACACAAAATTAGCTTTGCATGATGGCAGGTGCCTGTAATCTCAACTACTTGGGAGGCTGAGGCAGGGGACTCGCTTGATCCCAGGCAGCAGAGGTTGTAGTGAGCTGAGATAGAGCTACTGCACTCCAACCTGGGTGACAGAGTAGGACTCAGTCTCAAAAAAAAAAAAGAAAAAAAAAAAAGTCGGGGGGAAAGAAAGCTATGTTAAAGGATATAATATCCTGTATTGGTAGTTGGTTTCTTTTATAATACTTTAAGTATCAAATCAGCTTTTAAAAACTATTCATTAGACAATTTCAGAAAATTCTCAGTCTGTCTAGCTCCCAGACAACATTTTTAGACACACTCGGGGCCAGAAGGAAACCCATTGCCTTGAAGGAATGGACCCAGTCTTGCTAGCATTTATCACCTGCTAACCTGAATAGCCCTTGGGCCCTAAATAACCATCAGTGATACCCAGGTACTACATTAAGGGCTTTGGTGAGCTTCTGAGACTTTCTGGCTTCAGATAAGAGTCAGAACATTACCAGCCATGATGACGATAGGCAAAATTCCTTCTGCTTGAGATGAGCAGATGGAAAAGTAAAAGGGACTTTGTATTGCACTTTGGGTACCAACACTGCCACAGGAGGGTGCCACACCAAGCAGACTCTTGGGGTTCTCAATTTCAAGACTTGATACTTGGATGGCATTTCTGCACCTGCTGTGGGCCAGAGGGAGGCCCAGTACCCTGAATGGTGAGTCCCAGGCCAGGCAACATTCACTACAACCTGACATAAGAGAGGCTTTGGGCCTTAAGGGAACATGGATATAGTCTGACAGTACTCCTCATGGCCAGGGATGGCAGTGGATATGGGGTAAGTCTCCTTTGCCTTTGGAAAGGGGAGAGAAGAGTAGGAAGAACTGCATCTTCTGGTTTGAGTGTCAGTTCAGTCGCAGTACAATAGAACACCACGCAGGCTTCTAAGGTTTTTGACTATAGTCCCCGATTCCTGAACAACACTTCTGGGCCAACCTGGGGCCTGGGGGGACCTCACTGTCTTAAAGGGAAGAACATTGACTTGGTTGGCTTTGCCACCTGGGGCTGATTGTAGAGCCCCAGGGCCTTGAGCAAACATGGGCAGTAGCCAGGGAGTGGTTACAGCAGGCCTTGGGTGAGACCCAGGGCTGTACTGGCTTCAGATCTGATCCAGTGCAGTAATAGTAGTGGTGACCACAGGGGCTCTTGTGTCACTCCATCCCCAGCTTTAGGTGGCTTAGAACAGAGACAGAGACTGAATGCTTGGGAGCAAGTAAGAGAAGCGAACAAGAGTCTCTTCCTGGTAATCCAGAGAATTCTCCTGGGTCTTGTCCATGACCATCAAGAAGGTACCTCTATGAGTCTGCAAGAACCACAGCATTACCGGGCTTTGGGTGCCCTCTAAAGCAGAAATAGCTTAGATCACAACACCTAAGTCATTTCAAATATCTGAAAAGCCTTCAAAAGAAGGATGGCTACAAATAAGATCATACAGAGAAGACTACAATAAACACCTAACTCTTCAATGCTCAGACACTGAAGAACATATACTAACATCAACACCATTGATGAAAAAATAACAGCAACAAATGAAATAAATAAGATACCAGGGACCAATCTGGAGAAACAGAGATATGTGACCTTTCTGGCAGATAATTCAAAATAGCTGCATTGAGGAAACTCAAGGAAATTCAAGATAACACAAAGAAGGAATTCAGAATTCTATAAGACAAACTTAACAAAGATATGGAAATAGATTTTCAAAAATAAACAGAAATTCTGGAGCTGAAAAGAAAATTGGCATGCTGTAGAATGTATCAGAGTCCTTTAATTGCAGAATGGATCAAGCAAAAGAAAGAATGAGTGAGCTTGAACTTGAAGACAGGCTATTTGAGAACACACAGTCAGTGGAGACAAAAGAAAAAGACTAAAAAGTAATTAAATTTGCCTACAGGATTTAGAAAGTAGCCTCAAATGGGCGTGTCTAAGAGTTATCGCCCTTAAAGAATAGGTAGAGAAAGAGGCAGATTTAGAAAGTTTATTCAAAAAGATAAAAAAAGAACTTCCCAAGCCTAGAGAAGGATATCAATATCCAAGTACAAGAAGGTTATAGAACAATAAGCAGATTTCACCCCAAGAAGACTACCTCAAAGGATTTAATAATCAAAATCTCAAAGATGAAGGATAAAGAAAGGACCCTAAAAGCAGCAAGAGAAAAGAAACAAATAACATATAATGGAGCTGCAACGTGTCTGGCAGCAGACTTTTCAGCGGAAACCTTACAGGCCAGGAGAGAGTGGCATGACACATTTAAAGTGCTGAAGGAAATAAACTTTTACCCTGTAATAGTATATCCAGTGAACATATCTTTCAAATATGAAGGAGAAATAAAGGATTTCCCAGACAAACAATTGATTACCAGACAAACAATTGATTCCCAGACAAACTGAGGGATTTCATCAATACCAGACCATTCCTACAAGAAATGCTAAAGGGAGTACTTCGATAGAGAGAAAAAGAAGGAAGAGAAGACCACAAAACAACCAGAAAACAAATAACAAAATGGCAAGAGTAAGCTCTTTTACTTATCATTAATAACTGATTGTAAGTGGACTAGATTCTCCAAGCAAGAGACATAGACTGGCTGAATGGGTAAAATAACAAGACTCATTGATCTGTTGCCCACAAGAAATACACTTCACTTGTAAAGACACACATAGATTGAAAATGAAGGGATTGAAAAAGATATTCCATGCCAATGAAAACCAAAAAAGATCAGGAATCACTATATTTAGACAAAATAGAGTACAAGACAAAAACAACAAGAAGAGACGAAGAAGGTCACTATATACTGGTAAAGTATCAATTCAGCAAAAAGATATAACAATTTTAAATATATATGCACCCAAGACAGGAGCACACAGATATATAAAGGAAATATTATTAGAGCTAAAGAGAGAGACAGGTCCCAATACAATAATAGCTGGAGACTTCAGCACCCCACTTTCACTACTGGACAGATCTTCCAGAAAGAATCAACAAAGAAATGTTAGACTTCATCTGCAGTATAGACCAAACAGATCTAATAGGTATTTACAGAACATGTATCCAACAGTTGCAGAATACACATTATTTTTCTCAGCATGTAGATTATTCTCAAGGAAGACTATATGTTGGGTCACAAAATAAGTCTTAAGACATTAAAAGAAATGAAGTAATATCCAGCATCTTCTCTGAGTACAATGGAACAAAACTAGAAATCATTAAAAGAGGAATTTAGGATAATATACAAATACATGAAAATCAAACAATATGCTCCTGAATATCCAGTGGGTCAATGAAAATATTAAGAAGTAAATTGAAAAATGATAATGGAAACATAACACACCAAAATGTATGAGATACAGCAAAAACAGTAATAAGAGGAAAATTTATATGTATAAGAGCTTACCTATAAAAGGAGGAAAAATTTCAAATAAACAATGTAATGATGCATCTAAAAGATACAGAAAAGCAAGAACAAACCAAGCTCAAAATTAGCAGAAGAAAAGAAATAATAAAGATCAGAGGTGAAAGAAATGAAATTTACATGAAAAGAAAATACAAAAGATTAATGAAACAAAAAGTTGGTTTTTGAAAAGTTAAACAAAAGTGACAAACTTTTAGCCAGACTAAGAAAAAAAGTGAGAAGATCCAAATAAACAAAATCAGAAAGGAAAAAGGAGACATTACAAATGTTACTGCAGAAATTCAAGGATCATTACGGGCTACTGTGAGCAACTATATGCCAAAAAATTGGAAAATCTAGAAGAAATGGACAAATTCCTAGATATATACAATCTACCAAGACTGAATCAGGAAAAAACAAAAAAAAATCCAAAATCTGAACAGACCAGTAACAAGTAATGTGATCAAAGCCATGATAAAAAGTCTTCCAGTAAAGAAAAGCCCAGGACCTGATGGCTTCATTGCTAAATTCTACTAAACGTTTAAAAAATATCTAATACTAATACGTTCAAACTATTCCAAAAAATAGAGAGAACACTTCCAAACTCATTTTATGAGGCCCGTATTACGCTGATACTAAAACCAGACAAAGACACATGAATAAAATAAATCTGCAGTGCAATAACACTGATGAATATTGATGCAGAAATCCCCAACAAAGTACTAACAAACAAAATTAAACAATGTATTAGAAAGAGCATCCATCATGACCAAGTGGGATTTATCCCTGGGGTGCAAGGGTGATTACACATGCACAAATCAATCAACATGATACATCATATCAACAGAATGAAGGATAAAAACCATGTGATGCATCTAAAATACCTAGAAAAGCAGAAGCAAAGCTCAAAATCAACTATACACTGTAACAACAGAATAAAGGATAAAAACCATATGATCATTTTAATTGATGATGAAAAAGTATTTGATAAAATTCAACATAACTTCATGAAAAATACCCTCAAGAAACTGGGGATAGAAGGAACAATGCCTCAACATAGTGAAAGCCATATATGACAGACCCACCAGTAGTACCATACTGAATGGGGAAAAACTCAACGCCTTTCCTCTAAGATCTGGAACATGACAAGGATGCCCACTGCCATCAATATTACTCGATGTACTACTGGAAGTTCTAGCTAGAACAATCAGACAAGAGAAGGAAATAAAGGGCATCCAAATTGGAAAGAAAACAGTCAAATTATCCTTGTTTGCAGATGATATGATCTTACATTTAGAAAAACCTAAAGACTCCATAAGAAAAACTGTAAGGATAGACAAATTCAGTAAAGTTTATGGATGCAAAATCGGCATACAAAAATCAGTACCATTTATATATGTTAACAGTAAACAACGTGAAAAAGAAATAGAAAAGTAATCCCATTTACAATAGCCACACATAAAACTAAATAGCTAGGAATTGGCCAAAGAAGTGAAAGATCTCTATAATGGAAAGTATAAAACACTAACAAGGGAAATTGAAGAGGGAACCAAAAATGGAAAAATATTTTATACTCACGGATTGGAAGAATTAACATTGTTAAAATGTTCACAATACCCAAAGTAATCTTTGGGATTTGATGCAATGTCTATCAAAATATCAATGTCACTCTTTAGAAAAATAGAAAAATAATACATTTTAGTATTTGGAACTAAATTAGTTCCAAATTTAGTATATGGAACCTCAAAAGACCCGGAATAATCAAAGATATCCTAAGCAAAAAGAACAAAATTCGAAGAATTGTAATGGTAAATGTTCTTGCATTAGCCATGCCAAAGAATTGGTGTGGTGGCTGCCGGTGGCGAGTGATGGAGACATGGACTAAGAGAAAAAAAATCTGTAGGCTTTATTGAGCAGAGTGACAGTACAAAGCTTCTACAGCGTGGAAGGGGTCCTGAGTGGGTAGCCACTGTTTGTTTTGAGTGATTGCCTTTTAAACCCTTCAATGCAGAAATAGGTGCGGGGGCGGGAAGATGTTACTAGAATGAGAAACAAAGGCAGTAAATTATTCTGTGACATGTCTTGGATTTTGAAGAAAACTGGAATTGCAACTTAGGCTTTATTTACTTTATGACTTTGCAGCAGCGTGGCAAAGGAGACAGGATCTTACAGGACTTTACAAAGTATGTTTACAAGGAATTGGAATAGGGAGCGTAGATACGGTCTGCTGGTCACAGAGAAATGGGCAATTAACATTGTTTTTAGTTTCAGGGGAGAGGGAAGGGAGAGAGGGAGAGAGGACACGGGGATGCTTAGAGCAAAATATTCGCTGTTTATAGCTTCCTTGGGGAAGAAAACACATGCACAAATCCTGGTGTTAGGAATATTTTAAGCATGTATCTTCAATAGTATTCCTCCAGGACCGAAGGAAGTCCTGATGCAGGAAATGAGTGAGTTTCACAGTTTTCTGAGCCCCTACTCGACCCAGGGAGCCCAGCTAGCACCTCCTCTCAGTCCCGCTTCTAAACAGCACCTTAACTGCTGTTGGGAACTGGGCGGCAGTGGGTCTGGCTACTTCCTGCAGGTTAGGGGCGAAGAAGGGGCCTTTCAGCTGTGGTGTCTTTCAGAGGGGAACTTTCTAGGCTAGTGAAGGACCAACGGGTCAATTCAGAGGTCCTCCGTAGAAGCCATGAGTTGAGCCCTTTTGAGTTTCCATTTGTGAGACTATTTATATCTGGATGGCCTCGATCTTGGAGGAAACAAATTTGACAAGGAGGTTAAAAATCCAAGGCCATAGGCGAGTAATAGTAGGATGGTTGTCACAGGGCCTAGAAAGGGGAGGAGCCAAGGTATCTATTGGTTTAACATAGTCTAGGGTCTTGAGTGTTTAAGCTCCTTTTTTTAAATTTCTATCCGTTTTCTTATTTCTTTGACCTTTTTAGTAATGACCTCTGACTGGTTAATGAAATAGCAACATGAACTGGGAGTTAGAGTGCAGGGGAAAGCAGGAGAAGGCATCTTTGAGGTCTAGAACCATTAACTATTTTGCTTTTCTTGGTGTCTGAGAGACCAGTGTATAGAGGTTGGGTACAGCAGGATATAAAGGAATTACTGCTTCTTTGATGATTCTGAGGTCTTGCATTAGTCTCTGCTGACTATTCACTGTTTGTATTCTTAGGATTGGGGTGTTGCAAGGACTGCTACATTTTTTTTTAAAAAACCTTGAGCTTTTAAATGTCTAACAATATATTGTAATCCTTTGTGAGCTTCAGGCCTTAGGGGATAGTACCTTTGATAAGGAAAAGTGCTGGGGTCTTTTAGCCTGATTTGAACTGGATGGGCATTCTTTGCCTTTCTAAATTGTCCTTTTAAGGCCTAGACTTCAGAGTTGATTGTTTTTTTAAGTAGCGGACAACAAATGGGTAGTTTGTTCTTTATATTTATGTAGCTAATAGCCTCCGCTTTGGCTAATATGTTCTTTCTTAATAAGGGTGTGGGGCTTTCGGGCATGATAAGAAAGGCATGTGAAAAGAGCAAGGTGTCTTCATTGCAGCTGGGGAAGCAAGAGAAATACCTGGTTACAGGCTGTCTTAAGGTTCCTCGGATAGTAACGGACTTTGAGGACAGTCGTTTGGGGCAGGAGATTAAAACTGAGAAGGCGGTGCTAGTGTTTCAGGGAAGTCTACTTCTTGGCCTTTAATGTTCAAATTACCTGGGTCTCTGTGAGGATGATGGCATGAGCTGGCACTTGCCTTGGGCACCTTTAGTCCTGTTGCTGAATCATCTGGTCGGTGCTTCTGGCCTAGAGGGCCTTTGTCTGAGGGCCTTTGCCTTTTGGGACAGTGAGCCTTCTAGTGATTGCCTTGGCACATTGGACATGGGCGAGGGTCGGTTTGTTTCCGGTTGGACGATCTTTCTTAAAGTGTCCTTGCAAACCACACTGATGACAAGTCTTACTAGGCAGCTGGCCTGCTCCTCTCTTGGTTCCCTCTGAGCCACCAAGGTATGTGTGTCTGAGGGCCGTAACTAAGGTTGCAGCCTTTCTCTTATCTCACTTTCCCTTTTTGGCCTGTTCTTCTCGGTCCGTGTCATAGAACACCAAGGTTGCCAGGTTTAATAATGTCTCCAAATTTTGTTCTGGGCTTAAAGCAGACTTTTCTCCTAATGTCACCTGCTGATTGGGTGATAAATTTATTATTTAAAATAAGTTGGCCTTTTACAGAATCTGGAGTTAGGGAGGTGTACTTTCTCAGGGCCTCCTTTAGCCTTTCTAGAAAAGTGGAGGGGTTTTCTTTTTTTCCTTGCATAATTGTGGATAGCATTGAGTAGTTCATAGGCTTTTCCTTAGTCTTTCTCAACCTTTCTAAAATGCAAGTTAGCAAATGCCTGCGGCTCTAATCTCTATGATCTGAGTCAGTATCCTCATGAGGGTCTACAGTGGGGACTGCCTGTTGCCCTGTGGGGAACTTTTTCCTTTTCCTCTAGGGCCATTCGATTGTTTACCTGACTCAGGTACTACAGATCTTTAAAATGCTGGGCTGCTGCTAAAGCCGCTTTTTTAGTAGGACTTAAGGTCTGATCACGAAGTAACATGATATCTCTCTATGTTAGTTTAAAGGACTGCCTTAAGCCTTGCAGGACATCTATGTAGTTAACGGGATCATCTGAGAATTTCTTTAAATCTGTCTTTATTTGTTTTAAATCTGAGAGAGAGAAGGGAGCATGTACGTGAATGGGCTTAAATTCTCCTCCTACTGCTCCTAAGGAACATAATTTGGGTGCCTGACTTGCAGAGTTTATGTTCTCTTTCCGGTGTGCCTTTAACACTTTGGTGGGGCCGGATGGAGGAGAGTCAGTAGGGGAGGAGAGTGGGGCTGACTGAGGGAAGAGGCCCTGAGTGTGGAGGCAGTCGTGGTCCTCTGTCATGTGGGCAAAGCCTGCAGGCTTGGCACAGGGCAGTATTGTTACGAAGGGTAAAGAAAGCCTGTACATTAGGGACTTTATTTACCTTTCTGTTTACAGAAAAGATCTAGTTGTAGAAGGGGGTTGTAATGAATACTTCCCTTAGAGGGCAAGGTTCTCTATTTTGTAAGGAATACTGTGGCCAGGCAGTGGTATGGAAGAAAATTAGTCACTTTTTTTTTTTTTTTAAGGTTTCAGGGTCGAATTTGTCCCAGTTATTCAGGATACATCTTTAAAGAAGTGTCCGGTTTTGAAGGTGTGGTGCTTATCTGGAATTTTAAACGCAGGGATACCCGCACCCCTGGTTCGTCCTGGGACTCGTTTTACCCTAGGGCAACCTCTAAGGCTCAGGTCTAATTGTGCTCAAAGCTCATGGCCGCTTTTCCTGAGCTCTCCATATACCGGATTTAACCATGCTTACCGGCAGGATGGAAACTTCCCTTGCCCCTGCCATGTGCCTATTGACCACTAAATGGGGCACAAGGACTATTGGATTTACTGTGATCCTATAACTAATGCATCCTACCTGTTCCAGGGTGGCAAGTCCTGGGTCTGGGGCACCACTGATGCTTGCACGGTAAGGCCTAATTTGCGTGGGTCTGGCCATGAAACTGTCCTTTAAGGAGAAATCTCTGAATTAGCGACATTAGGTATAATAAGCTTAAAGGGGGTGGTGGATGTCCTCTAGGCCAGAGCTGAGAGAACAGCTGCTGTAGTCTAGCCTTTTGTCCTCCCTTGCCTTTAAAGGAGTAAGCCCCTCTCTCAAGGCAGTACTAGTATCCTGTGTCCTGACTGACTATATTTTCTTCCTTCCAATACTAATGATTGAATGATTGAAATAACAATTTAACAGCGCTACGAGCTGTACCCATGCACCACAGATTGTACTTGAGAGGGCCCAAGGAAGGGAAAAGACTGTCTGGGGAGCAGTGGAGGAAATGCCTTAAGGCTTCTACTATCCACGTGAAAATTACAGACCTGTCTTTAAATTGTCCTGATGTGGGGGACCATACACTATGGTGGGGAACTGACCCTTTAAAATAGCCATCAAATGGCCACACTTGCCTAAACCTTGGAGGGCACCATGAACAGGGATCTTCTTTCCGCTTGCCACCTCTAGAATTTACGAGTTCTGAATAGGGAATCTTGATCGTGCCTAGCGGGAAGAATCTTGCTTATCAGATGAGAAAAGAAGTCTAACTGGCGGACATTAGGACCTAGGAGGCAGGGGTCAGAATATGTGGCTGTCCTAACGCTCAGCAGCCCCTGCAGGGGGAGCCTCCAATGGGGCCATGGTCTCCACCAGGATCTCCGGGAGACTAAGACGTCCGCTGATCACTTTGGAGTGTACCTCGGAACTGCCGTGGAACGCGAAAGAGTTAGAACTGGGTCCAGGCTAACTAATGCTCCTAACCCGGAAGGGTCAGGGGTTGTTAGCCCTTTTCCAGACAGCCTGACACCTGCATCTTTACTCAGGCGGCCATGCTAATCGCCTTTAAATGGTCCTCAAGTGCCTGGTATTTAGCCTGTTAATTCTAAGGAAGGACAGGACAGAATAGCAAGTGAAAGAGGTCCAATTTTACTCACCATGTGACGATCTAGATGCCTTTCCTGGATCTCCTGGCTGGCTTGCCAAGTTGTAACGCTAAAGGTTCTTGCCTTAGCCATGCCAAAGAATTGGTGTGGCAGCTGCATGGGGCAAGTGATGGAGATAGGGACTAAGAGAAAAAAAAGCTATGGGCTTAATGAGCAGAGTGACAGTACAAAGCTTCTACAGCGTGGAAGGGTCCTGAGCAGGTAGCCACTGTCGGTTTAGGTCATTGCCTATTAAACTCTTTAAGGCGGAAAATACGTGGGGCGGGAAGATGTTGCTAGAGCAAGAAACAAAGGCAGTAAATTATTTTGTGACATGTCTTAGATTTTGAGGAAAACTGGAATTACAACCTAGGTTTTATATACTTTATGACTTTCCAGCGACATGGCAAAGGAGACAGGATCTCACAGGACTTCACAAAGTATGTTTATAAGGAATTGGAATCAGGAGCATAGATAAAATCCGCTGGTCACAGAAAAACGGTCATTTAACATTCTTTCGTTTCAGGGGAGGGGGAAGGGAGAGAGGGGGAGAGGACCCAGGGAAGCTTACAGCAAAATTTTCGCTGTTTATAGCTTTTTTGAGAAAGAAAACACATGCACAAATCCCAGTGTTAAGAATATTTGAAGCATGTATCTTTAATATTATTTATCCAGGACCGAAAGAAATCCTGATGCAAGAAGTTTCACAGTTTCTAAGCCCCTACTCGACTCAGGAAGCCTGGCCAGCACCTCCTCGCAGAATCACATTCTGGAACAGAACAGAGAATCTAGAAACAAATCCACACACTTACGGTGAACTCGTTTTTGCCAAAGGTGCCAAAAACGTAAACTAGGGAAAAGACCGGCTCTTCAATAAATGGTGCTGAAAAAAATGATAGCCGTATATAAAAGAATGACACTAGATCCCAGTCTCTCACTATCTACAAAAATCAATTCCCAACAAGCACAGGCAACCAAAACAAGAATGGGCAAAGGGGATCACATCAAGTTAAAAAACAACTGCGTAGCAAAGGATACAATCAACAAAGTAAAGAGACAATGCACAGAATGGGAGAAGATATTTGCAAACTACATATCTGACAAGGGATTAATAACCAGAATGTATAAGGAGCTCAAACAGCGCTATAGGAAAAAAAATCTAATTATCCAATTAACAAATGGGCAAAAGATTTGAATTGACATTTCTCAAAATAAGACATACAAATAGCAAAGAGGCATATGAAAAGGTGCTCAACATCACTGGATCATCTGAGAAATGCAAATCAAACACAATGAAACACAAACACAAACAACCTCACCCTTGCTAAAACTGGCTTATATCCAAAAGACAGACAATAGCAAATGCAGGCAAGGATGTGGGAGAAAAATAGAACCCCTGTGCATTGTTGATGGAAATATAAATTAGTATAACCACTAGGGAGAACAGTTTGGAGGTTCCTCAAAACACTAAAAATTAAGCTCCCATATGATTCAGCAATCCCACTGCTGAGTATATACCCCAAATAAAGGAAATCAGTATATCAAAGAGATAAGTGCACTGCTGTTTGCTGCAGCACTATTTACAATAGCCAAGATTTGAAAGCAGCATCCGTGTCCATCAACAGATGAATGAATCAAGAGAATGTAGTACATGTACACACAATGGAGTACTATTTAGTCATAAAAAAGAATGAGATCCAGCCATTTGCCACAACAGGGAAGGAACTGGAGATATTAAGTGAAGTAAACCAGGCACAGAAAGACAAACACATGTTCTCACTTAATTGTGGGATATAAAAATCAAAACAATTGAACTCATGTACATATTAATAGAGAGTAGAAGAACAGTTACCAGAGGCTGGAAAAGTAGTAGGGGATTGGAGGGGAAGTGGGGATGGTTAAAGGGTACCAAAAAAAAAAAAAAAAAAAGCTAGAAAGAACAAGTAAGACCTGCTATTTGATAGCACAATAGGGTGAATATAATCAATAATAGCTTAATTGTAGATTCTAAAATAAAGAGTGTAATTGGATTGTTGGTAACTTAAAGGGCATATGCTTGGGAGGATGGATACTTCACTCTCCATATATGTTTATTTCACATTCTTGTCTGTATCAAATTGTCTCATGTACACCATAAATATACACACCTATGTACCCACATACATTTTAAAAACAATTTAGTTAAAAAAATAATAATTCTCAGCCTTTTTTTAAAATATTGACTGCTTCTCTTCCAGTCCTCCCTTCTAGGACTCCATTTGCATATGTGTTAAATATTTTCACCCGTATGCTGCGTATACTATTTTATTTGTTCTATATTTCTTTATTTCATTATTCTTCTGCTATTTGTTTTTACATATTTTATACTATATCTAATCTGCTACTGAAGCCATTTATCCTGTTTTAATTTCAGCTACTGTACTTTTTATTTCTAGATTTTGTTTGATATTTCTAGTGTTTCCATTTTTCCCCCAATTCTCTATCTTGCTATTTAATTATTTGAACATTTAATTTTAAATACTGTCACAGATAACTTAAATATCTTGCCCTACTTCTGGTCCTCTCCTGTTATATAAGTTTTCTCTTATTTTTTATTGAAAGTTTATCTAGTTTTTAACTTATATTTCTGTGTACTTCAATGAACAGAAGATACTGTAGATTGAAAGTTACAGAGGTAATTTAAGACTCTGTAGAATGTAATCTTCTCTTCCTTTTAGGAAGATATCAAATTTTGATTTTCCTTTTCTTTCCTTTTTCTTTTTATTTATTTATTTATTCATTTTGAGATAGGGTCTCACTCTGTCACCCATGCTAGAGTGCTGTGGTACAATCTCAGCTCACTGCAACCTCCACCTCCTAGGTTCAAGCGATTCTCCCATCTCAGCCTCCTGAGTAACTGGGATTACAGATGCACACTACCATGCCCAACGAATTTTTGTATTTTTTGGTAGAGACAGGGTTTTACCAAATTGGCCAGGCTGGTCTCAAACTCCTGACCTCTGATGATCTAAGTATTGGTATTAGAGGCCTGAGCCACCAAGCCTGGCCGATTTTTCTTTCGACATATGTCAAACTTCTGCTCAGGTTCTAATCCTGTAAACTGACCCTCAAACAATAACTTTTGTTGAATCTTCTCCATATTTTCTAGTTGTTCTCAGTAAGAAGTTTGGTTCAAAATGATATACTTCACTATCGCTAGAAGAAGATACTAAGAACAGCTTGTTCTGAGTATTCTTGCTATGTTTGATCAACCTTTATGAATCTCATCTCACCTCCCCAGTCTATTTTACAAATAACCTATAAGCATGTGATGAAGACTTTGCCAGTCAGACTTGTCCACGTGAAACCTTAGTTTGGAAATCCACATTATGAAATAAAATACTGTAATGTACTCATTTTGCTGGAGAAAGGCAACATAGCAAGCTCTGTTCTCCAGTGCTCACAGAGTAACACCAATAGCAATGATTTCTTCAAACACCATTTTTTTAGATATTGCTCCTGGAAGCTTTGGATTGAGTCTACTTCCAGGTTTCTAAATGATCCTGTGAGCTACACAGAAGCAGTTTAATTAACTCTTGACTAATTAATCAGCGATAATTTCATTTTGCGATTTCAAATAAAAACCTATGTTGATAGAATTGCAACTAGTCTTAGAGTTTTATTAAGCTTCTTCTTGAACTGTCTGTTTTCTATCCTTCCTTCTCTAAACTGACCACTCTGCATCTTAGACAAGGCTCACCAGGATTTCAGACCTGGGCCTGTGTCATGCTTGTTTAATGATCTCCCAGTCTATTGGTTTATTTTCTCCAATATGTACCATGATCAGCTTTATGGCATTTCATAGTACTTTGATCAAGTTATTCCACCTTCTAAAAACTGTTAGTGGTCCCTTGGTAAAAATAATAATGACCACATTTACTACTTATGAGATGATTTTTTTTTTCTCCTGATGCTAAAATTTTCATCGTTTCAAGTACTTTCATGTTATTTGTTTGCCTGTTTTATTTTTTGTTGTTTTTTTTACTCCCCATATATGCTTCTGGGTTTAATTCAGTTGTTTGCTACACCTTTCTTCAGGCACATTCTATTTTCTTCTCCCCTTGGTCTTATGTTTGCCCTGAATTCTATGAGCTCACTAGTTTCCTCTCTTTTCTCTGTAAGTTCACTGATTTCTTCCCTTCTCTCCAATCACTATTCAGATATTCAAACTTTTAAAAATGGGAACCTAATTATCAAGACATCTAAAATTTATGTTATTGTTTTATGTAGTCTAAGACAAGGAATATTAACATCACATCAAATGCTTAGAATGCTAGAAAATGACAATGAACTTTGCTTAATTCTTTCTTAATTATTTTTACTATAACATATTCTTAAATACAAGTTTATTATTCATCTATTATTTATTTATATGTTAAAAGACATAAAATTAATACTATGGAAGTAGGATTTATGGGGGAAAGCATTTATTTATAAGAAAATATAGGTAACTATGAAAAACAAATAAATTATACATGTTTTATTTCTATTTTCAAGTGATTTAAAGACTTTGTCCATTTAGATTGCTAGCTGCTATAATAAAACGCTGTAAATTGGATAGCTTTGTATAACAGAAATTTATTTCTCGTAGTTGTAAAGGCCAGGAAGTCCAAGATCAAGGTGCCTGCACATTTGGTTTCTAGTGAGAGCCAACTTTCTCGTTTAAAAAGGGCACTTTCTTGCTGTGTAGAAACGTGGTGAAAGAGATGAGGAAGCCCTCTGGAGCCTCTTTATAAAGAAATTCATTCTATTCATGAGAATTTCACCTTCATGGTCTGGGCATTTTCCAAGAGTCTCCCTGCTTCCTAATGTAATCACCTTAGGGGTTAGGATTTCAACATAGAAATTTAAGGAGGATACAAACATTAAAATGATAGCAAGTAAGTTCTACTCTTTCCATGAGTTCCTTAATACCACTCTTTCCTTCTTGTTCCCTACCTTCTCTAAATTTTTAACATAACGCTTATGTTAATACTACAAAATTTAGCACTTGATTATTTATTATCTTCTTTGTTGTTGCTTCACATGTGATATCATTAGATTAATCATTTCAGGGCATAGACAACAAGCTATATTTCCTCAGTAACCCTAAAAGAACTTGAATTTGCTAATTTCAGAAATGGTGATAAAGCTAGTTAAGGAAATTCCCTTAAGCGAATATCAATATTCTTAAAGTGAAGTATTAAAATTAATTTTTTAATTACTCAATTATCACCTTAGGAACCGCAGGAAAGTGGATATGACAAATGAGTAAACAGTGTTTGAATAGAGAGAAAAGGATTTATTAAGGAAAATAATTAAAGTTCACAACTTGTTCTCTCTTGTGAGAGTGTTAGGATTAGTGGCAAACATTTAAACAGACAGAGACAGTATTAAGGTGATAAGAACAATGCAAGGCAGTTTAGAATACATCAGAAGGTACATGAACTAAACGACACAGAAAGGAAAATTCCAATGAGATGAACAGGGTTGTAGAAGGCATACAAAAAACAGAATTGAGAGGAAATTTTACGAAGTGATACTGAAACAAAATGAAGGTCAAGCACCAAATCTCTTACCAATAGATATACTATGAATGGAGATGAAAAAACACAACAATACAAGATCAGTGTGGCCTCAAAGGCAAAGAGCTAAATAGAAATAAAGCAATGGAAATCACACATAATATTCTTATGTTATATATTGCTGAAAAAGGATAGTCAGGGAACAATGAGAAAATATGTCAATGTTCTACTATTAACAAAAGACTCAACTTTGCATTTCAAATAATCACGAATAAAATTATACAGCAAGAATAAATGTTTCTGGTAAAATAAATTAGCTTCTTAATTTAGCAATAAAACAAAAATTTAAAGATCCCAAGATTGAGGTTTTAGAGTAAAAATATAGAGTATATATTTTTATTTACTTAAAAAGGAGATCTCAACTATTAGTGGCACTCAAAAGTATTAAAAACATTTTTCCAATAATAGTATATTACAACATAAGCAATTATACATACAGGAAATTTTTAAAATTTAAGAGTTTCTTTTTTCCATTTATAGTTTTTCTGAGTCATCTGTAATTTCCCTTTGAGAATAATTTTACGGCTTACATAAAGTTTGAGTAGATTATTATTTTACTTGAACAAATGCAAAGTGTTAAGGTGTTACAGCTACTCTATCTGTAGTAGCGTCAACTTTAAAAAATGTGTACCCTCTGAATCTAAAATAAAACTTGAAATTATTAAAAAATAAAGGGACCATTAAAAATGTCATTTTGCAGCCGTCCACTAGATGTCACTCAAGATAAGGTTCCCCCTCTAACCGTCCAAACTCCCCTCATCTTTTTAAAAAATAAACTCTTAATTAACCATTAGCTCATTATTCTTATTTGACAGATAGTATATGGGTTTGTATTAATTTAATTTTTGTTATTTTACACTGAAGCTTCAGGTGGATGTCTGTTGCATATATAGAAAACTATAACTATAATACTTTAGGATTAATAATAATTTTGGTTTATATGAAGTACAGGAAATACTAGAGAAAAAAAATAACATAGACGTCTTTATTAGAGCGAAGGTTCTGTGAACAAAGCAATTATCTGGAGTATACCCTTTAATTTCCAGTTAGGTCTGTGCAGTTAATAGAAATCAGTTTAAAAAATCAGTCTTACCAATTGTTTTGCATTGATGGGCAAGTTTTGCTGATGAGTGACTCATGATGTCATATTTGAGCTTGAGCCTGTTTATGTTTTTAAATAGAGATCATCCTAGCAAGATATTTTCTATTGTGAAGATATTACAGAATTGGTGTAGATTGATACCGTTTTCAACAAAAACATATAAAATCATCTGCTTAACATTGTACAAGTTCTCCACTTTCTGGCTTCATAGCAGAACTCATTACTTGTTCCTCAAGAAGTTTGGGGAGCCATGCTTACAATCTGACATATTGGTATGCAACAGAGAGGACTTAAGTAATAATCAACTGTGCTTCATTTGTCTCTTTAAAATAAATTGCATATCACTTTTTTAAATTGTAGTTTGTAAAAACTTTTTTTTTCCTATTATCCTTTAAATTCTAGGGTACATGTGCACAATATGCAGGTTTGTTACATAGGTATACATGTGCCATGTTGGTTTGCTGCATCCATCAACTAGTCCTTTACATGACATATTTCTCCTAATACTATCTTTCCCTCAGCCCCCTCCCCGACAGGCCCTGATGTGTGATATTTCCTGCCCTGTGTCCATGTGTTCCCGTTGTTCACTTCCCACCTATGAGTGAGAACACAACGTGTCTGGTTTTCTGTCTTTGTGATAGTTTGCTGAGAATGATGGTTTCCAGCTTCATCCATGTCCCTGCAAAGGACATGAGCTAATCCTTTTTTATGGCTGCATAGTATGCCATGGTGTATATGTGCCATATTTTCTTAATCCAGTCTATCACTGATGGACATGTAGGTTGGTTCCAAGTCTTTGCTGTTGTGAATAGTGCTGCAATAAACATACATGTGCATGTGTCTTATAGTAGCATGATTTATAATCTGTTGGGTATATACCCAGTAATACGATCACAGGGTCAAATGGTATTTCTAGTTCTAGATCCTTGAGGAATCACCATACTGTCCTCCACGATGGTTGAACTAATTTACACTGCCATCAACAGTGTAAAAGTGTCCCTATTTTTCCAAATCCTCTCCAGCATCTGTTATTTCCTGACTTTTTAATGATTATCATTCTAACTGGCATGTGATGGCATCTCATTGTGCTTTTGATTCACATTTTTCTAATGACCAGTGATGATGAGCATTTTTTCACGTGTCTGTTGGCTGCATAAATGTTTTCTTTTGAGAAATGTCTGTTCATACCCTTTGCTCACTTTTTGATGGGGTTGTTTGTTTTTTTCTTGTAAATTTCTTTAAGTTCTTTGTAGATTCTGGATATTAGCCCTTTGTCAGATGGTAGACTGCAAAAAGTTTCTCCCATTCTGTAGGTTGCCTGTTCACTCTGATGATAGTTTCTTTTGCTGTGCAGAAGGTCTTTAGTTTAATTAGATCCCATTTGTCTATTTTGGTGTTTGTTGCCATTGCTTTTGGTGTTTTAGTCAGGAAGTTCTTGCCCATGCCTATGTCCTGAATGTTATTGCCTAGGTTTTCTTTGAGGGTTTTTTGTGGTTTGAGGTCTTACATTTAAGTCTTTAATTCATCTTGAGTTAATTTTTGTATAAGGTATAAGGAAGGGATCCAGTTTCAGCTTTCTACACATGGCAAGCCAGTTTTCCCAGCATCATTTATTACATAAAGAACCCTTTCCCCATTTCTTGTATTTGTCAAGTTTGTCAAAGATCAGATGGTTGTAGATGTGTAGTGTTATTTCTGAGGCCTCTGTTCTGTTCCCTTGATCTACATATCTGTTTTGGTGCCAGTACCATGCTGTTTTGGTTATTGTAGCTGTGTAGTATAGTTTGAAGTCAGGTAGCATGATGCCTCCAGCTTTGTTCTTTTTGCTTAGGACTGCGTTGGCTATGAGGGCTCTTTTTTGGTTCCATATGAGTTTTAAAGTAGTTTTTTCCAATTCTGTGAAGAAAATCAGTGGTAACTTGATGTGGATGACGTTGAATCTATAAATTACCTTGGGCCATATGGCCATTTTCACCATATTGATTCTTACTATCCACGAACATGGAATGTCCTTCAATTTGTGTCCTCTTTTATTTTGTTGAGCAGTGGTTTGTAGTTCTCCTTGAAGAGGTCCTTCACATCCCTTGTAAGTTGGATTCCTAGGTATTTTATTCTCATTTTAGCAATTGAATGTGAGTTCACTCATGATTTGGCTCTCTGGTGGTCTGTTATTGTTGTACAAAAATGTTTGTGATTTTTGCATATTGATTTTTTATCCTGAAACTTTGCTGAAGTTGCTTACCAACTTAAGGAGATTTTGGGCTGAGAAAACGGGGTTTTCTAAGTATACAATCATGTCATTTGCAAACAGGGACAATTTGACTTCCTCTTTTCCTAATTGAATATCCTTTATTTCTTTTCCTTGCCTAATTACCCTGGCCAGAACTTACAGCACTATGTTGAATAGGAGTGGTGAGAGAGGGCATCCTTGTCTTGCGCCAGTTTTCAAAGGGATTGCTTCCAGTTTTTGCCCATGCAGTATGATATTGGTTGTGGGTTTGTCATAAGTAGCTCTCATGATTTTGAGATACATTCCATCAGTACCTAGTTTATTGAGATTTTTTAGCATTAAGGATTGTTGAATTTTGTTGAAGATGTTTTCTGCATCTATCAAGATAATCATGCAGGTTTTATCTTTGGTTCTGTTTATGTGATGGATTACATTTATTGATTTGCATATGTTGAACCAGCCTTGCATCCCAGGGGTGAACCCCATTTGATCATGGTGGATAAACTGTTTGATGTGCTGCTGGATTTGGTTTGCCAGTATTTTTTAGAGGATTTTCTCATCAACGTTCATCAGGGATATTGGTCTAAAATTCTCTTTTTTGTTGTTTTGTCGCTGCCAGGGTGTCCTCATAAATGAGTTAGGGAGGGGTCCCTCTTCTTCTATTTATTGGAACAACTTCAGAAGGAATGGTATCAGCTCCTCTTTGTACCTCTAGTAGAATTCAGCTGTGAATCTATGTGGTCCTGGACGTTTGTTGGTTGGTAGGCTATCAAATATTGCCTCAATTTCAGAATCTGTTATTGGTCTATTCAGAGATTCAATTTCTTCCTGGTTTAGTCTTGGAGGGGGTGGTTTGTGACTAGGAATTTATCTATTTCTTCTAGATTTTCTAGTTTATTTGTGTAAAGGTGTTTATAGTATTCTCTGACGGTACTTTGTATTTCCGTGAGATCAGTGGTGATGTCCCCTTTATCATTTTTTACTGTGTCTATTTCATTCTTCTCTCTTTTCTTCTTTATTAGGCTTTCTAGCAGTCTATCTATTTTGTTGATCTTCTCAAAAAACTAGCTCCTGGATTCATTGATTTTTTTTTTAAGAGTTTTTTCTGTCTTGATCTCCGTCAGTTCTGCTCTGATCTTAGTTATTTCTTGACTTCTGCTAACTTTTGAATTTGTTTGATCTTGCTTTTCTGTAAAGATTTTATTTTTCCTTTACTTATGAAGCTTAGTTTGGCTGTATATGGGATTCTGGGTAGAAAATTCTTTTCTTTAAGAATGTTGAATATTGGCCCTCACTGTCTTCTGGCTTGAAGGGTTTCTGCTGAGAGATCTGCTATTAGTCTGATGCTTCCCTTTGTGGGTAACCTGAACTTTCTCTCTGGCTGCCCTTAACATTTTTTCCTTCATTTCAACTTTGGCGAATCTGGCAATTATGTGTCTTGGGGTTGCTTTTCTCAAGGAGTATCTTCTTGGTGTTCTTTGTATTTCCTGAATTCAAATGTTGGCCTGCTTTCCTAGGTCGGGGAAGTTCTCCTGGATAATATCCTGAAGAGTGTTTTCTAACTTGGTTCCATTCTCCTCGTCAATTTTGGGTACACCAATCAAATGTAGATTTGGTCTTTTCACATAGTCCCATATTTCTTGGAGGCTTTGCTTCTTTTTACTCTTTTTTCTCTAAACCGGTCTTCTTGATTTATTTCATTTATTTGTTCTTCAATCACTGATATCCTTTCTTCCACTTGATCAAATTGCCTATTGAAGCTTGTGCATGTGTCACGAAGTTCTCATGCTGTGGTTTTCAGCTCCATCAGGTCATTTAAGGTCTTCTCTACACTGTTTATTCTATTTAGTCATTCATCTAAGCTTTTTTTTCAAGGTTTTTAGCTTCCAAGCAATGGGTTAGAACATGCTCCTTTAGCTCGGAGAAGTTTGTTATTACCAACCTCCTGAAGCCCACTTCTGTCAGCTCATCAAACTTATTCTCCGTCCAGTTTTATTCCATTGCTGATAAGGAGATACAATCCTTTGGAGGAGAAGAAGCACTCTGGTTTTTGAAATTTTCAACTTTTCTGCTCCAGTTTCTCCCCATCTTTGTAGTTTTATCTACCTTTGGTCTTTGATGTTCGTGACCTACAGATGGGGTTTTGGTGTGGATGTCCTTTTTGTTGATGTTGATGCTATTCCTTTCTGTTTGTTAGTTTTCTTTCTAACAGTCAGGTCCCTCAGCTGCAAGTCTGTTGGAGTTTACTAGAGGTCCACTCCAGACCCTGTTTGCCTGGGTATCACCAGCAGAGACTGCAGAACAGCAAATATTGCAGAACAGCAAAATATTGTTGCCTGATCCTTCCTCTGAAAGCTTTGTCTCAGAGGGGCACCCACCTGTATGAGGTGTCTGTTGGCCCCTACTGGGAGGTGTTTCCCAGTCAAGCTACACAGGGGTCAGGGACCCACTTCAGGAGGTAGCCTGTCCATTCTCAGAGCTTGAATGTCATGCTGGGAGAACCACTACTCTCTTCAGAGCTATCAGACAGGGACATTTAAGTCTGGAGAATTTGTCTGCTTCCTTTTGTTCAGCTATGCCCTGCCCATGGAGGTGGAGTCTAGAGAGGCAGTAGGCCTTGCTGAACTGCGGTGGGCTCTGCCCAGTATGAACTTCCCGACCACTTTGTTTACCTACTCAAGACTCAGCAATGGCTCATGCCCCTCCCCCTGCCAGGCTTCAGCCTCCCAGGTTGATCCCAGACTACTGCACTAGCAGTGAGCAAGGTTCTGTGGGCATGGGACTCACTGAGCTAGGCACCAGAGGGAATCTCCTGATCTGCTGGTTGCTAAAACTGTGGGAAAAGCACAGTATTTGGGCAGAAGTGTACCATTCCTCCAGGTATAGCTTCCCTTGGCTAGGAAAGGGAAATCCCCCGACCCCTTGCACTTCCCTGGTGAGGCGATGCCCCGTCCTGCTTCTGCTCGCCCTTCACGGGCTGCACCCACTGTCCAACCAGTCCCAGTGAGATGAACCAGGTACCTCAGTTGGAAATGCAGAAATCACCCATCTTCTGCATTGATCTCGCTGGGAGTGGCAGACCGGAGCTGTTCTTATTCAGCCATCTTGGAAGAGCCCAATACTTTTCTTAACAGTAAATGTGAAACTAGCCCTAGAGCATACTATAATTGATAAATTGTCACTATTATTCAACAAACTTCTCTTGGAAAAAATAAATTTTTTGCTTAGGGATATATTTTATTTCTATTTTTCATAAACTACTTATTTTGTGTGCCAATACCAAGTTGTTTTTCTCAAATTGAACTACATTCCCCCAAAACATGATCTAATACATGGGATTATATTTGGCACTTAAGAAATGTATTAATTCTTCAATTCACTAGGGCATTAAGCAAAGTGAGTGTTTCATTGTGTGATACGGTACTCTGGGGCCTGAGTTAGTACTTCACATTGCTTAGCTCAAGGAAATGCCTAGAACATAATTAGTTTTACCTGTACAGGGTCAATTTTTTACTAGGGAAATGGAAGTTGAACGAGTAATCTGATTTTACCTCTAAATTTTGGATCCAAACTACAGAGATAAAGGAACTTAGAAAGAAAAGCAGGCTACAGCCAACAGCAACTTGGAGAAAACATTTTTATATACATGAGACCATAGCTTTATTACATTAATAAAGTTTTCAAAGGCCAAGAGTAAAAATATAATATAGATTTATAAACAAAAGATAGGAAATAAATACCTTTTAAATTTAGAATCAATGATTTAAGTTTCGTAATACATTAAGCTGACCAAATTTTAAAGCTTTTCCCATACACAGCCCTTTTGAATAGTAAAATAAACATGCATGTGAGTCCTCAAGGAACATTTTTAAAGATGTGTCACAACCAATAAAAATTATTAACAAATTAACCTATTGGTGTGAAATAGAGTTTGGCATAATGTAACATGGAGTTTGAAAGTCGTTGAGTCTTCCTTCGTGAAGATAAGATGATTATGTAAGGCTGAAGTTCCTACATGGCAGTAGTTTGTGATTATCCTTCTACTTATCCCACAGTGTACGAGGGTTTCTTTCTTTTTTTTTTAAATCTCAGTAAGTTATTCTTACTGTACTTTCTAGAAACTACTATGTAGTAATGGAGGGGAGGCGACAATCTTAGGAAAAAAAAGAAAGGAGTACGTCTTCCTTCTTCAGTATTCCTCTCTTTTCAGGGGCCACTATTCCACGATTTGTGGTTTGGTTTGGTTTAATTTGGTCTGGGTTTTGCACTTCGGCCTATCTCATCAAAGACACTTCGTTGGCTGCCTGGTTCTGTTAGTCACTGAAGGAGATGAATTTGATGAACTCATATACAGAGAATGGCTGAAGAAAGAACGCTATTTTTCTTTGTTACCTTTTTTTAACAAGAGTGGAATTTTGAATGTCACTAGAGAAAATATTCTGTGCAGACAGCGATTCGAAAGCTTGTTTGTAGCTTAACATAGGCAGGCTCTCCTACTTCTTTTTCCTGCAAATTTATTAAATTATTTGTAACAACCAAGTTTTCAAAAATGACTTAAGATGGTTTCCACAGAATGACTTAAAGATAAAACAATTAAAATTTAGATAAAAATATAAGAATCATATAAGAAACAAAGAAAATTATCTTTAAAAATCCAGGAGCAAAGAATAATGGAGAATAAAATTTAGCTTTGGACATCTCACAGCTACGGCAAAATGAGGACAAAGCAATAAAGCTTCTACTCTATGATGTGAGACAGAGCATTTCTATCTCTGGACTTGTAGAGGAATTTTTCCTTAGGGACTAGACATACCTGTAAGGACAGCGATAATGAAGGAAAAGGAACCAATATCTCTTGCTTAGGTGCTGGATAGTTCATGCGAAATGGATAAACACAGCAGAGAAAGTTAAAATCCTTAACCCATGAATGACATCACTGTAGTCCACATACGCAAAGAACTAATTATAATTACTGTTATTGTCCCACTTTTAGTGAAAAAGTAAAAAGGGAAGTGTATTTTACCATTTGTTTGACTGAAGTGATTAAAAACCTTATTGTTGAAGCAAACTATTATATTTTTAAATGAAATTCAAAATAGCGCTTTGAGATTTTTTACTGTTTGTTTTCTATTTAAAGATTTACTTTCTACCACTTTAGAGTTAGATTAGGATTTTTAGGCTTTTCCTATAATCTAACACATAAAGGAATATAGTATTTTTGAGGTTTGAACTAAGATGCTTTAATTAATTTGAGATGTCTTTGAAATGGTTTGTCAAGGTCCAATGTTTCCTGAAAGTACACGTAGCTATCTTCTACAATTGTTTTTACTTTCCTCAGATTTTACAGAATGACACATTGGGGAAGTCCAGTAATTCAAGTGTTTGGCTAACAATCATCAAGGCCACAGAAACCCAGCCTCTGCTCTTGGCAGTATCAGGAACTTCATGGAATACATCACTTTCAAATTGCAGCTGCAAATGGTCTTGTTAAAGGTAATTCAGCAACATCAGTCAAGATGTTGTTTGACACACAATGGAGGAGATTAGAAATAATGCATTCCTTCAGTAAACCATTCCGCCTGTTTTTTCTAATGATGCAGTCCTTTCTCAGGCAATTTTCCAGAGTTACGTAGACAACTAAATTCACACGGACCAAAAGAGGAAAAAAAAATCTAATTGGAATAAAATCAGTTGAACTTATTATACTGAGACTGAAAGATAGAAGAAAGAATAGGGAGAAAAGTTTTAGAAATATGTGTGTCAAAGAATGGTCTAGTTACCAGCATAATTAGAATCCAAAAGAAAAAAGAAAAAAACACAAAAGTAATGAAACTAAGTGTGTTAAGATTCTAAGAATGTGTTAAAATTCTAGTGTTACTCATGAATTGCAGATATACTTCTAATGGATATAGAATACTACAAAGGGCTTGAAGTGTGTGAAAAGTGAGCCTCGGTCATTATAACCTCATATAATAAGTGTAGAGTGAAGGGTTTTGAATAACTTTATTTAGTCCCCATGTGTGTCTCCAGAAAAATGCACAAGCATACAAGATATACAGAAAATAGCTTACAACATACATTTCGAATTGGTTTCCGGATTTGTTTATACAAAATAAATACAAATGTATTGAGGGTGTCTTTGTATTCATCCCACAGAGCCTCAAAGGAGTTCATCCTACAAATGTGTAGACCCATCGCTGTGACTCTTTTGTCTCTCCTCTATATCTTGCTAGTAATATACAATTATTATAATTTATGGATATTCACAAAGCCATATTTTAATATAATTTAGAGAAAAAAATTATAGATGCATGATGCAATCTATTTCTTGGTATGGAAAATAATATCTATTTTAAGTATTTTAAATACTGTGATATTAATTATGCCAATATACCTGCTGTTAATTTTAAATACAAGTCAAAGTCATATTTTAGCTAATAGTGGATAATCTCTTCATCCTTGATGAGGAGGATTTTAAAAACTTTTTGTAATTATTTATTAGGAAGATACCTTGACATGCTAATGAAAATATGAAAATAAGTTATAATTATCATCCTTATAAATATGTAGTGAATTTTAAAGTTCATATTTTAATTATGGGATACATCCATGGTGGATTGAAATGTATTGCTAAAGAAGACTAACAACAGCACTGACTATTTTATAAAAATAGTTCAATTTACCTCAGTAGGGTTTATGAACACTTACTAAGAACTAGGTACTGGGGATACAAAATTGAATAAAACTGAGATCTTGCTTCAAGTTGCTTTTTTCAATCATGGGTAATGTCATGTAACAATTGAATGAATGACAAAGGGAGAAATGTACAGAATATAGTGTGAGATTACAAAAGAGTAAAAATTAGTTCTGTTGTTGGTGTCAGAGAAAAGGTATTTATGGCAGGCTTCAGAAAATGGCTCAGAATGAGCTCGGAAGATAAGACTGTTAAAGGTATTCCAGACAGAGAACTCTGATCAAGGCATCTTGTCATTCTACAAAGAAAGATAAATCTATTTAGTAAAAGGCTGGGGAGAAATCAAGTTGAGGCTGAAGAAATAGGTTAGAAATAAGTTGCATAAGATCTTCTGTGCTCTGTTAGGGAATTTTGAATTAATTCAAAATTAATTAAGAAGTGGGAAATTACTAAAGATTTTAGTGCTGTTAAATGACCTACAGCAGCTGGAGAAAAATTGTGGTGCTGTGCTATGGGGGAAAAAAATTGATGAATGGTAATATATTTATTGTGAAAAGTTTCAGTCTGGAGAGAGACCACCTAAAAGAAAATGAAGGAATTTCTAGCTGGGGGGTCTTGAGTTTGCAAGTTGGTATAATAGTTGACTAATAATGTAAACTTGCGCAAGGTTATTGGTGCTTCCAAGCATCACATCCTCGTGTAAAAAATAATGGTGAGTGAGAGCTACCTAAGAGGTTGTTGTGAGGATTAGATGAAGAAAAATAATGTTCACATATAGGACAGCTATTAATTATTAGTTCTCTTTCCTGAAATTGATCTGGACAGTTTAACTCCTAATCTGTAACTAAAATGACAATACTTAGTCTTTGTTTTAAAAGATGGCTAAACTGGGACATCCATAACCGTAGATATCCAGTATTTGATTTCTGTATTTTTACTCTTTAATTTTTTTTTAAAATTTCTGATAGCTAAGATAAAATTCCTGAACGAGTATATTAATTTTATTTCTTCACCTTTAGTTATAAGAAAGAATGGAAAAAACAATGACAATACTACTCAGTGAGATGTTATTTGTGAATGTGAAGGTAGTGATAAAAAGTCCTTTTTAGTTTTCTTTTCAGAGTAAGCGATCCTTCCTTAAGTGTTTATGTAGGGGTGGTCTAAGTGAACTAAGTATCAAAATCACAGGGGAAATTTAAGAGTATGTTTCTAGACCTAACCCCAGACTTCCTGAATCAAAGTATCTGGGTCTAGGATGCCAAAATTATGTGTTTATCACCTCAACAATTTTAATACTCACCAATATTTGGAAGATGTTGCTCTATTTTTTTCTCCTTCCCCCTTTCTTCTTTTTCTATCTCAGAGCTTAGTATCAACTTTAAATTAGTTTTAGTGATTCTCCTGGATCTCCTTTTGTTACAACTCCTCCTTTGTTTTAATTTGTATCATATAGAAATGTTACATCTGCACTACTATAATCAGGTAAGAGAATAAAATGATGGCTGTGAATATGGAATTTCACACTATTTACATTTTGTAGTCTGGCATATGCATTTAAAAAAAAACAAACTCTCAGATTTTGTTTCTTTTTATTTTTCCAGATGGAGTCTCGCTCTTTTACCCAGGCTGGAGTGCAGTGATGTGATCTCAGCTCACTGCAACCTCCACCTCTCAGGTTCAAGCGACTCTCCTGCCTCAGCCTCCAGAGTAGCTGCGACTACAGGCACGTGCCATCACGTCCGGCTGATTTTTTGTATCTTTAGTAGAGACACGGTTTCACCGTGTTAGCCAGGATGGTCTCGATCTTCTGACTTCGTGATCCACCCGCCTCAGCCTCCCAAAGTGCTGGGATTACAGGCGTGAGCCATGTTTCTTTGTTAATGATAACTACAATAGCAAAGAGTTATTGAGTGAACACTGACAATCACCCTGTGTGGTAGGGATGTTAGGTGAGGAGACTGAGAAAGGATAACTTAAATAATTTACCTTAGGTGAAAGATCTAAACTAATATATTTAGGATTCAACCTCCCCAAAAATCTTCTCTTTTACTCTTTACATTACATCATGTTACCTCCCTATTCTGTTCTGAGAGGGACATTATATTATTTCCAATCCTCTGACACTGTGACTAGATCAAGATCTGCGAGCGTCCTGTCATCTGTGACCAGCATGATGCTAGTATAGGCATAAGAAGAAGAAAGAGATTGGCTGGCAGGATTTAACTAGCCGTCTTATTAAATATCTCTACTCAGTGAGAGCTGAGACAGATAAATATCAAAGAGTGAGAGTCACTTTTAACCAATTAGAAATATCAAAGGCTTATCTCAGAAGAGGATTATGCCTCTGTTAGAATACTCTAGAATGGCTACGTGCTTAGGACAGAGGGATGAGAAAAAATTGTTGGATCACTAAAATACACACACACACACACACACACACACACACAAATTATATATGGTTTCATGATTAAGGAGGTATATGGACACAAAAAGTAAAAATATTGCCTGTTGTATCCTAGCCATCCTGTGCTTGAAATGCCAGCTAAATGTGACATGGGAGGTTGGTGCTTAGGACAATGTCTACCTTATCCTCTCTCCCTTTGTAATGACAGGGATTTCTGGTTGTTTTCTCCATGGAGAAACCACTTACTGAATATTATGATGCTTGGCAAGTTGCCTCACTGGAAGATATTTGACTAGTCCCTTTCATTCTCTGTAAAAGCAGAATTACAATAATAACTCTGTGTTTGGGGGTACTGTTCTCAATTTTAGCTTTTACTGTTTTTATTGTTATTTTTATGTTTATTTAAACTTGTCAGCCAATGAGCACAACCATCTGGTTCACAAATGTGAAATAGTACAGAGGCTCCTTGACTTGCAATGGGGTCTATAAATCAACCGTGAGTTCAGAATATCAAAACACCCTGTGTCAAAAATGCGCTTAATACGACTAACCTACCAAACATCACAGCTTAGCTTAGCCTACCTTAAATGTGCTCAGAAAACTTACATTAGCCTGCAGTTGGGCAAAAGCACCTAACAAAAAATTATTTTTTATTATAAAGTGTTGACTATCTCATGTAACTTACTGAACACTGAAAGTGAAAAACAGAATGGTTATATGAGTACTTGAAGAAAGGTTTCTACTAAATGTGCATTGATTTTTGATATGGTTTGGCTGTGTCCCCACCCAAATATCATCTTGAATTGTAGTTCCCATAATTCCCACGTGTTGTGGGAGAAACCCAGTGGGAGATAATTGAATCATGGGAGTGGTTTCCCCCATACTGTTCTCGTGATAGTGAGTAAGTCTCATGAGATCTGATGGTTTTACAAAGGGAAACGCCTTTCTCTTGCATCTCATTCTCTCTCGTCTGCCACCACGTAAGAAGTGTCTTTTGCTTTCCACCATGATCGTGAAACCTCCCCCAACATGTGGAACTGTGAGTCCATTAAACCTCTGTCTCTTTATAAACCACCCATTCTTGAGTATGTCTTTATCAGTTGCATGAGAAAGGTAAATACACTTTTGCACCATCATAGAATTGAAAAATTGTAACTTTAGGCCAGGTGCACTGGTTCACACCTGTAATCCCAGTACTTTGGGAGGCCGAGGCGGGTGGATCATGAGGTCAGGACTTCAAGACCGGCCTGGCCAAGATGCTAAAACCCCATCTCTGCTAAAAATACAAAAATTGGCCAGGTGTGGTGGCAGGTGCCTGTAATCCCAGCTACTTGGGAGGCTGAGGCAGAGACTGGTTGAACCTGGAAAGCAGAGGTTGCAGTAAGCCGGCATTGTGCCACTGCACTCCAGCCTGTGGAACAGAGCGAGACTCTGTCTCAAAAAAAAAAAAAAAAAGAAAAAAAAAATTTATAATTTAAACCATCACAAGTCAGGGACCATCTATATTTACTTACTCTTCCACTGTATAGAATATTCACACTAAAGAGGATGATCCAATAGTTAACCACCATTTATTTGAAAAAGAAAATGTAAAGGGTAGGACCTTGACTACTTTCACGGAAATGATACTAATTTTATATCAAATTGATGTTTTATTCTTTATTAGTGTTTTAATCTACCTTAGTGTTTATAATATGAACCTTATAACCATGAGCCTGAAACCACATGAAGCCTTCTTTAAAAGGCCCTGGGTCCTCTTTACTACAGAATCTGCGTCTCTTGGAGGAAAACCTCATATTAAAAAGTACATTTATTTCAGATAATTCCTACTAACATAAAGTTTGATTAATGACCATTGGTTCAATCTCTATGAATATTTTACCGTGTGTGTGTGTGTGTGTGTATATATATAAAAGTGTGTGTATATATATATTTTAAAAAGTGTGTGTATATATATATTTTAAAAAGTGTGTGTGTATATATATTTTAAAAAGTGTGTGTGTATATATATATAAAATGTGTGTGTATATATGTATGGTGTGCACATAAAGTAATTTTTACTCAAATAATAGCTTGTTTTATTTTCTCAAAATACTTTTATTTTCAGGTCTGATCTGTATTAAACAGTGTAACATTCTCCCTTTACAAATAGGTATCATCAGGCAAACTTAAAGATGATCTGACAATGTCATTTTCCAAGGGACTGATAGAAAGATTGAGTATCATGGAATCTGAACAGACAACAGAGAATCGGGTATCTATCTTTAGAACCAATGACAGACTTGGAGGCTATTTATTCATTGCCAAAAATCTGAATAAAATGTCAGACTTCAAAGGTATTGATAAATCTCTGTATCAGTGGGAAAAACTTCAAACAGCCTGCATCAGGTCCATAAACACATTTTGTCTGGCTATTTATTTTTTTAAAAAAACATGATTTTTTTAACTTAATTAGTTATTGGTACTTAAAAATCAGAAGACTGCAATTACAATGCCAGATTTCCAATCTCTTGTAAAAAATGATAAATCTGGAAAAACTGTGCCCACATAACCATACTGAAGCTGAAGACAACCTGTCCCTTTCTGGTGGACGCTCACACTCCAGGGAGCCTCATTCCACACAGGCCAACTTTGATCATTTACATTACTCCTTTGGGCACTCATGTTTGTAACCCTTACTCCAGACATTTTGTATAAGGTCAACTATACCATCTGAAAAAGCAGCAATTAATAAATGTTTGTTAGAATGAATACATGATATATGATTCAATCTGGAAAACTAAATTTTAAAATTTAAAATCCCAAATCTGAGATTTTATTGTCACATTTTTGGTTAAGGACCTTGATATAGTTTGGCTGTGTCCCCATCCAAATCTCATCTTGAATTGTAGCTCCCATAATCCCCTTGTGTCATGGGAGGGATCCAGTGGGAGTTAATTGAATCACGGGGGCAGGTTTTTTCGTGTTGTTCTCGTGATAGTGAGTGAGTCTCACAAGATCTGATGGTTTTATAAAGGACAGTTCCCCTGCACATACTGTCTTGCCTGCTGCCATGTAAGACATGCTTTTGCTCCTACTTCACCTTCTGCCATGTGGAACTGCTCACCCATTCAACTTCTTTTTCTTTATAAAGTACACAGTCTCAGATTTTTCTTCATAGCAGAATGAAAATGGACTAATACAGACCTCTAATTGCTTAGCCACCTAATAATTAGATAACCTAGAACCTATAGTTTTTATTTATTATGAAGTTTAATATAAAAGAGAACCCACAGTTATGTCTTTTACACTTTTACAGATGTAAATTGTGTTATAAATTTGCTAAACCAAGGTAAGAATTATTCTGTAATCCCCAAACTATTATACTATCTATTTTTATTGTCCTGTATTTTCCTAATTAGAAAAAGTAAACTTGTAGACTTGTATGTTCTAGAGTCAGCTTGTTCTCAGTTTGAGGAATTAGAAATTCTATTCTGTGGTAATGACAGGTTATGTCTCTTTCCACTGCCATAGCTTGCCATGTCTTTTAGTATAATTTAAAATTTGTTAAACTAATTTCAGTTACAAAATGTGTATTTACCATCCAAATTCAATACTTTTTCCAAAAGGATTTGTTTGAACCACTATGCTTATCAATATATAAGAGCAGTTTGATGATATATTGAAACAATGCCTTCAATGATGCTTCTCCTTTTCTTTCTACTCAGTGAGATATTCCGGTGAAAGCTCATAAAACATGTGGTCTCATCAAAATGGATATTCCAGCAAAAAGAGTGAAATTTATTTTTTAACTTTAAGAGTGTTAGCTTTTTACAGAATATTTTTTCCAGGTTCTAGTGATTCTTCTAACATAAAATGCTACCAAATATATCATTGGCTTCGGTCTTTTTCAGGAATTGCAGAAGTTTTTTTTTTGTGAAAGTAGGTCATATTGACTTAATTCTGTCTTTGGTTTTTTTAAAACATTTGGACTGAATCGGAATAAACAGGCAATGCAGACACTTTTTCTCTGAATCACAATCCAGACTCGGTGCTGGAACAGATTTGAGGAATGTGTACAATTCTTATCCAAACTAATGTCTGGTATTTAACCAGGTTAAAGTTTTTTCTTTTCTTTTAATGTGAGAAAAATTTAATAAATAATAAATTTTCCCTTCACCACTCAGTGTCTCAGTTAGAAGTTCATTTGAATTGTATTCATTCAATTCATTTTATTTCTTGACTTGGGGGATTTAATGTTCCTGGCATGCCTTGAAAACATGGCTGAATGCATTTGTGAATGAAAATTTACAAATCCTACTTCTATTTCTTACATACACTATTTTTCACAAGGTTGAGAAGAAAATCAATCGCAAATTATTTAATGTTGTTGTATTTTCAAATCCCTGAAAAGTGTTGAGTGCTATGTACCAAACATATATTGTCATATCAAATGTTGTCAAAGAGTCAAGCATAACTTTTATTAGAAGCTGCAAGAAAAGATTGAAAATATTTGTAAAAATGAATATTTTGTCACTCTTTAAGAACCAGAATGCTTTGATCTACATTTGTGGATTTCTAGTTTGGATAACTTATTTGGAGAAATAAACAAATTTATGTATCTTTCCACTGCCATAGTTTGCCATTTCTTTTAGTATAATTTAAAATTTGTTAAAATAGTTTCAGTTACAAAATGTGTATTTACCATCCAAATTCAATACTTTTTCCAAAAGGATTTGTTTGAACCACTATGCTTGTCAATATATAAGAGCAGTTTGATAATGTTTTGAAACAATGCCTTCAATGAGGCTTCTCCTTTTCTTTCTACTCAGTGAGATATTTATCTCAGTGAGATAAATCTACTCAGTGAGATTTTGAAAAAACAATTTGTGTTATTGAAAAAGTTTTATGTTAATTTCATGGTTGACTGTTTCCTATGGAAAATAGAAACGTTCTTGACTCTTACCATAAACTCTTATATCTAATATCACATTGGGTTGTTTATCTGTACATATCTTCCTATTCAATCTCCAGACATGTCTCCAAATATATCACAGCATAAAAAGTAGAAAATACTGTAGAATAATTTTCTCCACTTATTTTACGGGATTTTATGAATGTCACATAATCTTTGTCAAACACTTTTATTTTACTTAAAAAGGCAAATACACAGCAAACAAAATTTTATATGGGCTCTGTGTGATCAAAAGTAAAACCATTCAGAATCATTGGAGATTAGTGTTAAAGATGATGTGAAAAATTAAAACGTATATGCATTCATTGTCTATTCATATTGTGAAATATTGTTGATCAGTTGCAAACCTTAACCATACTATTAGTTACTTTATGTTGTGGACTGAATTGTGTCGTCCCAAAATTCATATGTTGAAACTCTGAACCCCAATGTGACTGTATTTGGAGATAGGGACTTTAGGGAGGAAACTAAGGTTAAATGAGGTCATGAGTTTGGGGCCCTAGGACAGTATTCTTACAAGAAGAGAAAGAGACACAAGAGATTTCTCTCTCTGTTTTCCCCAACACACACAAAGAAAGGGCCATGTGAGAGACTCTCTACAAGTCAGGCAGAGAGGCCTGATAAGGAACCAACCTTCATAGCACCTTGTTCTTGGGCTATTAGTTTCTGAAACTATAGAAAACAAATTTCTGTTGTTTCGGCTATCCAGTCTCAGATATGTTGTTATGTTAGCTTTAGAGGACCTTATTCATATATGCATGGCCTTCTTATAGCCACTCAAAATACAATAAATTATCATGTAATTTTGCATTTTTAGACAAATCTCCCATGTTGGCATTTAAAGGGTTTTCCAATTTTCTCCAGGAATCAACTTACTCTGGTGAGCTTTGCTGAGAGTAGATTTTTTGGGGAAAGAACTGAAGGAGTGGCCATATTCAAACTAGAATAAAACGTAAGAGATGTCAAGATTATCTGCAGGTAGGGGGAGAAAAGAGTGCTGATAACTTAGCCAATTCCACTAAATATTTTCTTTAGTGGGATGTTTGCCAAATCATATGATGTATGTACACTCTGGACTACCTCTGTTTAATACTCTATAGCAGTCTTCATAATTATAACCACCATTTTGAATGTATCCTACGTATCTATTACTGAATATTCTGTATTTCATTAAACATTATGGCAAATTCCTAATATAAGTATTGTTAACTCATTTGGCAGATGAGAAGATTAAAGGTCAAATATAAATATTTTTAAGAGCATGAACTTGAAGAAAATTTATTTTGAACTAAAGTTTGGTTTCAAATTTGTTACTGTAAATGATTTTGATGTTAAAAAGTCAACTTTACAGAAAAATTAGATTTATTAGATAGATCAATCATATTTAGATAATCATTATCATAGATAATATCTATGATTGATCTATTAGATAATATGATTGATCTATCTAATGGATCTATTAGATAATCTGATTGATCTATCTAATGAATATGTGAAAATATTTTTTCCTCCTTTTCTCCTAATTTTGGCTTGTCTTCTAAAGAACCTAGATTTTTCCTCTGGGTGTTTATATACAAGTTTGGATCTGTTTATCCAAAGGACTGTTATTCATAGCAATGCCACTATAAGTCTGGAAAATCTAATGTCCCATAGTGGACACATTTAAGAGTAATCTGTAGAAAGCCACAAGACAAACAGAAAGCATAAAACAATATATGAACCAGTGCACCTACAAATTACTTGTTAGAGCTAAGAGTTTCTAGTGACATTAAATATCCCTCACATGGATATACTTCTATTGATTCAGGGTTCATGGAAGGCAAGAGACAAAGGATCAAGTTGACTACAACTCAGCTTCTTTTTATTAATCCATCTTGTGTGAGATTGTCACTCTCGATCAATGTTGAAAAAGAGGAGCCACTATATCCAGAATTAATCTTCTGAATTCTCCTTACTGATATTGAACCCTTACTTATCCCAATCACTGTCAGTTCTTCTTAGCAAATGCCTGGATTTATTTAATGACATAAGCCAGCAATTTGCAACATGTGGTCCCAGAGAGCAGCATCAGGATAGCCAGGTGGTATGGGCTGAAGGATGTCACCTTGAAATTCATGTTGAAGATCTAACTTCAAAGATTGTGACAATATTTGGAGATAGAGCATTTAAACTGGTGATTAGGTTAAACTGGAGCTATTAGGGTGGTTCCTAATCCAATATATCTGTTACCCTTATAGGAAGGGGAGAGGAGAGACACCAGATATTTGTGCACACAGAAGAAACACCATGTGAAAACATCCAGAAGGCCACCATCTGCAAGAAAAGGAGAGAGAGCTCAGAAGAAACCAATACTGCTGGAACCTTGATCTTGGACTTCCAGCCTCCAGATTTTGAGAAAATAAATTTCTGTTGTTTAAGGCACACAGTCTGTGGTATTTGGTAGTGGCATCCCTAGAAAACTAATGTACCTGGAAACTTATTGGAGCTGAAAAATACTGGTCCCATCTAAAATTTACTGATTAGAAATTCTGGAGTTGGAATTCAATAATTTTTGTTTTATCAGGACTGTTGGATGATGTACTCTAATAAGTGATTTACTCTATATTATTGAGGAATTAATTGATATAGTCATTAAGTTAGATTATTTCAGTAAAGGTCATAAAAGGTCTTCTTTTTTTTTTTCTCAGTAATGAGAAGCCCTAACCCCAGTCCCTCAGTTGAGGTCAAATTTAGATGAGAAGAATGCATATTCTGCTGTTTTGGGGAGGAGAGTTCTGGAGATATCTATTAGGCCCATTTGGTCCAATGTCAAATTCAGGCCCAGGATATCTTTGTTAATTTTCTGCATCAAAGATCTTTCTAATACTGCCAGTGGCATGTTGAAGTCTCCCACTATTTTTGTGTCATTATCTACACCTCTTCATATGTCTCTAAGAACTCGCTTTATGATTCTGGGTGCTTCTGTGTTGGGTGCATATATATGTTTAAGACAGTTACATCTTCTTGTTGAATTGAACCCTTTAATTATTATGTAATGTCCTTCTTTGTGTTTTTTGATTTTTATTGGTTTAAAGTATGTTTGGTCTGAAATTAGAATAGCAACCACTGCTTTTTTTTTCTATTTTCCATTTGTGTGGTATATTTTTCTCCATCCCTTTCCTTTGAGTCTATGGATGTCATTGCATGTGAGATGGGTCTCTTCAATACTAGCATACAGTTGGGTCTTGCTTCTCCAAGCAAAGGTGACATTTTGGGCTGTGATTCTGTCATATAATCACATGAAAACCTGTCAATTCTTACTAACACCTTGACATTTTATTGCTATAAACTTATCATAAGTTCTTCTGATATAAGATAGATTTAAATGCATAGAATTGGGCTTTTTCTGTGTGTATGTCCATTAAACTCTTGATCCTTTGCTCCTTACATCAGCAAAACTTTCAGTAAAGTAAATCAGCTGTTAGCCAGAATACAAATTATAGGCTAGGCCCTGAAAGGTTAACAGTTTGCTATTTGGAATACAATTGAAAAGCTAGAGGAAACAAAGAGAATAAATGTGTGTTAAACTCTTTCATATTAACTTCTACACAAGGTAACTCTGACATGTAAAGCTCCTTGTATTTAGAAATTACCCAGCAGAGCTGCAATGGTTTCTTATTACCACAATATCATTCTTCTATTGTTTAATAGAAGGTGTTAACCTTTCAGTTGCTACAAAATTAAAGCTTTAGCCTGGAAACCTGTATCTAGACACAAAGAAAAACCATTATCTGAGGCTGTAATAAGACTCATCAGAAGTCGGAAAGTGTTCCAGAGATTATGCTCAGGTGCATCAGGATATAGTACATGGAAAATGTCACCATGATATTTTGTCTGTGTCGCAAAGAATTAAAGAACTATGAACTTAATTCTGATCCAATATGTAATAAGAACATTGAATGCACATCAATGAATCTATAACAAGATGCATCCTAACTAAAAGGTTGTTGAAATTACATCTAAAAAGAATCACAATTTCTCAACTATTTATACTAATGCTAATTTAAATAATTCAATATCTGTATATTAAAAATACAATGTAGGACACTTACATTTCTTATTATGCACTTATGTCCAAGACAAAACTTAAGTTCAAGACAAAATTATTAAAGATTGCTTATTTCAAAAGTATGGTAAGGGAATTCATCTGCTACATGGGTTCATAGATATTAGAAAATAGTACATTTTATAGAGTACTAAAAGGAAATACTGATAAAGCCCATGAACAAAGCAATTGTTCTTTGAAGGTGAGGTTTTTGGAAGGGAGTTTGGAGGTGAAACTGACCCAATGGTTCCATAGACAGGTTTTTGGTTTGTTTTTTGTTTTTTTTGAAACTAAACATAGAAATTGACTTTTCTGGTCTTAAAGCTTGAAATTTACATTTGTTTTATCTCATTTCCCTCCTAAGGAAAGAACCCCAGGTCTCTCAAAAAGTCTCAAAGAACTGAAATTCACAAGATGATGGTATCCAGACACTGAGACTCCAGGCCCCTCATTCATCATGATTGCTTACTTGTCCCTCCTGAGTTTCCATTTTCTCACACATGGTTACATTTCTTCCCTGCTAAACAAACCCCCAATTTTAGTTGGTCGGGGAGTTGGATTTGAGAGGGATCTCCCATCTCCTTGGCTGCAGCAACCAATGACAGCCTTCTTCCTTGGCAATAAGCCTTGTCTCAGTGATTGGTTTTCTTTGAGGCGAGCAGCAGGACCTAGACCAAATCCCTGGTGTCTTGGTAACAGAGAGATTTCAAATTAGTTTTCAGGTATATTTGGCAGTCCTTGGTTGGCTACATGGGAGAAGTTTGGAGACATTTCCAAAAGAAATAATTATTTATTGTTGAGATTGGGAAAAGGGCTTTCTGGGACCAGCCATATCTTGATTCAAGTCAGAATCAGCGGGGTGCTTTTTGGAGGTCGAACTCTCATAATGGTTTCCATAGATGGAGAGAGGGAGACTATTATCCAGACAGTTTTTAATTTTTTAAAGTGAGTTTGCATTTATTGACCATGAAGTGACCTATTTGAAGGTGGAAATTGATGATGACATCTCCTTAAATCTGTTGATGGCAAGGAAAGACATCCTTCAATGAAGTCTGACATACAGAATCCTCTTAAAGTATACCCCCAAGAGATGTTATAAATATTGTGGCTATTGAAAGACAAAAGAAAACCCACAATTTAAAAATGCTTAATTCTATAACTATTTTATTGATAGGAACTGAAAATAGAAAATACATTTTGTTGTCATGTAATCACAAACCCTGTTTCTCTTCATCATTAACACAAGAAATCACCACCATTTAACTCACCACAGAAAGCATGAAATATAACTAGCTTGTTTTTATGAACTATTCTCTCAAGCTTGCACATCCTCCTTCTTTTTCTTCAACAAATATAGACTATTTTTCTTAGTCAAAAAATTAATCAATGAATTAACATATAGGTAATGGCAAGGTACTTTGCTAGGTGAAGTGAAGAATGGGAGTTTTCCCTGCAGTCTAGTTATTACAGCCTACAAGAAGACAATACACACGTGCACCAAAAAATAAGAAACATTAAAAGGCAAGATAAAGTTTAAGTGTGTCCTCAGTTTTATGGCAAGTATAGATGAATTGATAGACAATGGGAACCCCAAAGCATGACTGACTAAGGCTAAGAGACATATTACACAGAGTTCAAGGTGGTTTGAAGGAGCTGCATGTCATGGCCTATGAAGAGTCACAACATTCTGAATGGAATGCCCTCAGTAAGATTCCACTAGCAGATTGATGTCTCAATAAAAATGTAAATAATTAAATGAATTGCTCCTCCGATGAATGGTGGAATTCAAAGACAACAGAGCATAATGACAAGGCAACGTTAAGAACACAATATTTTTGTTTGGAACAGATTAGGGCAGTCTAGGTTTTGTTGCATCTTTGTGTAAACACCAGTAAGGTTAAATTTTTTGATCGGGGCAATATTGCAGTTGCTAAATAGATGGGACTTTAACCAGGAATTAAGGGTTCTTTATGAGATGATTTTATACCTCAGTCTCCGACTTTCTTTCTTCTCATAGTCCTACTCTCTTCTCATTCTCTCTTCCATAACCCAAAATGTAACTATTAATTATCCTACATGCTCACAGTATCTTGTGTATATATCCCCGGCTGGTAGCATTCTCTTAATATTTAGAGCTATATAGAAAAGTACGTATTAGGTGGTTCCACATCAATGTCCTATAAATATTTCAAACCCAACATATCTAAAGTAAACATGCTGTATTTCTACCATAACTTTACTTCTCCTTTGTTTTCTGTTTCAGTAAATGGTCCCACCTAACATTCGTTCTTGACATCTGCTTCATTCTTACTCTCCAATCTGATGCATTACCAAGCTGCATCAATTCTATCTCTGATAAATTCATTCATTTTTTTAAGCCTCTGCCACAAATTTAGACAAAACACCATTCATATGTTTCAAATTCATTCATTTTTTTAACCCTCTGGCACAAATTTAGACAAAACACCATTCATCTCTTGTGTTGTTGACTGCTGTAGCCTCTCAGCCTCAAAACTGGTTCCTCTGCCTTCAGTCTTGCTCCTTTACCAGTCCTTCTCCATGCAATAACTAGGATGATCCTTAAAAATGCATATTTCATCACATACGCATCAATTAATTTCATAAATATTAAATACCTCATGTAAGATTTTCACAAGTTAGTGAATAAAGTTGAACCTGACTATATAGAATTTACCCTAAATATAATGAATATAGAATTCATCATTGTCCTTTAAACTCCACTTTCTTCACACTTGTTCAATTTTTCTTACTGTAATTTCCTTTCTCTCAGATCTGGTAGTTAAATATCCACATTTTCCATCAAAGTTTTAAATAATATTAACAACATTTTAAAAAACCACAATAACAGTATTGCCTTAAATTGTATATGCTCATTTACAATTCCCAAATGTTTCCTCAAAAATAGAACTTTCTAAATTTATCAGGGAAGACATCATGATTAATACTTATAAATAATATCACATCTCAGAGAAATTAGTTGTCTGTACAAGGTCACATAGCCATTAAATGGCCACCTCTCCTGTTTCCAGACTTCACTGTGAAGTCTCTCTCTGGAATTCTTTTATCTCAAAACTCATGATATTTGATTTCTAAATATTTTGACACATGATAACTACAATCTCTTACATATACAGTGCTTCTATCTTTGTGAAACCATGTTCCCGTGCTAAACCCATTTCTCTTTTTAAATAAACATTATGTATAAAAAGTTTTCAATTTACAGAAAAATTACAAAGACTTTACAGAGTTTACATAAACATATATCAATTTATCATTAATATATGTTAATGTAGTATATTTTTTCTTAAGTAGTGAACCAATATTGATGTAGTACTAACTAAAGCCATACTTTATTCAGATTTTCTTACTTTTTAGAAAACCAGTTTCTTTCTTTCTTTCGTTCTTTTTTTAGACAGGAGACTCGCTCTCTGTCACCCAGGCTGGAGTGCAGTGGCATGATCTGGGTTCACTGCAAGCTCCACCTCCCAGGTTCACGCCATTCTCCTGCCTCAGCCTCCCGAGTAGCTGGGACTACAGGTGCCCGCCACCACGCCTGGCTAATTTTTTGTATTTTAGTAGAGATGGGGTTTCATTGTGTTAGCCAGGATAGTCTCGATCTCCTGACCTCGTGATCCAGTCCCCTTCGCCTCCCAAAGTGCTGGGATTACAGGTGTGAGCCATCGCACCCAGCAAGTGTAAATTATTCTTTAAAAAGAGTCTACTTTGAAAATATGACATCAGAAGAGATTTAAGCATTGAAATACAGTTCCCATTTGCATTTAATGGTGCTTTTACTTTAAAAAATAGACAACCTGTTTTCAGATACAAATATGCTTAATTTTTTTTTTATTAAAACTACTAAGAAATAAAATACAGATGCCCCATTATGTACCTTTAAAGTTATAGGCCTTCTTGATTTAAATCAAAGAGATCGTATTGATTCTCTTTACCGACTCCACAAATCAGACCTTTGCTTTCGTTGTTTTCAGCTGTGTATTTAGCATTAAATGCTTTTAGCCTCACGTCTTACTACTTTCTTAGATTGTAATCTCCATGTGGTCAGGAATCTTTTTTTACCCTCCATTGTATCTTATAGAATCTACCAGATGATTTATAACACAGTTATTTTAAAAAATAGAATAAATAAATTATTGCATAAAGATAAATAAATATAAGTAAGTCCCTTGGCATTGTAATGGTGTACAAGCATTCTTACATGTTTGTATAGGAGGCTCCTTACTATTCATGTATTTGGTTTTCTATTATAGGATGTTATTTTTTCAAGATAACACTTGACTTCTGAGCACAACTATGTTTACTTTATTTCCAGTCAACTGCTTTATCGGAAAAGAAAGAGTCAGAATGTTTATTTGTTATACAGCACTTACAACATAGAATTAAATGTCCAACTTTTTTCTTTTGCTTTTTAATTTATAATTGTAGATTCTTGTGAACACAATCCGATTGGCCAATTCCTGCAGGTTAACAGAGCCATCAAAAGAGACATAGTTAGGACCCAGAATTCTCCAAGGCCATGTCTCATGATTAGCACAAAATAGTTTGCTGCTGATACTGTCAAGAGTCCTCTCCACCTCCTCAACTCAATTTCTTGCTTCATTGCTTTGAACCCCTATGGGACAGCAGGAGTTTAAGGGATGTCAACAAGAACACACTCGTTCTCTCAGGAATTTAGTACAAGAGGATAAACACTTACACAGCTGGCCAAACCAATAGGTATAGAAGTGTGTGACTTAAGTGTTTAATAAACGCATGAACATTTTATCATACAGGGTTCAAAGGACCTTCCTCAGAATTATTGAATTTGACTGATTCACGTGGAGTCTACTTGGTGTAATTTCTTCTTAAAAACAAAGTTATAGATTCTTTCTTACACAAACGTCATGTTGAATTCACTAAACACTAAGACATATGGCTGTATTTTGTCAAATATTTCTGTGAAAACTCAATAATGACAAAGGAAAATTCAAAGAAATACCTTTAGTTGATTTTTTTCTGTTTTCTGTATTTGCTATGAATAATGTTTCTGAGCAATTAAGGCCCCACAATGGAAAATCAGAAAGCTCTACAGGAATTTTCTGTATTCTTTTGAATATTTGTCTGTACAAATGCTATCTTTGTTAATGAATCTTCATTCTTTAAAGAAGTGTTACAGGCCGGGCATAGTGACTCATGCCTGTGATCCCAGCACTTTGGGAGGCCAAGGCGGGTGGATCACCTGAGGTCAAGAGTTGGAGACCAGCCTGACCAATATCATTAAACCCCATCTATACTAAAAATACAAAAATTAGCTGGGTGTGGTAGTGTGCACCTGTAGTCCCAGCTACTTGGGAGGCTGAGACAGGAGAATTGCTCAAACCCAGGTGGCGAAAGTTGCAGTGAGCCGGGATTGTGCCATGGCACCCCAGCCTGGGTGACACAGCGAGACTCCGTCTCAGGAGAAAAAAAAAAAAAAGAGGAAAAAAAAAGTGTTACAGAAGACCAAACTACCAAACGTAGGCACCGGAAATCTGTGGAACACAAAGCTGTTACTTTTATCTTAGGTGTAACAAACTACAATCTACCTGGCAGAGTACTCAGCTATACTATCTAGCCATTGAGTGGACATCATATTAGTTTCACAGAAGCTTTTACTTGAACCTATAAGAGACTTAGTGGTTTAAATGAAAATCAGAATGATTGAATTACCACTTTTCTAACATACCTGCAAAGAGTTGATCATGATTGTGTGGTTAGGGTTGGGCTTTGAGCTATGAATTGTTACTGCTAGACCCATATTCCAGTCTTTCAAATAGAGTTCATTACTTAGAATTCAATCAATATCATTCGACTTTTTGTATTTTCACTAGCAACTGTAATAAAACTTATCCTTAAAGTGTAGGATATCTGACTAATTGAAAAACAGGGTAAAGTGTTAAAACCTACTTAGGAAGATAAGCCTTAAAGCACTACATCGAAGTGAGAACATGAACATGACAGCATTTTACCACTCCCCCCAAACTGCTGAAATTCCCTTTCAAAAATATAATAAAATAGAAATGACTGGTTCAAAAATATTAACAAGCATCTATTTTCTCAGTTTGGAGAAACAATGTTTTTTTACCTACAGCTCGTGAATATTTTATAAATAGCATTTTATACTAATTAAGCCCACTGGCAGCAATACATTCCATTTCTTTGGAAATACTGTTAAAGTCTATTTAAAGTATAGGAACATTTTATGGGGCCGGGAGGAATCAGACTGTGTATATTTAGTTTCCTTATTCCACACACACTGTTATCATTACTGATAAAATCACATTGACTGTATCTAAAATACTTAGGGCAACCTACTTGACTGTCACTTATTAGTGTATAGAAAAAAATATCCTTTCAATTCTTAAGTTTTCTTCTCTTTAAACAGTGTGAATTAGGTTGAGTCTTAAACTGAGAACATTGCCCAGAACAAGCTCTCAGAAAAATGTTGGATAAATGTAAAGTTTTTCTCTCCCTCTTCCTTCTCTGATACTCTATTCAATAATTTGGCATGCCTTTTCTTAAACAGACCTTTAGCTTAAGTTCCAACTCTAGGTATATTGTCCCTTGATGTTCTTTATTTTCTGAAAGGACTATTCCTTCCTTCTCTTTTCTACCCACAACCTCCATTAAAATGCTCGTATTTTTCAGTGAAATGAAGAAAAAAGTAATCATATTTTAAAAGGTGAATAAGAATCTTTTGAAGTATTTGATTTTTTTAAGAACAGATTTTATTTGCACAAATGACCTATCATCAATAATTGTCTTAACAGAGAGTTAAACTAAATTGCTTTTAAATGTCCTTTTCTCCTCAAAATCCTAGAAAAAAATAACCTAAAATGAACCATTAAGAGGTTTGCAAAGACCAATTTGTATAAAAGATCAGATAAATTTTATCAGTGGTCATCAGTTGTAACACTTAGACAACTACACAGTTTTCTTACAATATTATCCCTTCTTGGTGTTTTGGGGTAAGTAATAAGACATGAAATGGAAAGTGGTCAAATTCTGAAAGAGAAAAATGAAAGTTACAGCACTGAGTGAAAAATAAGAACTTTCCAGAAGAATTTAACATTTTATTTTTGGGGGGAGATTATCACATACCGCATTATTTACCAATCCAGTGACTTAATTATTAGGTTGTATTTTCAATTCCTTTTGTTGTCACTAATGGACTGATTTGTCCCGTGTAATGCATTCAGTCTTTGACCATTATAAAATAAAAACTAAAACCAGAGCACCAAAACACCTTCTTCACCTTCATTAAAGGCGAAGCGTCCTAAAATCGTATCGCATGTGAGCGAACACAAGCTGTTTAGCGAGATAACACAGATTCAACTCGATTTCTAGATCTTTTGACTATGTATACCTCTATATTCTCAATCTTTACATGAAAAAAAAATGAATGCATATCTTAAGCCCTCTAGTGATGTTGGAGGTTAAAAAAGATAATGTGTCAGAGGTTTTTGTGAAGTTCTACATAAATAAAAATTAGGATCAGTGGTGTCCCATTAGAGATAGGGTAAATAGGAACTCAGTATCTGTTGGTCATCAATATTAATTGAGCTTTTACAGTGAGGCAGGTAGTGACAAACAGCAGACAAAGCCTTCAATCAGAAAGCTTACATTAACGGACTAAGAGCCAGGAATACAAGCAACAAAATAAAAAGGAAAAACTATTATCTTTTAGTTAATGTTGAATGTTATGAGCTAGATTAAACACCATAATGTAGCTATTTATTGATTCATATAAAATAACCATATTTCTGGTTTGGGTAGTGCCACCCAAGATAACTCTTTGTGTTTCAGTGGTCTGCTTTTGGATAAAAAAATTATATGCTATTTTTTCTTGATTTATATCTATATAAAGAAATTATTTTACTTGAAATTACATGCCTATGAATTTTGTCTTGCCTGTTTCCTATGTTTTATAATTTTATAAGGCTTACATGACTTTTGACTCATTGTGCCCTGATCAGCAAGTTTAACATCAACCATATTTTAATAAATATCTAGGATGATCAAAATAGTTAAAATAAAGCTACTGCTTGGAAATAACTTTTAAGATTTATTGGAGGAACAGCTGCAGAATCAAGATTAACCCTCCCAACCTCTTTGACCAGAGAATATTGGAAAAATGTTTTTGTCCTTGATTCACCCACTCAAATTGCTTATTACACCATTAGAAGGCTTTTTAATTACATCAGGGCCAGATGAAAGTTAGGACCAGATATGGACATTTGGTATGAATTGTCGGTACCTGAGAAAGCAGAGACTGAAAAGTCCAGTATGAAAAATATAATTGAATTTGACCTGCTTTCTGGGAAGATTCATAGTCTGTTTCTACACTGTGCAAATATGCAGTGGAAATCTAATCAGTCATCTTAGATAATTCATGCAAAATAAATAAATAAATAAATAAAGGAAAAGAAAGCTCTACACTATGTCAGTTGAGAAATTGTTCAGCCATCCATCTAGGAAATAGACCTACATAGAGGTCAATTGGAAGCAGTTACACCTTATTTTAGAATTTATGACATTATAATTCATTCTCAGTAAGTTATAAGTGAATTTAAATATGGTCCATTTCTAAGATTTTTTCTCATAAGCTAAAAAGTAAATCTAATCTTACACATATTTTCATTTTTTTATTTGAAATAATAGCATTTTGTGATAGGTCAAAATATGCAGCATTTTCTTGAAATTTCTTATATTTTTATATTGATTCTCCTTCTCCCATACAGCTTTTATTGGTCATTAAATTCTTATTGGTAAATGAAATTTCCCTGTTATGGGTTTTAGCTACTACTATCAAAAAAACATTTGTCTGTCTAATAGTTTGCCATTCCACAAATGTGCTATCAAAAGTCAGTTCGCAGGCTCAGTCCTCCACTTAGCAAAAGAGTTGTACTATAATAAATCTTCTGTTGTGATTACAATGCAACAGAAGTTCAATACAAAGAAGATTTGAGGCCCATAAAAATCAAATGTATAGTGTAAGGATGATGATAGTCTGGTAAATTGCTACACACAAAAAAATGTAGAGTTTGAGTACTTAGGCACCCTTTTGACTTTCTAAAAAGTAACATATTTATTTAACAATTTTCATTAGCAAATAGGAAATTTTCATTGTAGGGTTTTTTTCTCCCATTCATCCAAAATTAACTGTTTACATAAAGGATTTTTGCCCCATTTTGTCCCTCCTCGACCACTTTAAAGACAAGAATTTTTATTTTTACTTCATAGTAATCATGTTAGGAGCAAAGATTTTAAGGAAATAAAAATACCAAAAGCAAATAACTCAGACCCCAAAGCTTTGCAATGTGTAATTAAATTGGCTATTAATTGGAAACTTTATTCTTGTTCTTCAGTCATCCAATTTACATAACTGTCTTCGCAATAAGCATGAAAATATCCAAAGTTCAATATCTGCAACATAGACTATAGTTCTAATTATTTTTATGGGGCCTATACCCCTGAACATTTTGAATATAAATTGAAAAGTATAAATCATTAATTTTTGAAATGCAAAAATGTAAATGCTATCTAAGTAAATTTTGCATTTATATTTATTTGTAAAACCTATCATGAAGTCCTACTCAATTTTCACAAACATTTTATTTAACACAATGTTGTACACCTACCGAAAGTGAGTACTTAAGTTAGAACGTCTATTTAACTGGTGTGCCAGTCATGTGCTTATAAGGAAATTTCCTGTTTCCATAGGGGTTCCTGGACAAATCTTTGGCAAACTGCAAGGGTTAAGATAATTTATTTAAAAATAACATTGTTCTACCATCAGATAATATACCTATGGTTTTAAATGCCTCTGAAAGATGTGACAATATGTCCTAAAGATGACAGGTCAAAGAGACTCCAAAAACCTATTATATTGTTATATCAGAGTTATTGTGAAATGTCAGAGACAATATAAATAGTTTGAGTTAATTATTTGCTTTTCATGAAATAATAGAGACTTATTTCATAATAGCATGAAATAATAGATAATTATTTTATGAAATAATTGCATAGTGTGACTCTGTAAATTATAGTGATGGAGTGAGGTGGTGACAGAATGTCAAAATTAAATTTAAAAAATTAAGAATCAGAATGTTAAAAATGAAATTATCCTTAATAATTACCTAGTCCAAGTGGCTCATTTGAAAAAAAAGAAGAAATTGAAGCTAACAAAAAAAAACAGGATCTCATAATCACGTTGAAAATGGTTACCATTTATCAATCATGTATTATGTTCTCATCACTGTGCTAAACACTGAATATTTTACAGTCCTTAAAGTAGGAATTTTTAAAAGAGAAAATTGAAGCTGAGAAAAGTTTACGTTGTTCAAGGTGACATGACTGGTATGTGTTGCAGCTTGGACTTAAATATGAACTTGCTTTACTCCAAATTCCAGACTTGTTGCTCCTTTCTGATAGTGCTCAGGGTTACATGCGCCTTAAAGTGCAATGAACCTCCTGACTTGTATTAATACTTTGGCTCTGCACTGATATGAGTAATTTTTCTCAAAAAGCCAGAGTGCGATGAGAAATAGAAAACAAAACGATACAAAATTGAACACATACATTCAAGCAGTAAGCAGATATTATGTCACTTCTTGTAAACATATTTTAACTAAGATTGCCATTCCATATTAATGTTCAACATTATATCCATGGAGAAATCAACTACAGAGAAAATTTCTGTCTCTTGTTTCTCTCTTTGTAAATTATATTTTGCTCCACTGATGGATGCTGAGGGAAAACTGCTTTCTATTAAAACTAGTAGGCTTACTTTTTCTTTTTTTTTTTTTGATAAGATGTATATGGAAATTTTAAGAGAATCATAACATATTCAGAAAGGATAAAATCTGTTTCTTTTCTATAGGGAGAAATGGCTCAGTTATTTCTTTTCATAGTTGAATGAGATTCAGTCAGATTGACTCCCTTCTGCTGACAAAGAAACTGAGGCATTGAAATTCAAAAAAATCTTGCAGCCTAAGGGGTACCAGGGATGTTATAGGCTATTTAGTACAACTGCCTTTTTTTTTTTTTTTTGGATAAATAAAAATATTATAGATTATTTGGTACAACTGCCTTATTTTTCTGGATAAACAGGTTCTAAGTGATTAGCCAATTATTTCTAAGACCACAGTTCTTGTTAGCAATAGAGTTATTTTGAGAATACTCAATTCCTAACACCCAAGTTTCATTCTGTTTTCACTGAGTCATATTGCCTTTTCACAACATTAAAACTGTCTACGTTTGGCTTATATAATGAAGGTCACCGTACCGATGAGCGGAACATGGAAAATCAGTTTATTTGACTGACAAGTAATACAATTTTACACAGTTTCAAATCTGGTCTTCTTAGAGGCTTTTAGGCAGCACTGCTAGGGTGAAATGGAGAATACTAGGTGGAAATAAGTTGAAAGGATGAAATATTGTGATGTAGTTCTGACACTGACCACCAAAAGTTAGCACAAGCCCCTGATAAGACTGATCTCACTTCAGATGCCAGCCACAATGTTAGGGCTCCCAGTCCATCTCCACCTGTACTTCTGATCAACTGGCTAGAAATTTGGGGATACCTATGACCTTCTTAGTTGTAATAATTTCCTAGAATAACTCACAAAACTCAGGGCAGTTATGACTCATGTTTTCTTAGGAAGAATACAAATTAAAACCAGTCAAATGAAGAGACACATAGGGCAAATCTGGGAGGGTCTTGAGCACAGAGCTTCCGTATGCTCTCCCCACGGAATTCAGATGTATCACCCACCTGAAGCATTCATGTGTTCACCAGTCAGAGAGGTCAGCTCAGCTTCAGTTCTGGATTTTTTTTTTTTTTTTTTTCCCACCTGAAGCATTCATGTGTTCACCAGTCAGAGAGGTCAGCTCAGCTTCAGTTCTGGATTTTTTTTTTTTTAGGTTTCATTATGTAATCATGGTTTATTAAATCGTTAGCCATGTGATTGAACTCAATCTTCAGCTCTCTCCTTGCCAGAAGCCAGGAGGTTCAGGCTAATATCATGTGGCTCAAAAGTCCCACATTTCTACCTGTATGGTCGATTTTTCTGATATGACCAGTCCATGCCCTAAGTTATTTCCTTATTGTAAATTCAGATGTGGTTTAAAGCCTACCCTACACTACTCAACTTTGGTTTTTTCCTAGCAACAGAAATATCCCAATGGTTTATAAGTATCCATCCAGGAACTGTAGAAAAACCACCAGACATTTATTTTTATTATTTACAACAATGATATACATGTTTAATTAAAGGGATGTGGGGTTTTTGCCCCCTAATACCTGCTATGCTGAGAAGACATTTCACTTAACCTAAGGTAGCCCTAAATAAAGGGTAAGTAGTATTCTGTAGACTCTGTGCAATTATGCACACAATAAGTACTTTTTCATTACTGCTGATCCAAAACTGCAAAAGCCTCAGCAAAATTTTTGAGTTTCAATCCATTAAAAAAGTAAGACATAGAGAGATGAATAAGTACCATTTAGTAATAGTCACACACATCATTGAAATAACTAAGCACTTAATTCAAACCCACAAACAGCCCTTCAAACACAAAAAAATCTGGAGCTTGAATCTGACAGAATCCATTAACTGAGAACAGTAATAATCCTACCAATTAATGGTCTGTAAAAGGCTTCCAGATGGCACAGACAAATACACTTAATTAGAGTCTGTCATTCTTACTTGTACTTAAAATTTCCAGCGCTGTAGGACAATCCTGAAATTTATACAGTTAGGAATTTTCACTGTGGCCATATCAAAATGCAGTTTTCACATCTTACATTCTACTTATTTAACAAAGACACAATTCCAAAAGTTTTGTGTTTCATCAAAAATTTAAAAGTTATAAATTTCTAAACCAGAATGTCATCAGACTTTTTAATATTCTCATACACAAATTGCCTGTTCAAAACTCATGTCGCACTTAGTAAATAAAGACTAGTATAACAGATTCGTTTAAAGGACTTAACAGTGTGCCCATAAAACAAAACAAAATAGACGAAAAGACAAAACAATCTATTTCAATTTGACTTGAGTCATCAAGTAAATGTGTTTTTTCCTTGATAAGTCCTGTTTCTCATGTTACACCAATAACCATTACTATCAATACACCAAAAGGATTATTCCCCAAAGAGCTGTGGATTTCTTTGAGGGTCAGTCATCTGGTAAATATATTTATCCCAATGTGGATCAAAATATTGTGATAGAATGGAAGACAGCAGTATCACCTGAAGCACAATTGGCCCCATAAGTCCATTTGTTTGGGGTCTGAGTGTCACATAGTAACAGAGTGACCATTCAGGAAACTCCCCATCTAAGCTCTAGACCACTACGCAGTGTTGGCCTCAGGTCCCTGGTCTCATTCCATCCCACAATGATTCTGTGAGCCAGGAATAATAAAGCCAGTTTTTCTGATGGGAAATTAACATTCAGAGAAAGCAAGTAACTTGCCTAACGCTTCACAGCCTTAGGTTTCTCTGTCCCTTAAATGCCTAGTGTTTATTTCTGAGTTAGTTTTTTCAACTGTGGTTGGCAGCTTTGAAGAATTGGGGGAAACAAGAGGATCTAGCTGTCATATAAGGAAGCACAAATGTTCTCAGCCTTACCAAATGTACATGGAAGATGATTGATATGCCTCTTGGAGTAGTCTTAAAATTGTGCTGGAGTACATTGGTAGCTCTAACAATTTGGAAAAAAAGAGAAGTAGAGAGAAAAACAGAGAGAGGATATCTAACATAGATTTATGTTTATGTTAGATAAGCTACTATGAAAATTATTATCATGAGATTGTGGGGAAAAGAAAGAGAGATCAGACTGTTACTGTGTCTATATAGGAAGAAGTAGACGTAAGAGATTCCATTTTGTTTTGTATTTGAGATGCTGTTAATCTGTGACCCTACCCCCAACCTTGTCCTTGCAAGAGACATGTGCTGTGGTGACTCAAGGTTTAGCAGATTTTGGGCTGTGCAGGGTGTGCTTTGTTAAACAAGTGCCTGAACGCAGTATGCTTGTGAAAAGTCATCATCATTCTCTTAATCTAAAGTACCCAGGGACACGTACACTGCCAAAGTTCGCAGGGACCTCTGCCTAGGAAAGCTAGATATTGTCCAAGGTTTCTCCCCATGTGATAGTCTGAAATATGGCCTCGTGGGACGGGAAAGACCTGATCGTCCCCCAGCCTGACACCCGTGAAGGGTCTGTGCTGAGGAGGACTAGTATAAGAGGAAAGAAAGCCTCTTGGCAGTTGAGATAGAGAAAAGCATCTGTCTCCAGCTCATCCCTGGGCAATGGAACATCTCGGTGTAAAACCCGATTGTCTGTTCTGTTTGCTGAGAAAGGAGAAAACCGCCTTAGGGCTGAAGGTGGGACTTGCTAGCGCAATGCTGCTCTTTATGCACTAAAAAGGTTTATGGAGATGTTTACATATGCATATCAAGGCACAGCACTTTTCCTTAAACTTATTCATGTCACAGAGATCTTTATTCATACGTCTTACTACTGACCTTCTCCCTACAATGATCCTATTACCCTGCTACTTCCCTTTTTCTAAGATGGTAAAGATAATGATCAATAAATGCTGAGGGAACTCAGAGATCAGCCGGTGTCGGTCCTCTGTATGCTGAGCGCCGGTCCCCTAGGCCCACTTTTTCTTTCTCTATACTTCGTCTCTGTGTCTCATTTCTTTTCTCAAGTCTCTCATTCTACCTAATGAGAAACGCCCACAGGTGTGGAGGGGCAGGCCACCCCTTCATGAGATCATGTGTTTTCATCAAAATCATCAAATGTTTTGCGTTCTATAAACATTTTGCCACAGTTATTTATCTGGATATCATACCATATTTAATATTGGAGGACATTCAATGTTTTCATAGATCTTCAGCCTCCATATCATTAACGAAACAGATCCTTTAATATTTTATGCTTTTTTATAATTCCATATTTTAGGACCCTTGGAAAATTTACAGGATAATATTCCAATTATTTAACCCAAGATCAAACATTATAATTTGTTTTTAGTTTCTAATTTATAGATTAAATGTAAAACATGTCATATTAATGAGTCACATTTTTGAAGATTGGATAAAAAAGTTAAATAGCTTTGAGTAATTTTCCAAAAGTGTATAAAATTAAGAGGAATCTTTCATGTATTTCTAACAGATTTGATCTTTAAATTTTTGAGAATAAAATACAATGTCTTAATTTTACCCTATTTACCTCAGAGAGCTAAAAAATGGAAATATATATTTATGTATAAATATATGAAATGTATAAATGAAACATGTGTCTATATATGATAGCTAACAGAAAATGTCACCCAACTTTACATTTTCTTACGTATTTTTTGTAGACATATTTTATATGATTAGCTCGTTCTAATTCTTTTCAGCAATCGTAGAAATTATTTTCATTTTGTAATCACTGTTAGCATAAAATCACATATAAGAATTAGATTCTATGAAGAATTGATTAGACTCTATGGACAAGTTTTGGTTTTCTTAGCTTTTTGTTTATTTACTTTAAGTAGAATTCATAAAAAGTTGGAAAATTGTCTTCAAGAACTTTGACGCTTCGTTTCTTTTCCTTTAAATATTCTAACATAGCAAGCAGAACTCTAATATTTTCTTGCAATATTTTATTTAATGTAAAAGACATGATTGTTCTTTTTTTTATAAGCAATTACTGTTATGGGTATCAGAAAACTGAAAATATATTGGTGAATACATCAGATACAAATCACATAATGTAAAGTGTTTTTTCTTCTCAAGCACCAACTCTTTCAATTTCTTCAAATTCCATAATTAATCTATCATTATTCTTTGTGGGTTCTACCTGTAAAATCCAGACAGAAATGACACTTTTTACCACCAAATACAAGCTATCACCATACCTAGTCTGAACTACTAAAATCAGCTTCTACATTTTACACAGTCTTTATCCCCATAATAATTTTTTGTTTTTAAATTCAATTTTTCTCAAAACCTTTGAAATACCTCCCATCAATTCAAATCTGCCCATTTATATCTATCTACATATCTACCTACCTACCTACCTATTTTTAAATCTTCTAGTAATGTTTGAAGTAAACATGGTAATTCTTAAGGGTCAAATCTGTTGGAAATATCATAACGATTTCTCTAAATTCTATACACTTTTGGAAGATTCCTTATACTACTTAACTCCTTGTTTTATCCAATCTTGAAAAAGCACCATTCATAAATACCAATTCCTTGCCATAGTACACAAAGTCTCACTTAACCTGTCCTTTTCTACATCTTAGACTACATTTCCTTCCGCTCTGGCCACATTGGAGAGGCCCATATTCCTGCAACAATTTAAGTGTGTACCCATTTCAGCTTTCATGCATATTACTTCATGACCTGGAGAACTCTTTATCTAGAACTTCACATGACTTTCTCTTTCAAATTATCAAGATCTTTGCCAAAATCATTTTTTAGCTATGTCTTGCAGGAAAACCCTATGTATTAGGCCTATCTATTAAACGTAATGGCAAAAACCACAATTACTTTTCCACCAACCTAATAAAGGTCACCCACCATTCCATCATAGTCTATGCCCTTCTCCAACTTGATTGTTCATATTTTTACCATTATTTGAAATTATGTTTTGAATATCTTTCTTAGAGTCTACCTTCCTACCCTGTCTTGTCTTTCATTAAATCACACTCTTCATGTTTTTTTTCTGCTGCATTGGATCTTCCTCCAGAATATCAATTTTGATCTCCGTTGTTGACCGTTCTTCCCATTTTAAACTTTGCAGTAGCCAGAAACCAGTCTTTGCTCCTCTTCCTTTCTCTTTCTATAAACTAATTTCAGAGTATCTCATGAAAAGTTTAAACTTTAATGATGTGGTTTGGCTGTGTATTATACCTTAAGAGAAAACAAACAAAAGAAGTTCATATAAATATGGAAAGTATTAAGGAGCAAGGATTTTTTTCAAACAAAAAGTCATTATGAAATTCACACTCATCAGTTCATTCAGTTCATTCAGTCCCCGTCTTTTACCCAGCCATGGATAAATGGGGCCAAGGAGCAGCTCAGGACATTGCTTTAGAGGATGCAAGCTCCCAACCTTGGCAGCTTCCACATGCTGTTGGTCCTGCAGGTGTGCAAAATACAAGAATTGTGGTTTGGGAACCACCACCTAGATTTCAGAAGATGCATGGAAACGCCTGGATGTTCAGGCAGAAGTTTACTGAAGGGGCAAAGCTCATATGGAGAACATTTGCTAGGGCAATGCAGAAAGGAAATGTGGGTTGGAGCCCCCACACAGAGTCACCACTGGGGAGCTGCCTAGTGGAGTTGTGAGAAGACAGCCATTGTCCTCCAGACCCCAGAATGATAGATTCACTGACATCTTGCACCGTGCACCAGAAAAAGCTACAGACACTCAATGCCAGCTCATGAGAGCAGTTGGGAGGAGGGCTGTACCCTGCCAAGCCACAAGGGCAGAGCTGCCCAAAGCCATGGGAGCCCACCTCTTGCATCAGTGTGACCTTGATGTGAGGCATGGAGTATAAGGAGATTACTTTGGAGCTTTAAGGTTTAATGACTGCCCTATTGGATTTTGGACTTGCAAGGGGACTGCAGCCCCTCTCTTTAGGCCAGTTCTTTTATTTGGAATGGGTATATTTGCCCAATGCCTGTACCCACATTGTGTCTAGGAAGTAACTAACTTGCTTTTGATTTTACAGGCTCATATGCAGAAGGTACTTGCCTTGTCTCAAATGAGACTTTGGACTTGGACTTTTGAGTTAATGCTGGAATTAGTTAAGACTGTGGGGAACTGCTGGAAGGGCATGCTTGTATTTTGAATTTCGAAGACATGAGATTTGGGAGAGAGCAGGGGTTTTATGTTTCCAGAATGCTTTCCATTTTCTCTAGATTTTCTAGTTTGTGTATATAAAGGTGTTCATAGCAGTCTTGAATAATTCTTTGTATTTCTGTGGTATCAGTTGTAATGTCTGTGTTTCATTTCTAATTGAGCTTATTTGAGTTTTCTCTCTTCTTTTCCTGGTTAATCTCACTAATGGTCTATCAATGTTATTTATCTTTTCAAAGAGCCATATTTTTGTTTCATTTAACTTTTGTATTTGTTTTGTTTCAATTTTGTTTAGTTCTGCTCCAATCTTTATTATTTCTTTTCTTCTGCTGGCTTTGGGTTTGTTCTTATTTCTGTAGTTCCTTGAGGTGTGACATAAGGTTGTCAAATTGTGCTTTTTCAGGCTGTTTGATGGAGGCATTTAACACTATGAACTTTCCTCTTAGCATTTCTTTTTCTGTATCCCAGAGGTTTTGATAACTTCTGTCACTATTCTCATTCATTTCAAATAATTTTTAAACTTTCATCTTGATTTTATTGTTAACCCAACAATCATTTAATAGCAGATTATTTAATTTCCATATATTTGTATAGTTTTGAGGGTTTCTTTGGGAGTTGATTTCTAGTTTTATTCCACTGTGATGTACAAGATATTTAATATTATTTCAATTTTCTTAAATTTATTGAGACTTGTTTTGTGGGCTATTATACGGTCTATCTTGGAGAATGTTCCATGTGCTGATGAGAAGAATTATAGTTTGCAGTTGTTGAGATAAATGGTTTGTAACTATCTATTACGTCCGTTTGTTCTAGAGTATAGTTTAAGTTCATTGTTTCTTTGTTGACTTTCTGTCTTGATGATTTGTTTAGTGCTATCAGTGGAATACTTAAGTCCCCCACTACTATTGTGTTGCTGTGTATCTCATTTCTTAGGTCTAGCAGTAATCATTTTAAAAATCTGGGAGCTCCAGTATTAGGTGCATATAAATTTAGAATTGTAATGTCGTCTTGTTGAACTGATCCTTTTATCATTATATAATGTTTTTCTTTGTCTATTTTTTTTCTCTTACTGTTGTTGCTTTAAAGTCTGTTTTGTCTCATATAAGAATAGCTACTTCTGTTTGTTTTTGGTTTCCATTTGCATGGAGTATATTTTTCCACTCCTGTACCTTGAGTTTATATAAATCCTTATGTGTTAGGTAGTTCTCTTTGAAGACAGCAGATATTTGGTTTGTTGTATTTTTTTAATACATTCTGTAATTCTGTATCTTTTAAGTGGGTCATTTAGGAGATTTACATTTAACGTTAATATTGAGATGTGAGATACTGATCTATGCATCATATTAGTTGTTACATAGATACTTTTTTTTTCATTGTGTTATTCTTTTATAGGCCCTGTAAGTTTAGTGCTTTCGAGAGTTTATATTTTAATTCATATTGAGCTTCTGTTTCAAGATTTAGAATTCTTCTTGGCACTTCTTGTAGTGCTGGCTTGGTAGTGGCAAATTTCCTCAGCATTTGTTTGTCTGAGAAAGATTTTATGTCTCTTTCATTTAGGAAGCTTAGTTTTGTTGGATACAAAATTCTTGGCTGAAAAGTATTCTCCTTAAGTAGGCTAAAGATAGGATCCTAATCCCTTCTAGCTTGCAAGTTTTTTACTGAGAAGTCTGTTGTTAGTCCGAAAGGTTTTTCTGAATAGGTTTCCTGATACTTTTGCCTCACAGCCCTTAGAATTCTTTCCTTTGTGTTAACTTGAGATAGCCTGATGACTATGTGCCTTGGTGATCTTTGGTGGTGATCTTTTTGCCATAAATTTCTCAGGAATTCTTTGAGCTTCATGTATTTGAATGTCTAAATCTCTAGCAAGGTCAGATAAGTTTTCCTCAGTTTTTCCCCCAAATACATTTTCCAAACTTTAGCCTTCTCTTCTCTCTCAGGAACACCAATTATTCTTAGGTTTGGTTGCTTTAAATAATCCCACATTTCTTGGAGACTTTCTTCATTTTTTTTTAATTCTTATTTTCAAATCTTTGTCTGATTAATCAAAAGCCTTGTCTTTGAGCTCTGAAATTCTTTCTTACTGCTTGTTCTAGTCTATTGAAACTTTCCACTGCATTTTGTGTTTCCCTAAACGTGTCTTTCATTTCCAGAAGTTATGATTGTTTTTTTCTTTATGGTTTCTATCACTCTGTGAAATTTTTCTTTCATATCCTGAATTTTTTTTTTCAAATTTCTCTATGTTGGTTTTCACCTTTCTCTGATATTTCCTTGAATAGCTTAATAAGCAACCTTCTGAATTTTTTATATAGCATTTCAAAGACTTCATCTTATTTTGGATCCATTGCTGGAGAGCTAGTGTGATCTTTTGGGGATGTCTCAGAACCCTGTTTTTTCATATTACCAGAATTACTTTTCTGGTTCCTTCTTATTTGGATAGGCCATTTATTCAAATTGTTCTTTAATTTATTTTTGATTTGACCTTTTTTTTTTGGTTTATATTTTTCCCCCTCTTAAGGATGTGACTTTAACGTTTATAGTTTATTATCACCTAATTTGATGCTTTTAGAAGTAAAACTTTTATATAGGTTACTTGAGAGAGCCTTGGTGTGCTGGCTTTTATAGATGCTGGCAGTAGTAGTACGTACTTGGTTTGTGGAAAAATTCACTGTCTCCTGCGGGGTTGAAATGCAAGGATCTCTTGAAGGTCATCTCATTCTCCCCTCATGGTGTGCACTTCATTTATTTATTTATTTATTTATTTAATTTATTTTTTTTTCTCAGTATTTGATTTACTGAGTTGATAATTCAAGCTTTAGGGGAGTAAGAGAGGTACCCCTGGGTAGGAACTGTTTGTAGCTAAAGAAGGTGGGTAGATGCAATATCTAATGTTTGACAGAGGTCCCCACCTTGATGAAAGTGGCTAGGGGAGTTCTCAATTAGATGTACTGGGGTTTCGTCAGAGTGAAGGGTAAGAGCTGTTTCAGCTCCCCTGCCAGACTAGAAGAAAATTTATCCACCTGCCAACCTCACTCCTGTCCCAGTGCTCCGGCTATTCCAGTCAGACAGGCACCTCTTCTTATCTATAAGAATGTTAATGTTCCAAATTGAAAGAACTGTGACTGTCCCTCTTCTGCAAGCCTGATCCTGGGGAATGCTCCTCCTGTGAGGATGCAATCACCCCAAATTATTTCAGTAAGGCTGTCCATAGGTGCATTTACACTGAGTTCCTATGGGAGAAACCTCAGCTGTGTCTACAGTGGTAAACAAGGAAAGAACAAGAACCCCTTCTTCAAGACCGTTCATAAGCATGAAGGCTGTTGGACTGTTGGGTTAGAGATGCAGACTCCAGCACTGCAATTGTGTCTCCTCTTTAACACACTTCCCACCAGCAGAAAAATATGGGATTCAAGGCCTGCTGTCTAGATTATTTTGTCCCATGGGGTGTTCCCTCGATGTAGTGCTCTCCCCTTTTTCCTAGGAGTAGGAATTCCTGAGAGCCAGACTACAGTAATTGCTATAGCTCTTCTGGGTCTAGCCACCCAATAACACTGCCACACTCTAGGTTGGTGCTAGGAAATGTCTTCATAGGATCCAGTGATGTGACCTGTGTTCAACATTCCCTGCAATGGATATCAGCACCAACTCTGATGGAGGTGGCAGGGGAGTGACGTAGACTGTGAGATTCCTTCAATGTAGATAGGCTTAGTGTGCTGGCTTTCTTGAATGTAAGTTATATAATCGTAGTGAATTTGTTATGCAGACAAACTCAGGACCTCTGGTTAGCCATGGTGTTGCAGTCAGTGAGCATAGCTGAGGTTATGCAGCCATTTTCTCTTTCCTGGGTGCAGTGTTATTCTACCTAGAGATGCTGCAATAGACTGTATCAGTTATTCTACCTAGAGATGCTGCAATAGACTGTATCAGTTATTCTACCTAGAGATGCTGCAATAGACTGTGTCAGTTAGTCTCCAGCCAGGAGGTGGTTCTTGCAAAAAAGCACCAGCTATGGTAGTAGCAGTGGGATTTGAGCTTGCCCTAAATTCCCCCGAGGAGGTATTCTGGTTTCTCAGGAGATTGGTGGGACTATAAAACTCTTGAAAATTTATGTTCTTTGTGTTAAGCTACCAGGGAGGGTGGAGGGGCACAGCTAGATGGGGGCAAAGTTAGGTGGGTCTTCATTTTGAAATCTCCTTGAAAGGGGCAAGCCACAGTCCCTGTGAGAGTCAGGGGATGCTTCTCAGGCCACTAGGTTAATATTCCAGAGAGGAATATAACTGCCTCTGCTGCACAGAAGAGTTTGCAAAGGGAGTAGGGGATAGCAGGCAGCAGTAAGCCTCACTCAACTCCTATACAGTTGGCAAGGCAGCTCTCATTCCCTCGGTGCTCTGCTAATAGCACCAGGTTAAGATCCAGGCAGTCTGCATAGAGAACTCAGACCTGCCCCAGGCCATAAGCTTTCCCTGCAGAGATAGCAACCTTGGCTTATAGACCATCTCCCTCCCCATCTGCCTATAAGGCCAGGTGGCCAGTGAGATATAATCAGGAATGGCTTCCCTTGGCCCATGCTGGAGCCTGGGAATGTCTGCAAGCCATTTCCCAATGCTACTTCTACTTTTGTATTTCTCACCACTCCCTACATCAATTCCAGCTCTGGGTGAAGTTAAAGCCTTCTCTCATGGTGTGTATTTTCAGGTTCCTGGGGGGATGTGTATTCTGGAAGAAGTCTCTATGCCTCTCACACTCTAGGGACTTACGGTTTTTCACTGCTCTCATGGAGTAGGCTTCAGCACGCTCCTTCTTTCAAAGGGTCTGTGGATTTTTTTGGTTTTCCTATTAAGTTCCTGCATTGTTCATTGGTAGAAAATTCACAGTGTGAATCTCTACATACTATTCTTTCTTTCCAAGTGGGAGAGGTATGGTAACACTGCTTCCAATCCATGATCTTGGGGAAAGGAAAAAATGATTTTTTTTTTTGTATGTATACCCCATAATGGTATTGCTAGGTAAAATAGTATTTCTGTTTTAAGTTCCCTGTTCATTGAGAATTTCCAAACTGCTCTCCACAGTGGTTGAACTAATTTACTTTCCCACCAAACGTGTATAAGCATTTCCTTTTCTCTGCCAGCATGTGTTGTTTTTTGACTTTTAATCACAGCTCTTCTGACCAGTATGAGATGGTATCTCACTGTGGTTTTGCATTGCCTTTCTCTGATGATTACTGATGTGAGTGATATGGATCATTTTTCATACATTGTTTTGGTAGCATATATGTCTGCTTTGGAAAAGTATCTTTTCATGTCCTATGCCCATTTTTAATGGAATTATTTGTTTTTTGCTGGTTTAATTTTTCAAGTTTCTTATGGTTTCTGGATATTAGACCTTTGTTGGATGAATAGTTTGAAATATTTTCTTTTGTAGGTTGTCTGTTCATTATGTTGATTTCTTTTGCTGTGCAGAAGCTCATTAGTTTAATTAGGTTCCACTTGTCAATTTTTGTTTTGTTGCAATTCCTTTTGAAGACTTAATCACAAATTATTTCCCAACGCTAATGTCAGGAAGAGTATTTCCTAGGTTTTCTTCAGGACTCTTATAGTTTGAGGTCTTACATTTAAATCTTTACTCCATCTCGAGTTAATATTTCTATATGGTGTAAGATATGGGTCCAGCTTCATTCTTCTACACATGGCTAGCCAGTTATCCCAGCACTATTAATACAATAGGGAATTATTTTCCCATTGCTTATTTTTGTCAGCTTTGTCAAAGATCAGATGACTGTACATGTGTAGCTTTATTTGTGGGTTCTCTATTCAATTTCGTTGGTATGTGTGTCTCTTTTTGTACCAGTACCATGCTGTTTTCGTTACTGTTGCCTTATAGTATAATTTGAAGTCAGGTAATGTGATGCTTCTGGTTTTTCTCTTTTTGCTTAGGGTTGCATTGGCTATATGGGCTCTTTTTTAGTTTCATATGAATTTTAGAATAGTTTTCTTTAGTTCTATACAAAATGTCATTGGTAGTTTGATAGAAATAGCATTGAATCTGGAAGTTTCTTTTGGCAGTATGACCGACAATATTGAATTTTCCACTTCATGGGAAAGGACTGTTTATACACTTGTTTGTGTCATCTATAATTTCTTTTAGTAGTGTTTTGCACTTCTCCTTGCAGATATCGTTGGTCTCCTTGGTTTTATATATATATATTCGTGTGTTTCAATTTTTTGTGGCTGTTAAAAATGGGATTTTGCTCTTGATTTTGTTTTCAACTTGAATGTTACTGGCATATAAAAATGCTACTAATTTCTGTACATTGATTTTATATGTACACACTTTACTAAAGTCATGTATCAGTTCCAGGAGCCTTTTTGTAGAGTCCTTAAAGTTTTCTAGGTATACAATTATATCAATTATGTCATCCACAAAGAGAGATAGTTTGACTTTTTTCCTATTTGGATCTCTTTTATTCCTCTTTTCTGATGGGCAGGCTAGCACTTCCAATACTATACCAAATCCAGCAAAGACACAAACCAAAAAAGAAAGCTACAAGCCAATATCTCTGATGAATATAGACGCAAAAGCCCTCAACAAAATACTAGCAAACCAAATCCAATATCTCATCAAAACTTAACCCACCATGATTAATCAGGCTTCTTTCCTGGAATGCAAGATTGTTTCACCATTTGTAAATCAATAAATATTATTCACCACATAAACAGAATTAAAATCAAACATCCCTTCATAATAAAAACTCTCAACAGACTAGTCAGCAAGGGAACATACCTCACAATAATAAGAGCCATCTATTACAAACCCACGGTCAACTTCATGGTGAATGGAAAAAAACTGGACGCATTCTCCTTGAGAAGTGGAGCAAGCCAAGGAACTACCATGGTTTTTGGAACTTTGTACCTACTCAAGATGGCCATTAATTGCCCATGGGCTTCTGGTGGAAAAAACAAAACAAAACAAATAAAACCTGCCTTCTAGCAAAAACAACAACAACAAGATTCCACTCCCCCCAACCCTCGCCACCAAAGGAAAAAAAAAAAACTCAAACCTTAATAGAATTACTACTGGCCACGTATCAGGCCTTATGGGAGACTTAAACTCACAGGTCTTCAACCAGTGGCCCTTTGGACTTGTCTTCACATTATACCTTCGGCCACGGAGACAGCAATTACTGGGTTGGTATATTAGTCTGTTCTCATGCTGCTAATAAAGACATATCCAAGACTGGACAATTTATAAAGAAAAGAAGTTTAATTGACTGGAAGTTTTGCATGGTTAGGGAGGCCTCAAGAAACTTACAATCACGGCGGAAGGAGAAGCAAACAGTACTCCTTCACATGTCAGCAAGAGACATAATGGGAGTCAAGTGAAGGAGGAAGCCCCTTATAAAACCATCAAATCTCATGAAATCTCACTCACTATCACAAGAACAGCATGGGGGAAACTGCCTTCATGAGTCAATTATCTCAATCTCGTCCCACCCTTGACACATGGGGATTATTACAATTCAAGATGAGTTTTGGGTGGGGACACAACCAAACCGTATCAGCTGGAAAGGCCATACGGCTTTCTACTTAAAATTCAAGTGACATCTTTGGATAAAGCCAGACTTGAGCCTCGTACTCTATCCCTTTGCAGGAAGGAGTGGCTTTCCCTTATCTTCAGTTTTGCCTGAGACTGTGATTTCAGAGTAGGCCACCTCTCTTCTGAAGCTATTGGCCATTATGGGGAGGGTACTCTTGGAACAAAGTAAACAAGAAAGAGAGTTTATATTTGGAGGAGGGTGCCGACTTTAAAAGGGATGGGGCTTTCTGGAGAGTAAATGAGAAAACCATTACACATATGATAAAATTCAGAAAAAATAATTCCACCATTCTATGTTACCTATTTCCAAAATATCCTGTATCTCACTTATACATATGAAAATACACTGCACAATTCTGTAGAATATACTGTGCTATCAGTTTTACGATGTATTACTTTATGATGGATGTTCCCATATTTTTCAGAACTTTTATCTTCAGTATTACAGACTAAATTGCTATTTGTATTGATTTTGTAAGCGGATGCACCTATTTAGGGAAAAATTGAACTTTGTACTCAGATAAGAAAAATCAATCTTAATACTGTAGCTGTTTCAAGTATAATATTTTGCTTAAGTTTTTATGTTTAGAACATATAATTTTAAAAGTGTATATACACAAACACAGATATTTTGAAATATATTGCACAACACATCTTAAAGACTTTTGAAAGAGTAAAAGAATACGTCTGTCTCAGATGATATTTGGATCCCATCAATTAAGTAAGGACCAAACTTCTGATTTGCTATTTTAAAAAATTTGTATTGACAGTTTTTACGTTTCGTTTCACTGCAATGAGTCCAGTTTTCTCTTTAAAGTAATGAGTACCCTTCAATGAGTTTTATTGAGTTGACAAATGTTTACATATGAATAACCAAATATGTACATAAATAAACATTTAGGACCTGTAGAAGTGCAATTGGAGCAGAGAGGAAAGAAAACGAAAAATAGATTACATCTTATTAAAGTCATTCAGAAAGGGTGAGAATTATACAACTTTAGGGTGCATTTGCCACTAGATTAATGAACATTTATTCACAAAACTCTCAAAGAAGAAAAATGAGCAAATACTAATTACATTTCTCATTTAATATATTATCAATTTATATGTGTGAATAAGTTGTGTACTTAAAAGACAAGCAGGCAAATGCTTAATAAGAGATAATATTATGATTTTGTTTTAATGTTTAGTTACATACGGAAAAACGCAGGAGTTTAAAATTCTCACATCAAATCCAAAAAGTTACCTTGCAGAGGAACAACAGAGACTACATATATTAAAGTTTTGATGCTGTAACTCTACTGTAGCTTAAAAAAATTATACTTTTGCTTTTTATTTGCAAATATCACCTTTATTATGTCTCTTGATGCCAAGGATATTTTCCATACAAATTGAATGTGAAACAATCCAAAGGTTCATTTTAAAGATAACTGTGAGCGATTTCTTCTACAAATTTTAAAAACAGCCCTGGGCAGACAAATAACAGATGTTTGGTATTCCAAGAGAGGGAGGCTGAGAGAAGGTGAAAAACAACCTATTGGGTACAATGTTCACTGTTCAGGTGACCAGCACACTGAAAGCCCAAACTTCACCATTATACAATATATCCATGTAACAAACCTGCACGTGTACTCCCTGAATCTATAAAAGCAACACAACACAAAACAAAACAAAACAAAAAAACTCTAGCTCTTTTTTTTTACCCCTAAAAGTATTCATATCCAATATTCTCAAATGAATGGAAATATATTCTACATAAACTCTTTAGATCCCAATGATGTTGCAATCAAAGAAATACCTGATATTGTTAACAGAAGTCAATGAAGTCTTCAGAGGAAAAACAAAAGAGAGTTTTGTTTTTAAAACAAAAACAAAAAACAATATTCAGATTGGGGAGACACCTTTGAAACAAATGTGAAGCAAGCTCCAGAGAACAAACAGAAGGTCTGGCTTAATGAATAGGGAAGGTTCCTGCCTCCACCCTCAATGAGGTCCACATATGCATATTAATTCCAACTTGTTCAGTCCTAATTGGTTGAAAACAGTTAAGTTTTGATTGGGTAGTTTCCAAGCTCACACCAGAAATCTTCTTTAGCTGTGCCTTTCAGGCAGCTGGTAGAAGAAGTTATCCCACCAGAACTTGAGCTCCAGTTATAGGAACCATCTTAGCTCAGAGGTGCAAACAAGATGTTTCTCTGAAGCTACCCTCTCTGGGAACAAAGCAGGTGTGACCACCCTTCTCTCATTCACCTTGGCCGCTGGGTTAGTTTCATTTCACAAGATACAGAAACAATTGACAGAAGACAAAAATATAATAAAAGGTGTTTATGAGAACGTTTCTATTTTTTCAAGGGATGAGGAATCGTTTAACTTCTAAATTGGGCCAGAAATTAACAAAATCAAAAAGTTGATCTTAAAATCATTGAGATATGTTATTGACACATTTGTTGCACTTTGATTTTGTAGAGTACAGTTCTCATGACACCAAACCTATGATCTTGGTCCTGAAAATTATATGATTCACAAATGATCCCCAAACACTTTTGAAATGCAAGTATAGGTGGCAGTAGATGTTTGGGGAAAAGATAGGGAGTTGTGATCAACTCTTTGTAACTCTACTAAGAGTTAACCATTTCAAAAAAATCTCAACATATATGTTGGCAGCAGTTACTTCTGAAAAAGAATGGACAAAAAGCTTTTCAAAGCATCTGTAGGTGGTTTCTTAGTTTTTGTGTTGAGAACTCGCAGTTTTCTCAGTTGCCTTCCCAAACACTGGAACCCTTTAACTCCTTTTAATGTTACACTAATATATTGAAGTTCAAAAATCTTTGAAAAAAAATTATTCCTAGGAGAGAATATTGTAGATGCAGTGTTGTGAATTGTGATAAGGTATCTTACCTGAGCAAATGACTTAAGAGGCTTCACCTTAACTTTCATGTTTCAGCAAGAACTTCTAAGTAAAACTTACATGTTAAAATTTGTTTGGAGAAGAAAAAAAAACGGCGTTGTGAATTTCACTTTGAATCAGAAGACATTTTGACATTATTCATATGGAAAATATTTATGTGCATAAAACAAACAAATAAAATGAAGCCATGATGTTTTGGTAAGCGCTTCATTGTATTATATGACAGTTGTATGGTAACTGGTGTATTATGTAGCAATTGCTTTTCCCAAACAGCTAAATATTTTCCATACACGGTTTCTTTTTCCGAATGAAAAATGCAGACAGCTCTAGAAAGTTTTGAAAATAAAAAAAAATGTTTTTGACCTCCAGATCAAACAATTTTATTAACATTCAGTAACATGAACATTAAAAACACAGCCATCAGCATATTTTCTGTATTCTCCTGACCTATTTCATGTGAATAAGAAATTATCCACACATCCAAAATGGATGTAACCTTGTAACATATTATAAGCTTTGCTTAACACATAGATAACTAAGAAAAATACACTAATAATTCACCATGTTCCCTATACAATCTTTTACTTTATTTGGGTGATGGATACTCTTAATTGTTTACTACAACAAAGAAAAATCATATATTTTCTTAAAGCATTAATGAAAAGGTCTTTATACTATCAGATAATCTTGTGCCTTAAATGTAACAGGAATCAAGGAATATTCACCCACTAGCCTTCTAAATTTATCCATCAAATTTAGTAGTGTGTGTTTAATAATAGTTTCTAATCAGAATAACACACTTATCTGCAATGGCAGTGGATAAATAGACCTCTAACTCATTGAGTTACAGAGGTATATAATAGACCTCTAACTCATTGAGTTACAGAGGTATATATATCGTCCTTTGAGTTATAGGACTGAGAAACCAACAAAGACCTTCAGAAAGAAAGAAACAGAGGAGGAGCGATTATATGTCCTGAAACCAACTCTAAATAAGAAATTATATGAAAATCTGTTTTGTAGATAAAATTAAGCCTCCAGATAAGTTTTCTAGTACTCACAGTGGTGTGTGTGTGTGTGTGTATTCATTATGTCTGAGTTTTAAAATTAAATTAAAATTCTTTAATAAAATTATGCATTGACCAATTTGTCACTGCCATCACCATTTCCTCTTGTCTTATACACAGCACAATTCATACAATTATCATTTTTAGCAAGTCATTTAAGTATTTCCATTTCTGGCCCATGCTCTACATAAACTATGCTAGCTCTTATTTGAAACAGTGTTCTGTAAAACAATGGTCCAAAAATACTGGTTTCTGATGTACAACTTTCTATTCTCCCCATGATTATAGTTTATTTATATCTAGTCAAATCATTTCTTTAAAATTTTAATGATAACACCTTTAAATGTTTTTAATATACTTACTCATTTTTTTATATAACTTGTCAAGGAGTATAGGAGTAAACTTTCTATCTGAGGAGCTACAACCGAAGATAAAGAAAAATAGAAAAGCACAGTTTCTGACTTGAACGTAAAAGGAGAACTATGCGAATAGATTGGTGTTTAAGCAGTGAAATGAAGTCATCACAATTGTTTATATATTTGCCAATTTATGTATAAGCATTTTCTCCCCAAACACAAGTTTATTGCAAAAGGTGCTTATTTGAATCCTATGTATGACTCAATTCAATCATCTTTTGACTGAAGTCAGAGGTTCTTTACATTATCTAGTGCCTCACACCTCACAAATGGGCAACAACCATAAGACTGAATCATCAAGCTTACCTGAAGGCCAATCACTGTTGCCATTTCTACGCATTCCTTCATCTTTAATCGCAGTCTTTTTGATTTAGACAACTTATTGGAGTTGTTAGTCACAGGCAAGAGAAATCAGTATGAGTTCTATAAGCAGAAAGGCAATTTATGAAAACGATATTGAATAGTTCGAAAATCACGGAAAGGGCTGGAGAACCGGTCTGAGGGTTCTCTAGCATGAAACTGAACCTTGAAACTTGAAACTGAACCCCAGTCCTGCAACAAGACAGCATCACAGTTATTGCTGCTAATGATCGCCGAATGCTGAAGTTCTTAAATGGTAACCCCAGATACTGGATCCACCACCAACACTGCTGCCACAACTGTCCCGGAAATCTGCATTAACCACAACAGCTTCTGTCTCTATTGAGACTCAATGGTAGCTCCTTTGTTTCCCTATCTCCTAATTCCAAATCTAGGCACATGCTTGCTGTGTTTGACAGAGCCCAGGACAGCCATCTGTGTTCTGCCCATAAGTGATGCTGGAAAAGCATATGCATGTCACTGACATCATTCAGTTTGGCATTTCCCAAGCATAGGATAGCAGTTCAAATGGGCTATCCAAAAAGGCTGATATACGTCCACTGCAATCACCTGCACGTTTTTCCTAAAATTGGAGTCTGATTTCAGAGGCTGATAAAATTAATTTACTTATAAATAGACAGCCTCTACTAGAGTCTTTACTGGAGACTCTTTGTTTATAAGTAAATTAGGAAGGAGAAAGAGTTGGCTGAAATCTGAAAAGTTCTTTTTATCCAAGAATTTAGATTAAGTTTACTTCTTAGCTTCATTTAGAAATAAGCCAGTTTATATCTGATTTGACTACGTGAATGCTGTTAACAATGCCACAAGTTTGAAATGTCTACAATATGACACTATATTTTATGATATGCCTGTAATTTAGCTTCTTTGTGAATAGGAAATTTACAGTTTTGTAAAACAGTTTTTGAATTATAATTAACAATAAAAATGGTCAGGTAAGCAAGATGTGAATATATTTGAGATTACAGATCATAAGCATTACTGTATCTCAGCTAAGCTTATAAAGTATATATTTGTCTTACTAAGACTAGAAATCTTTTGTTTGGATGTTTGGAAGTCAGTCGCCCATGGGCATCCCTTGGACACCCAAAATGAGAGTTTAACCAATCTGCTGTTCTGAACTGAAGTACTTTGCCAATGGCCCCTACTGTGAGTGGAATTGACTTAGATTGTAAAATCTACAGGCACAGCAAGAGTCAGGGGTAAATGACATTACTACAAGAGAGTATCTCCTGCAAGCTGCAAGCCACTATGAGAAGAAAATAGAGAAGACATGAAGGCAGAAAGCAAACAACAATAAATCTCAAAAACAGCAACTATACAATAAGACTTCTATGTGCTTTTAACATTTAAATTATTTCTCATTGGAGAGGTTATTGAGATTTAATTATATTTTGAGCCTTCATTTGTTTAAGATTTGATTTGAACTGTTTTATAGAAACATATGTCCACTATATTTTGATAATTTTTTACTATAAAACCTCATCACAATGTAATATTTAATATAAATAAGACATCTAAATAATAGTAACTGTAATTCTACCATTCATTAATTGAATGAATTGAATGAGGTATTTTACCTACTGAAAAAGAAAGCAACAATGTTAATTTTTCTCAAAATTTTCATTCATTTCTGTATTCATAATACTATGACTCTGACACTGGTCCCTTCACTGAATTTGCAATTACATTACTTATATATGTATAAACTGCACTTTTTTGGCAGTTATTTGGCACAACTAAGAATCCATAAATCTTTATAAAAACTGTCTCCCTTAGAGTTCCTTAGGTTAGTTTAGAAAGTACTGCTCCAAATTATATGTAGCTTTTCTTACTTACTCTGCACCTGATAAGACTATTTACCCCTTTTAAATATCAGTAGCCAATCTCAGCTATGTAGCATTTATGAACTAGAAAGGAAGAAAAACATATTCTGGGGTGTGTTCATATGTGAGTTCTCTTACTTTTTTTTTTTTTTTTTTTTGAGACGAAGTCTCGCTCTGCCGCCCAGGCTGGAGTGAGTGACCGGATCTCTGCTCACTGCAAGCTCCACCTCCCGGGTTCCCGCCATTCTCCTGCCTCAGCCTCCCGAGTAGCTGGGACCACAGGCGCCGCCACCTCGCCTGTCTAATTTTTTTGTTTTGTTTTGTTTTTGTTGTCGTTGTTTTTGTATTCTTAGTAGAGATGGGGTTTCACCGTGTTAGCCAGGATGGTCTCGATCTTCTGACCTCATGATCCGTCCGCCTCGGCCTCCCAAAGTGCTGGGATTACAGGCGTGAGCCATCGCGCCCGGCCGAGTTCTCTTACATTTTAAGATAAATTGTCAGAAGAACATATTTATGATTTTTCCATTATAAATGTCAATGGTTAGAATCTTATTTTGCTATTAAGTAAATAATTTGGCAGTCAAATGATCCAATTTGGGGAATGGTAGACATACACGATTAATGTTTTAAAGTAAAATTATATAGTTTATTGATGTATTAACATAGGTTTATTTTTAAATAAGAAGAAATGCAGGAAAAAGAAAAGATGGCCCCTATTCCTACCACTCAAAGATGCCTAGGGTTATTTTGGTATATATTCTAATATCCTTGTATTGTTTCTTAAAAATGTGTTAACATGCTATAAGTAATTATTTTCATTTAATGCTATATTATCTATATTATTCATATTATTATAGATTTTTTGTTATAATAATAGCTACATAATATCTCATAAAACTACTAGAATTTACTTAAGCGTTATGACATTTTAAAGTATATACATGATTTCTATTATTTCAAAGTAATAAATGATACTGAAATTTCAGGCTTAAAGCATTGTATACATTTTGGAGATTTTCTTTGGCCAGATTTAAAGGACTAGAAATATATAATAAGAGGATGTAAAATATTAAGGCTTTGACACGTAGTTAACAATTGCTTCTCAGAGTTTTAAATAAGTGTCTAGAGGACAATATACAAATACATATCAATATCTATAATACATCTTTGTTATTTAACTTAAATATTAGAGATTTCTATTAAAAATAATTATAATGGATAGACTAAAATAATCAGAGCTGTTTATTGATTTTAATAGAGAATATTCAACAATAATGGTTGATTACCAAAAGCATATGAACAAAGCTCTATAGCATGAAATATTACACTCAATAAAATATTATTGAAGCAAAAAATAATGATACAAAATTAATTTTGATACAGTTTAGATTCCAAACTTAGTTATAAAACCATATATAAACACACATGTGTTTTAAATACATTGAAATATATATTATATATACACATAGGCCTAATAAGAATGTATTTTTAAGTATTATTTTTCTCTTGTTTTTGTACATGTGTATTTTTATGTCAAAAACATATTTTTTAATCAGAAAAAACAAATAAGTTTGTACCACACTTCATTTATAAGAGCCTTGGGTGAGAATGACATTTTTTAAACTGAGTACATACAATAAAAGAGGAATGCAAATTTGAAAATAAACTGTGAAAAATACTTTTGGAAATAACTACCATGTTTTAGACACCTGGCAGTTATAATTTCAAATAAACATATGGCATGTTGTATAGCATTAATTTCTATTTGTAATGACTACATTATACTATACCTTTACAACATAAATTAAAATCTGTGAATAAAATACCTACTTACATCAGAAGTGAGCCTAGCCTAGTGCCAAAAAGACTCTATGCTTGAAGTATAAAGTGGAACACAGCAAATTCATACTTCTTTTCTTTTCATTTTGACCTTATTAGTGATTATAGTTTTACTATATTATTAGTGATTATAGTTTTACTATATTCTTTGGAAAACAATTGCACAATATTTAATAATTTCATAATTCTAATAATTTATCTGCATTTTAACTTTTGTATTCTCATAAGCACCAGTTTCCACACAAAATTTTAATAGATTATCTCCTACAAAAATAAGGGTTGCATCCTTTCTTGTAGACAGTTTTATAAAAATTGTGCTTTTCTTTCAGGCTGTCATACTGACAGCAGTGGCAAGCAGTTTGAAGCAGCCACTGCCATCATGCTGGCTGCAGCAGGAACACATTGGTCGGGACTAATGCTCCACAGAGCAGGCAGGTACCCCATCCTCCCAGGTGAAGCTGCAGCTGCACAAACCACGGCTGTGCATCCCCGCATCCCTACATTCTTGGGGTCTCAGGAAGACCCCTCGTGCCCTTGCAGGCTTGGAAGTACCTGCTCCCACTGTCTGGCTTCTCCTCACTGTCAGCATCTACTCCAATCTTGGAGCAATGTGGGCCAAGCCTGGGCACTGTTGCAGCCTGGCCAGGCATGCACACACTTGGTACAATGCTGAGACACAAGGCCCCTGCTGCCTCGAGCCTCTCTGGAATTTGGGCACCAACAAGCATGGGGGGGAGGCCAAGGGGGACTAAGAACAGCCCTGTGCTGGCATACAGATGTCCCTTTGCATGAGCAATCTGGGCACCATAGATGGTGGCAGGAGACAGACAGGCTCGTGGGTGGAAGGGGGCGGTCCCCAGTGAAGCCCCACCTTCAGGCCAGGGAGGGCCTAAAGGCTTGTGGCCAGGTTGCCAGTCGTGCAGACTGGAGTAAGTACATGTGGTGCCTTTTCTGGTCCACCCATGGCCACCCATGGACCAATCAATCAGCACACACTTCCTCCCATCTGAGGCCCATAAAACCCTAAGGCTCAGCCAGAGCAGAACAGACATCAGAACAACCAGCTGCAGAGAGGAACAATCCACTCCGTGATCTCCTCTCTGCTGAAAGCTGGGAAGATGGGACAACCTTCCTGCAGGGAGGAGCTTCCCACTCCAGGGTCTCCTCTCTGCTAGGAGCTGAACACTCATCTGGACACTGTGGCTGCATGGCTGTGGAAAGGAGCTGTCCCCTGCAGGAGACTTAGCTGTTCTGTCACTCAATAAAACTCCTATTTATCTTGCTCATACTCTCCACTTGTCTCCATATCTCATTCTTCATGGTGGTAGGACAAGAACTCTGGACCTGTCAAATGGTGGGACTGAAAGAGCTATAACACAAACAGGGCTGAAACATGCTCCTTGCTCAACACACTGCAGCTGAAGAGTAAAGAAGAACTGTGGCCCTTCAGAAATCCCAGACCTGGAAGCCTCTTGAGCCAGGACTGTGACTCTCTCTTTGGGGCTCTGCAGTTCCTGGCATCTTCAAGCTTCAAGGGGCAACCATGTTTCCCAGTGCAATGTGGAAGCTGCTTGCAGTGTGTCTTGCTCAGCCACAGCTTTACAGAAAGCCAGCACTCATGGCAGTACCTGGAGCTGCCTGTCCCACTGTGGTAACTGGCACATCTGACTCTGCTCAGTGGCTAGATCCCATGTTCATTTACACACCCTTTGCTGTTCCATGCCTGACTCACCCTTGGCAGGTATGGGACCCAGGCTGGTAGCGTGAGCTGAGTGAAGACTGACAGGCTGAGCAGGTTAAACAAGCCCAGTAGGTCCGAGCAAAACTAGGGCAAGAGCGCCACCAGCCACAGAGGTTCCTGACCAGAAAAATGACACTCCAATGATCCTGTAACAATGTAACAGGGTTAGAAATTAATTATGAATGCTAATCTTATAGAATAGTCATTTCCCAGATTAAGAGTACAGAATCAGGTTCAAAGGTAAATTGACCTTTCTCAAAGAAAAGAATGGTATTCTTTCCTTTCTATTAATGTTAATTTTAAGACAAAGAAGTCATATGTTTTTGTTCCTTTTATAATAAATCACTTCCCTTTCTATAATATGTAATATTAATTGTGTCCAGGTCCCAGGACATTTTAATCTTTGCATTAGTCAATTCTCACTATATGAAAAAGTTACTTCTCTTAGCTACAGATAATTGTAAAGACTCAGTAAGTTTTTAATATACACCAGCCTTCACTCACAAATGCAAGTGCGTCTCCCAGCAGGTGGGCGAAGAAAGGGGCAGCGGGAGGCTCATGACAAGCTCTTTTTACTGAACAAACATTTCAAAGGAAAGATATTAACTTAACAATATTGTCCTTGAGTATAATGAGCATTTTAAATAATACACACCTGAACTTTTCATTTTGAGTGTTTTATTTTAGAAATGTATGACTTTCTCTATTTGTCATTTATTTTGAACCTACATATATCTGCTCTCACTTACCACCTCTCCTTCATTCAAGAAAATAGACTCTCTACCACACAGAAGAGCATGAATGTACAACCGATAATTATTTTTGTTTGTCTAATTATTCTATCCAAATAACTTCAATATATCTTTTTGCTTTTATAGGTAATTAATTTATAAAGTTAGCATTAAGACAACAAATATTTCATATACATTTTAATTTGTTATGTGACATAGTTAAATGAACCAGTGTACATACAAGTGCTTCAGAAACTCCTACACAATTACAAATACTTCAACAGTACATGATAGCTAGTTAGACTTTTAAAACTTCACGTAACTTTTGACAGTTAGCTCCTTTGGAACCTGATTTCGAAGATTATGCCTTACGGCAACAGCTCTATCCTGGTCGTTCTAATCTTGAAGTTTTACATTTTGTAAATAGCAAAGCAAGCCTTGGAAAACCTTGTAATTGACAAGGTAATATATGAATACCACACAATACATACACTGAATTTCTGTTTCTGTTTACTCATAACTTCATAAGCATTAAATGACTGGATCTGTAATTCCAATATGTAAATTCCAATTTAGTGAGTTTTACACTAGCCTTTTAAAAAAGACACTGTCGAGTACACCACTAGGTGGCAGACAAAGATCAGAAAATTTCCATTACATACTCACCTTAAAACGTATATATAATGCACTTAAAAGTCTTTCTTGAATTACATTTTATATATAAAATTAGGGTCAGTTTCAGTATGCTTTTAGTTATTATGAAAACACGTTTTATAAAGATTTTTACCAAATACATTTTAACAGGAAATATTTTATTCTTTATTTGTGATATATACATATACATAATATATAATACATTTCTGATATGTAAATGCTATGCATGTACATGAGTGTGTATGTACTAGCAAGTTTTATACCCTATATAGAATAGTATTTTAGGAAAAAGCAAAATGTAAACTAACCCTACGAAATCCTACATTCACATTTTCTTTTGTGTTAAGTCTTAATTTAAAATTTTTCTAGCTAATAATTCAGTATAACTATTATTATATTCATAAACTCTAACATTTTACTTTTATATCATTACATATATGACAGTATTTAAATTGCTATATTTTATAATAAATATAATTTGCTACTCATTGGTGTCTTCCAAATTATCTTAATTCATATTCATATTATTTTTGTAGGGTTACTGATTAATCAAAAGTTCCAAACAGCTACTGATATTTGAAGAAATGCTTCTACTTCTATAGTTGATGAATTTGGTAAAATAATAGCATATTTTCTCTGATAGTTCTTCGTCTTTACTCTAGCAAAGAGAGACAGATTTTTTTTTCTAACAAAAAATATGTGAAAGCAGCAGGCTGAGCTAGCAAATGTCAGATCCAGTTTTGCTTCCACAGAGTATATACTCTGTGATCCTTAGTAAATCAACATACTGATGCCAATTAATAAGTGAAAAGAGTTTAGTGACCTAAAATGCTAATGAACGAGAGGAGAAAGACTTCATTAGTATGTAATTGATATTTTTTTTCTTAGTTGCCAGGTTTAGAGAAGCTCGAAAGGAATTTTTTTTAAATTTTTAAATTTTTAATTTTTGTGGGTACATAATAGGTTTATGGATAGAATTTTTTTTACTTAATATTAGAGTATTATAAGCTTACTTGTTTACTTTCAGGTTGAATTTTTACAGTGTTCCTCCATTCCATCCTACCTGATTGGTCTTTTCTTTTCTTACTTTTCCTCCCCAAATTTATCACCTATTATTTATCTTCCCTCATTCCCTTTCCACCTCTCCTCATTTGTTGTTTGAATGGATGGGTTGGAAAACAGGGATAAGATCTCAAAGAATCAGAAAGTTATGATTTAGAATTACCTGCTGGGGCAAAGGGATAGGGACTGCTCTGTTTTTCTGAACTGTTTGGGAATTTTTTTAAAAACATTGGAGCATTGATTTAGCATAAATAAAGCCGGCTACACATAAGGAAGATTCTCATTGCGGAGCTGCTGGGCAGAAATTTGGAATTCATTTCTACATTTTATTTTATTTTGAGACAGAGTCTCGCTCTGTGGCCCAGGCTGGAGTGCAGTGGCCCGATTTCGGCTCACTGCAAACTCCGCCTCCCGGGTTCACGCCATTCTCCTGCCTCAGCCTCCCAAGTAACTAGGACTACAGGCTCCCGTCACCATGCCCGGCTAATTTTTTTGTATTTTTAGTAGAGACGGGGTTTCACCGTGTTAGCCAGAATGGTCTCCATCTCCTGACCTCGTGATCCTCCCGCCTTGGCCTCCCAAAGTGCTGGGATTACAGGTGTGAGTCACTGCACCCAGCCATTTCTACATTTTCTAAAACATGTTATTATTTGCTAAAATATCTACAATCCCAAGCCACAAAAATAAATAAATAAAGAAATAAGTTTAACTCGTTAAGTCTTTAATTCTGTGACTGATATGCTCACTTCAGGTGGGTAAATTATTTTCATAGCTGTGCTTACAAAACTCTAAAACCTCACTGCAAGCTCCGCCTCTCGGGTTCCCGCCATTCTCCTGCCTCAGCCTCCCGAGTAGCTGGGATTACAGGCGCCGCCACCTCGCCCAGCTAGTTTTTTGTATTTTTTAGTAGAGATGGGGTTTCACCATGTTAGCCAGGATGGTCTCGATCTCCTGACCTCGTGATTCGCCCGTCTCGGCCTCCCAAAGTGCTGGGATTACAGGCTTGAGCCACCGCGCCCGGCCCCTAAAACCTGTTTTCAATTATGATAGCACACAGTATATAGGCAACATTTTGAAGTCTTACGAGATTTTACTTTCTCTGCTATACCTTTAATGTTACTAGTAATATATTTTAAAAATAAATATTTTCAAAGTATTTTTCTCATCGAATGAGGGTAAACACTTTATGGACGGAGACAGTATCTGAAACATTTTAAATGTCTAGACATTCTTATATAGGCATTTAATAAATATTTGTGGATTATTTGATTACTTTCTTGTTACCTAACTTCAGAAAAATCAAAATGATAAATATTATCAGAAGCTTATTAGCCACACCAAGATCACTACAGGCACCTGGCTTGAACCTTCAACATTTTCCAGAGATTCTGACTTTCAGTAACTCCTACTATGTCTATTCAGGCTAGGAGTGACCAGCTGGATAAAAACCATCACCTATAGGTAGTTTCAGTAGCCTCTAATTTCCAGGCTAAATTGGAATTCCCCTCCCCAGGCCCCAAAATTAAAAGCAAGATCCAGGTTACTCTTTGGCAGATTATGACTGAACACATCACTCTGCCTTGAGATTGTTTTCTGCCCAGTGGTAATCATTAAGAACAGACTTCCCAAATATCTGTTAACTGCCATCTTCTTATTCAGAAGTGGAGTTCAAGTGTCCAACAGGTCCGTTTCTCAGATGTGCCAGATTACTTAGCAATCCACCAATTACGAAGTATAACAACAGTGATGATGATGACAACATCACCAACACAGATTCATCTCTTATAATATGCCAGACATTATCCTAAGAGCTTAAACAGATTTTATACCTTTTGCTAAATGTGGTAAGATAACAATCTCAAAAAGCTCAACAACAAAAATTGCATTTACCATGTCACCTGTAGGCTAAAATTGCCTGCAGTTTTGCTGCACAAATCAATGGGGGAATATTTTTCAATCTATTAACCTTGATATACATTATAAATTTTTCCTAATATTTTGAATTTTTTCCCTTGACATTTTTTTAGCTCACTCCTGTGACTGTCCTAGGAAATCCTTACCACATATCAATTTGCCAACAGCTGAATAGATTAGTTCCTTACTAGTTCTTACTAATTGCTTACTAATTATTTTGTCTCAAAGGAAAAGTGATATATACATACATATCATACACACACACATAAAATCTAATTATTTTTCCCTTAAAAAATCTATCCAGAATGTTGCTTTCATGAAAAAAACAGAACAAAACAAAACAAAACACCACAACCTCATTTTCCCTAGATATAATGGATGTTGAGAGACATTAAGTAGGGAGAAAGAAAATCACCAACTAAAGACACTAGTTGATATTACTGTCCTACTAAACTTTAAATATGTGCCTGGTTTTCTGGATTCTTGAAGTTAACTAGAACTTAGCAACTACAAACTTACCATTTTAAAATATTTTGTATTTGAGAAACATCCTACTCTCTTTTGCATTGATAAAACCATCACACTGGAAAAATATGCTTTTAGCATCAGCTATGTTCTATTTGAAGCATTTTATTTGCTGTTCTCTGTACATTCCACATCTGCTTATATTAATAGAATATGATACTACACACAGGGGTTTACTAAGACTCTAACCAATGTTGAGAAGAAAGAAAAGATTTTTTTTTCCTACACAGTCTATGTCATCCCATTAAAATATTTTCATACAACACAAACCATTGCAAGACAATACACTGTTAGTGGCCCAGGATGTTCTCAGTGTCATGCATAATTGATTGTTCAACAGTTGGACCTTCATTTTACTTTCATATACAGCAAATATGATAAATATTGTCCCTAAATATTTTGTCTTTTATTTCTCTATTATATTTTATACATTTTTTGTTATCTTATATGTATCTCTTGTCTTTCAAGGAAAGCTTAAATCCCATTGAAAACTAAGCCTTTTATAATGTTACAAAAATAATATAATGTGCTTATTTAAAAAATAGAAGCATTATAATGGATTAATTATCTAATTTTATTTTGAGAATCTAGCAAGTTAGGAGTCATGTAACTCATAAAATATTCACAATCTGCTTTTAAGTCTTCTAAATGTTGGCGGGAATGTTAAGGAATTACAGAATAAAGTCCTCATCCACATAGAATTTAGAGCTTACCTTAGTCTGTTTTGTGCTGCTGTAACATAATATCTAAGCCTGAATAATTTATAAAGAAAATGTGTCATCTCACAATGGAAGGCAAAAGGATAAGAGTGGGTCAAAGTGAGAGAGAGGATGAGAGAGAGAGAAGAGAAAAGGAGACCAAACTTTCCTTTTTACAATGCACCCACCCCTGTGATAATACACACACTCACATTGGCATTAACTTATTCATGAAGGCAAAGTCCTCATGGCTTAATCACTGCTCATTAGGCCCCACCACCTAATACTGTTACATTGGAGATTAAGTTTCCAACACATGCTTTCTGAGGTACACACTCAAACCATAGCATTGCATGACTGCCCTAAAACTCATGTTCTTCTCACGAGCAAGATACATTTATTCCATTCCAATAGCCCCAAAGTCTTAACTCATTCTGAATCAACTGAAAAGTCCGAAGTCCAGAGTCTCATCTAACTCAGATATCAGTGGTAACCAAGGCGCAATTAATCCTAAGGCAAGTTCCCTTCCAACTATGAGACTGTGAAATCAAAACAAGTTATCTGCCTCCAAAATACAAAGTGGAACAGGCATAGGATAAATATTCCCATTCCCAAAGGCAGGAATAAGCAAAAGGAAAGAAATAATATGGCCCAAGTAAGTCCAAAACCAAACAGGACACACAACATTAAATTGTAAGACTCTAGAAAAATTGTTTACTCTATGTGCCACCGCTTGGTTTCACTGGGGCCTCAGAGAGCCTTACTCATATGGCTTTACTTGGCTTGGCCCACATAGCAGCTCTCACAGGTTGGAGTCTCATGCCTTCAGCTCTCCAAAGTTGGTGTTGCATGATGGCAGCTCAACAGTTCTGGAGTCTGTGAAGTGGCCTTGCTCCCATGGATTCACTAAGCATTGCCCTGGTGGAGGCTCTCTGTGGCAGATTCAATCGCACATTTCTGCTGGACATTGTCCTACTAGGGACTCTCTGCAGTTGCTCCATCCTTATGGCAAGTCTGTGCCTGAACCCCTAGGCTGTAAGCAACATCCTTTAAAATTTAGGTGGAAGAAGCCATACCCCACAGCTCAGGAACTCTGTTGGCTTGCAGAGTTAGCACGGCATAAATGTTGCCAAAGCTTACTACTTCTACTCTGCTGAAGGCAAAGATGGGACAGCAGAAGAGCACTGTGCCTGGATGCAGGGATCAGACACTGGAGGCAGCAGGGGGCAGCAATGGCTGAGATCCTGCAAGTACATCTCTAGAAACCTGGCCCTCAAGGTCTTAGCTTGCCTCAAAGATCTCTGAAATGTGTTTCAGGATTCTGTGGGTACTAATTTTTCGAGCAAACAGACTTTTGAGCAAACCCTTGATTGACTCTCTTAAAGATGCCTTTTCACTCTTTATGTGACCAGGTTGTGAATTTTCCAAATCTTTTCACTCTGCTCTCCTCTTTACTATACATTCTATCTTTACATCATTTCTATCCTCTCATATCATACTATATGTAATTTTTAAAAAGTAGAAATGTAGACTATGCAGCACTTCTCTTTAATAAATAATAAAGAAAAAGAATATATTTTTCTAGTTGAACAGCTTAATTTTGATTACTTGGAAGATCATGTAAAGATTCTTTTAATAATCAATTTGATATTTCCCAGAGAAACAGGAAGCACCAATGCAGTAAACAACCAAGGTCTGTAAAGAATAAATTGGGCCCAAATAACTTTATTCTCTTTGTGATAGAATAACAAGCTTCAATTTTGTCTTTATTTTCTACCATATTCTCTTCAGTATTGAGAGTTTGTATGGCTTCTATCCAAGAAGATTTTTCTACATAATCAATGCAAAGTGTTTTCTGAAGAGGATTAGTATACATGCCTATAAGAACAGCTCTAAGACACACTGTTCAACCATTTCTTTTCTTCCCCTTCAAAGAATACTTGAGGCAATGTATGAAAGGTTGCCAGGCTCAAGCCCAGCATCTCTTAAACATCAGGCAATTTTGTCTGGTTGTTATTTATTATATTTACTGTTACTTAGCTGGCTTGGCCATGAAAGATTAGCCTTCTAGAAACTTTGTAGTCCTTGTCATTTATTTGATATCTGTCATGAGGCAAAACGAAAAACTTGCACATTTTAAAATATGAACATTGGTTAGGACGTTGTTTTAGTCTTTTGCAACACGGACACTATTAGATATGAGGAAGAACAATGCTTTGTTGAAAGGAACTGTCCTATGCATTACAGAATATTAAGTATCCCTGCCCTCTAGAAAATAAATGAAAATAGCTTCTTTCCTCCAGTGATTGTTACCACTAGAACATCTCATTTCTTTTACTAAAGGCTTAAGTGTGGTAGAGGCATTACATTACAAATTCAGAGAACCACTGTTATACTTAGGATGTTTCTTTCTCCATTAAAATAAAATTGTGATTCTGTATATATTAAAAATTAGTACATTTATAATGCATATACAAAATTTAGCAGAGGAAAGTTTCAAGGAATTATGAATTTCTAAATAGTATTATTACGATACTCAGATTAAACCTTCAGGATTACTGCTCACTCTTTAGTAAGCCTGGATGATCTTCCAGAGATAAAGGGAACCATACTCTTTTCACAGATACAAATAATTTTAGAAATAATTGCTGTCTATTCCCTTTCTTTTACAAAAGTGTATGACAAAAGGTAATTCAAACAGTGGCTGTGATCACATTTTGAACCCTGAACTTGTAAAAAGAGGTATTCAAGATCATGTTCACCCTAATAACATAACTGAATGTTTCTAAGGATTAGGAAGTGAAAGGTATGCTTCTAAATGCTTTTTAGTCCATCAAATTAATATTTCAAATTTCAACTATTTCTGTGTCCCATACAGTTCTAGGTCTAGCACCACTAGAGAATCTTACAGCAAACTTCATTTTCACAGAAAAAAAAATTCCTTTGTCTTTTTTTTTCCATTTTAATTGGAATAAATAAAGCCCAAACAGAACTTTAACACGTAAGTGTCATTTCTCACTGATGAATTCCATCATAACTTCTTTGGCTGCTGACATTATCTCCTAACTATGGTGTTGTGATCTGTTGTAAATATTACTTTATACATTCTTAAAATGTCCCACTAATCATCAGGAAGGTAATCAGTTCCTTTGATCACATTTAAGTACAAACTCACAGATTTTATGTGATGTAATCTCATTCTTCGTGATAGCAATGCTACTAGACTGGAGCCCATGGAATGTGGCATTTGTATCCCGCAGGTTCATTTTTGGGCTTTAGTTATACTAGAATGCCCCTTTGGATAGAGAGTAGATCTGTTGTGAAATTGAAAATATTGCCACTGATTTTTATTATTATTATTATCTTGAAGCTTGCTATTCTATCACAAAGACAATAAAGTTATTTGAGCCCAATTCATTCTTTTTTTTTTTTTTTT
>NW_012098321.1:5585493-5592406 GCF_000951045.1 Mandrillus leucophaeus
AGACAGGGTTTCTCCATGTTGGTCAGGCTGGTCTCGAACTCCCGACCTCAGGTGATCCACCTGCCTCGGCCTCCCAAAGTGCTGGGATAACAGGCGTGAGCCACCATGTCCGGCCAGTTTTTTGTATTTTTTAGTAGAGATGGGGTTTCACTGTGTTAGCCAGGGTGGTCTCGATCTCCTGACCTCGTGATCCGCCCGTCTCAGCCTCCCAAAGTGCCAATTTATTCTTTACAGACCCTGGTTGTTTACTGCATTGGTGCTTCCTGTTTCTCTGGGAAATATCAAATTGATTATTAAAAGAATCTTTACATGATCTTCCAAGTAATCAAAGTTAAACTCCCCAGCTAGAATAATATACTCTTTTTCTTTATTATTTATTAAAGACAGACGCTGCATAGTCTACATTTCTACTTTTTTATGAACTTTGCCTTTTACAGTCAGGGTTTTAATGAACTTAAATCCTGACTTTAGGAATCTTAACATTTAGTGTGTCCTCTTTACTGTACTCCTTTTCTACTAATTTCTACTTCTTTACTCCAAAATTGTATTTGGAAATTAACCTAATAAAATTGCTCTCAGATTCCGTCAGATTTCCATTTGACATGAAATAATGAAAAACAGTGGGTATCTCCCCTAGTATATTCCAAGTTTTCTTATTCCCATTGCTTTTTCATCTCTTGGCATTAATTCATATTTACACTCACTATGATCGTTCCTTCCTCCATCCTCAACTGCTTCTTGAGATAAATCACAAACCCAGGTAACAAATCAGCAGCTGGAGAAGCATGCACACAGAGATCAGCTTGTGACTCTGCATACAAGCAAGAGTTAGTCAAGGGTGGAGAATCTTCCCCAGATTGCCTGAAAGTAGTGGAAAATGTGGTTCATGTTTATATAACTTTATAAAGGGTAGCCAAACTACTTATCTAAGGCTTTTAAAAAACCAGAAGGAAAACAGCAGCATAATAAATTTGCCTCAAAATTAATTTATTCAAAAGATTAGAGAGCACTGGAAACCAGGGAATTTAAAGAGCAAATGCCTCTCAAGCATCTCAGGTATCATTTTTAAAAACCTGAAACTGATGAGAAAATATTTAATAAAGCAAATAAGATACATAGTTAATTATATAGTTTGTTCTGATAGTTTGATGCAGGTACAAAGAGACTAAGAGCATTTTTTTCCATATATGGAACAGTATTTTGACATATGACATCTGTGCATATTTCCTTTCAAATTCGCTTCATGGTATAATTTTCTCAGTGTATTTATTAAGTGACATGAATAAAAACATTTGAAGATCCTGTGGTGAGTTTTCAGAAATACGATTTTTAAAAAGTCTATTTTGAGGAAGATTCCACATTTGTTGTCTCAGTAGACATTTTCATGCTAGGCTCTAGAAGAAATAAGAGTTTCTGATTGTGCTAATAATTTAAAAACTTTAAAGATTATGTAATTGATGCAGTATAATTTCAAAGTCAAATTACATATCTGTATTTGACACTGTACAAATAAATGGGAATCTGTTTCTATTCATTGAAGCAAATAGTTTTTGTTTTGCAACTTATTTATCTATTACTCCATATGTTCCCATATGCTGAAACAATATCCATAGTGAGCTCAATGGAAAATAAAATAATCAATTTAACATTGCAAATAGGTGCCAAATAAATTAGTCTTGCTGAAGAAATAAGTGAATTTCCAGACCTCAGATCCTGAGGTTAGACACTTATACCGAATATACTGGGGTCTTGGGAAAACTTTAGTTGCTAAGGTTGTATTGCTTTTCACCTCTTATTTTCTTCTCATTATAAAACAGACTCTCAAACTGATAGCGCCAGCACATACCTGAAGTTCTAGTTTTATGGTAAATTGTTCAGAATTTGTGGCGAAATAATTTTTGACATAAAAGAATGAATAAAATACATAGATTCAAAGATTACACTTGTTTATGCCTCAGGCTTAGTTTGATGACTGAAACATGTGTGAAGACTTAAGAGTCTCGCAAATGTTGTCACCTTCACCCATAAACTCCATCCTTTTGTCCTCCAAGAAAAGCACATATCATAACGATCCTCATTGTTAACTAGCTAACATTTCGACTCACATTAAAATAAAAAATTTTACTGCTAAAGGTAGAAAAATAATTCTACAATGGATACATTTCCTTGTCTTTTTATTTTCTGTTTGAAATATATTGGATTTTTTTTTTAAGAAAAAAGTTCTGCATGTTTTGCCTTTGTCTATCTTGTGTTATTGCACTTTTATAAAGTGAATATTACTTTCTAGAAAGATGTATATTTCAGAACTGTGAGCGATTCGTACAGACCTTAATGGTGTAGGATTTACGATAACTTCCCAACAAAGGTGTAATAAAAGATTAATGAATGTTAACTTGCTAATTAAAATTCATTAGCATAATATTATCCTATGTTAAAGATACTCAGATATGAAATTATAGGTTGTTTTTATTTTAATTTAGCTTTCCTATTTTTGTTTCTAATTTAGGAGCTCTGACATTTAAACTTTTTTTTTTCTTGCTACCAAAGATATCAGCTGTGATGACTGCTGAAGGCACCATAAATATTATGACCATATTGCCTGAATTTCTATATTCTATCTATGTTCTTTGGAGCTTTAACTAATTTAGAATAGCCATTCACCTACTGTTATATTTAGTTGTTAAGAAAAATTCAATGTTTCAAATAACACTGGATATACATATTACATATTTCTGATTATGTTTTAAGAGTAAATCCCAGAATAATGAAAGTATCTTAACCATGTCGTAAAAACTTGTACCATTTACCTGCCTTCAGTTGGCTTCCCTGTAATCCTCAACACAAGACATCATCATTTCTTAAAAATATTAGTTTTCAAATGGATTAGGAAAATGGTAATTCATTTTTATTTACAATATTGTTCAAAGAGAAATTTTAATTGTTTTATCACTTAAACATGAAAAAAACCAAAATGATTATTTTATGTATTTATATAAAACACATTTACATAAATGATTTAATTTCTTTAATTTAAATACATTCTTTGTTTCTACTTTTGTTTCTGCTCCAAAGAGAAAAGTTTTCCAACTTAGACAATCAGTAAACTCTGTGCCACAGATTAATAAAATTTAATGATTCCACAGAGTAAGGATGTATAGAATCATAAAATTATAAAACATTTCATTTTGTGTTTTACTCATTCACTTATGCATTCAATTACAATATACTGAGTAATTCCTACGGTCCTCAAAATGAGACTTTGTGTACAATGGCTTCTACAGTTTACATCAGAAAAATATGTATGTCTCTTACCTAAAAGAAAAATTAAAATTGAAGTCCATTGAAGAGACAACATCTGCATCTACTCATATTTTCTTGTTATAAAATTTATAAAATATTAGAACTTAAAGGAACTGATGAATTGCTGCTATTACCCTTATAATTGATTTTTATATAGAATGAAAGTGGGACATAGGAAGTTAAACAACTTGTACAAGGTTACACTCACATTAAAAGCTGTGAAAAGAACCATAGTATACTGATTCCAGATCTAGTATCCTTTCTATGACTGGAATACGTCATAGCAGCAATGAGACTGATTTTTCCATGGATAAATTGGAATATTTTGATATGGTGAAATGTTACCTTACATAACAAACAAACAAAAAAAGCTTATATAACTTGCCTTTAGAGTGCGACTTTTCTGGTATGCTTACACTGTGTTTGTTTCACCAATAGATGGCAAACTTACTGCTTATATTACAATTTTATGATTGAACAATCTGGTCAGTTACACAGAAAGGCTCCATTTATTGGGACTTTAAGAATATGCTACTATTTTAAACAAGCTGAGCTTTATAAAGGGAATATGTGAGTTTCTTTGCTGGTTGTTTAAAAATATCAGTCACCTGTCAATATAGCAATATATTGTAAGTCAAATCAATACTTACGCCAATCAGGAAATAATTTTTTTCTAAATATGTTCTATCCAAGTCTTCTATAGTGCTTTAATAGATAAAATGTTATATAACAGTATACACAATCCAGTTTTACATATTTAAACTTTCATGACAGTTTTTCACATTACTGCTAGTTTTATATCTGGACCTACCTTCATATTATTCTGCTACACATATTTAGACCAAAGAATAAACCGTTAATAAGTGATTTAATGTACACGTCAAAGTAAGATGTGTTCTAACCTGCTTTCTCAACTTCCTTGATAAACTAAATTAACTGCATTATATAGATATTTTTTTGCTTCCTGAACACTATTTTAAAATGTCCATTTAGGAGAACTTTATGTTCTAGGCTGAAATGATTCTAATTTTTTAAACTCCACTGCTTGAACTTCTGTTATAAATTAGAAAACAAAATTTTCCAAATAACGTGCAAACACTAGATTATTTCTGAGCAATAGTCTAATATTGTTACATCCACTGAGCAGTTGGAATGATCCATAGATGTGTGTATGTGCTAATATTTCTCAGGTTTTATCAATGTTCTTTCAGGCCTTCTGTTACCACATGCACAGTCACGCCCCATTAATAGCTCAAGTGAACTGTTCTATGGTGTGATAAACAGAGAGAAGTTATTTATCTCTGAAAGCTAAGTTATTAGCCCACAGTTTCCAGAAAAGACAAAGACAGTGCCTTATTAAAGTATAAAGAATCCCTCACTTTTTAGCATTTTAAGGGAAAATGCATAGCAATACTCTCCTTGATCATTGCCGTTAGTACTTGGTTCACTGATTTCTTCACTGCTACTCCAGTCATCGTCGGTGGAAATTCAACATGGATCTGTCTAAAATCTTTGATCTGCTCAACTCCTGGATCTTGTCTTCATCTCTTTAATTCCCACATCAAAAAATCTGCATTTTATTTTTGTTTTATTTATTTATATTTTTGAGACAGCATCTCGCTCTGTTCCCCAGGCTGGAGTTTGGTGGCACCATAAGGCTCACTGCAGTGTCAACCTCCTGGGCTCAAGTGATCTTCCTGTCTCAGCCTGCTGAGCAGCTGGGACTATAGGCATGCCACCACACCCAGCTAATTTTTGTTTTTATTTTTAGTAATGATAAGGCCTCACTATGTTGCCCAGGCTAACCTTGAACTCCTGGCCTCAAGCCATCATCCCCACTTGACCTCCCAGAGTGCTGGGATTATAGGTATGAGACACTACACTCAGCCAAAAATCTGCGTTTTAAACATCCTGCTCTACTTCCACATTCTTTCTTGTTTACTTACTGAAGTAATTCCATTCCAGCTACCTTTCAATCTTTCACAGGCCTCCAATAATTGACTCTATGTTTTTCCTCTCCAAATCCATTTTTACCTTTACCTTCCTCCACACCCTGTCCTCACAACCCTCCTCATGCACCCAAGATTCCTTAGATTCCTTGGTGACTATGCAGCACTATAGCCAACGTCTTTCTAAGGCCCTGGTCTTTTTTGTCCTCTTCACCCACTGACCTCGTTGCTGGCAAAACCCCAACTATGGTTAAATCCAACCATTTATCCACCAGTCTCAGCAGCTGTCTATGACCGAAGAAAAAATCCTTCGATTGTGTGAACTGATCTCACTTAAAATTTGTATTTGCAATCTCAGTTGGGCATTCAGCACACATAGAGATTTCAGCACATATCTCCAAGCTCTTAAATTACCATTTCCATACAGCTTCTCTCTTTCCAAACACAACACACCCCCTTACTCTACCCTGAAGATTATAATCAAATGTTATCGAAAATATTTATCGTAAGAATTGATCTTATCTTTCCACAACCAATTCACTCATGTATCTGTATCTGTACCTAGATAGTCTTGTCTTTCCTCCTGTTACATAGAGATGCCTGCTGTTACCGAAGACCAGCTTCTTCATATGTGGTTTGAAGAACCTCATTGACTCTCATTTATTGATTGCCCTGGCTCTACAATTAGGCCCTCTCTCTCTCCATCATTAAGATTTTCTTACCTCTCAATTATTCCCAACAGTAAAGCAAACAATCAACAAAAATGTTTTAATATCTTTCTATATTTTAAAAAATGGCCTCACAGGGCTCACCAGCCATCAGCTTCTGTTCATTTTCTCTATTCTCTTTCTCATTGAAACACCTTAGAAGAATTTTCTACTTGTTGAACCTACTCTTGTACTTAAGTCCTCTTCTCAACCCATCAAAAATGGTTGTCAATGCACCTCTCAATGTCACTGAAATTGTTCCTTCAAATGTCAAGTGATCTCCACTCTGTTGTCCATTCCTTCCTTCTCAGTAGACCATCTCTCTAAGCTGCTGTAACACCACACTCTTTGGAATGTCTTTTTAAACTCACTGGCCACTTCTTTTCATGAATTTGTGCTGGTTTTCAATGCTGGATTTCTCTAGGCTTCCTTTAAGCCCTCTTTTTTTCTTTCCAAGCTACAATTTCTCTTTGTGTAACCTTTTCCAGGCCGATAGCTTGAACCAACCTTGCACCTTATCTCTAGCTCCACCTTCTCTTTTGACCTCCATACTTGTACATCCGATCGACCACTTCATATCTCTGCAGGTGTATTTACTATAAAAACTTTAAATATATATCAAATAGAATGTTTAATCATCTCTCTACAAGCCAAAGCTAATTCTCTCTCTCTCTCTCTTTTTTTTTTGTGACAGGTTCTCACTCTGTCTCACTCTGTCATCCAGACTGGAGGGCAGTAGCATGATCTCAACTCACCACAACCTCTACCTCCCAGGCTCAAGAAATTGTCCTGCCTCAGTCTCCCTCAAGTAGCTGGGATTACAGGGGCATGCCACTCCCACCCAGCTGATTTTTGTATTTTTAGTAGAGACAGGGTTTCACCATGTTGGCCAGGCTGGTCTCAAACTCCTGACCTCAAATGATCCACTCACCTCGGCCTCCCAAAGTTCTGGGATTA
>NW_012098321.1:5593385-5640243 GCF_000951045.1 Mandrillus leucophaeus
CATTGATCTCCTGGGCTCAAGTGATCTTCCTGCCTCAGCCTCCCAAGCAGCTGGGAACACAGGTGAACGGCACTCTGCTTGGCTAATATTTTCATATTTGTTTTTTGTAGAGATGAGGTCTCACCATGTTGCCCAGACTGGCCTCAAACACCTGCGCTCAAGTGATCCTCCTATCCCAGCTTCCCAAAGTGCTGGGATTACAGACGTGAGCCAACATGCCTGACCAAGAAAAAAATTAATAGATTTTAATATGTGTTTGTCACACAGTAGGTAATCATTTTATTTTAGAAATTACTCTTGTTTCCATGTCTTTGTCTTTTCTTGTACATATTATTATTATTTTCTATTGTGCTGTATGTGTGTGTGTTTCTTTTTTATTATCATCTCTCTTTCAAGCTAAACTGCCTCCATATGTAGAATGAAGTATGTAGAATGAAGGTAGAGTAAGTAGAATAATTAATTATACGGAACATGTGCTCAATGTGCAACCACTCTGTCCTGAACATCAGGAGCCCTGCTCACATGCTACAAAATCCCTCTGGGTCACAATATTCATTTTGCCAGTAAAGCTTATGCCTGTTTTGAATTGGCAGTCATGCATGGGGAGTGAGCAACAGTGAATTATCCTTGAGCACCTTTTATGTTTTCTTCAATCTGGGTGATGTTAGAAATGTACAAAATATGGTATCTGACCCAAAAGAGTAAATAATTCAATTTAGAGGTCTGCAAGCTTTTACTTTTTTTATGTAAAGGACTAGAGAGTAAATATTTGAGGCTTTGCAGGCCATATGATCTCCGTTGCAATGATTCAACTCTGCCGTTTTAGAGTGAAAGCAGTCATGGACAATACATAAATAAATGAGCGTGGCTGTTCTCCAATGAATATCTATTTATGGACACCGAAATTTGAATTTCATATAATTTTCACATGCCATGAAATATTATTTTACTTTTGATTGTTTTCAACAACTTAAAGTTACTTTGTAGTCTGTGGGCCTACAAAAATAGATAACAGACTACATTTGGCCTGTAGTCCATAAGTTATCAATCTCCGACCTAGCTTAAAAAGTGAGAAAATACTTTGGAAATGTATTGTGACTAAGACAAGAAATTTATTGCTATGTTTTGTGGCATGGCCTGTACTTAATTTCAGTGATCTAAGGTTATTAATATTAATATGAATGTTAATTCTCTTTTAAGCATGTCACAGTGGGGTTTGATAGATTCTTCTACCTTCTACCCTTATCCCTCAGATGATAACTATATAGATAGCTGTAATTGTCATCTAGATTGTTATTGTATTGTTTTATGAGCCCAGTCTCTAACTTCCAGCTTAAACAATTGGGCTTTTGTACACTATGGGAATTTATAAAGTGGCAATTCTCAGAGTCAATTCCTTTCTGGCAATTATCCAAAGATCCTAAGTAGTAATTATTTCTTGTCCCACAGGGGAGCAACTGAGTATTAAAACCTAGATAGAGGCCGGATGTGGCGGCTCATGCCTGTAATCCCAGCACTTTCGGAGGCCAAGGCAGGAAGATCACGAGGTCAAGACATGGAGACATCCTGGCTAACATGGTGAAACCCCATCTCTACTAAAAATACAAAAATTAGCCAGGCGTGGTGGCTGCCGCCTGTAGTCCCAGCTACTTGGGAGGCTGAGGCAGGAGAATCGCCTGAACCGGGGAGGCAGAAGTTGTAGTGAGCCGAGATGAAGCCACTGCACTCCAGCCTGGTGTCCAGCCTGGGTGACAGAGCGAGAAAAAAAAAAAAAAAAAAAAAGTAAAACCATTCAGAATCATTGCAGGTTAGTGTTAAAGATGATATGAAAAATTAAAACAACAATAACAAAAACCTAGATAGAAAGAGAGGTGTATGGAACATTGTTCTAAGTGCTAAAGAAGTAAAATTCCCAGCCCACAGCCCGTCTGGTAGGCAAGTTGTCAATAAATCTCTGTGGGTAACTGCAATGGTGCAAGATATCTACAACCTTCTAGATACCTTCTTACTTTTATTCATCTGACTTGCCAAGACTTTGCAATGGCAATGTTTGGATGTGTGATATCATGAGAAGTAGCATAGGTGTTTGGTCAAGTAGTACAAGTTATCATGAAAGAAAACAATTAAATCTAACTGGGATCACTTCTAGTGGAAAGGGTACCTGGGTAAAAGGAATGCTCCAGTAAGGCGGAAGTTGCAGTGAGCCGAGATCACGCCACTGCACTCCAGCCTGGGTGACAGAGCAAGACTCTGTCTAAAAAAAGAATAAAAATAAATGAAAAATAAAAAAGGAATGCCCCAGTAGATAGATTTATGAAATAATTTAGAGGTTCCCCAAATCCATTTTATTTTTCAAGCCTAAAAATGCTTAAAAATAAGCTGGCAAAACAATGTATGTTTGCCTTTTACTTATGAAATTCAGTGTTCATTCACCATTATAAACTAAAGTTTACCTGTTACAGTTTGAAAAGCCCTCTTTTTGATATTATCAATTTTAAATTATAGAGACTAAGAAGCATTAATTCATTTTCTAGATTGAGACGTTTTTCTTATTTTTCCTTTTCCTGTGAAATGAATGCCTGCAAAATTCACTGCCCTAATTTATAATGCTATACAAAGGTTATATCTCATCTATGGTCTTTAACTGTAAGCTACAATTCTAGAAGGTAAACATCAGTTCAATAAATAAATGAGTATTTGAGGTGTACATATATAGTTGGAATATTTGTTGAACATCGGGTGGGTAAACTAATTATTTTTAACCACACATGCCATAAAACAAATAGTGTTATTTAATATTTGCTCCTTTTAATTAGTTTGGTATGCTTTTTAAAATTGTGTTATGTTTAATTTTGCAACCTAATACAAATCCTTTTTGAAAATAAACAGAGGTAAAACAATATAACTAAGAACATAAGTTTAATTTTATACTTCTATACCATTAATCTCTAATGCCAAATACGAGTATGTGGAACAAGAATGTGCCTCATAATAGTGGTAATGTGATCAGTCCAAAAGCCAAAGTCAAAATGCTCATACATTTCCTATTTAATAGGTTTGAAGGCAAAAATCTTTTTCTTCCCAAATGCCTTGCATTTGAATTTAATCTTTTTTTTATTCCTTTAATATAATTGCCTTTGCACGCAGCACAACGGCTAATGCCATCACTTATTTTACATTTGTTTTGCTTCCTGCTGTTGAATGGGCAACCAGTGTTTATGGATTAGCAGCAGTTGTAATCTTCTGACTTTTACTCTTTCAAACTGGCGAATGAGAAGCACTTTATATTTGTTACTCTGGCATTCCTGGAGTAGCTAGGACATTCACAGTGTAAACCACTGTTATTCATACTATAATAATTCCTTTGCAGTTAAGTCATTACTAGTAATCATAGCAGGCTTGTAGTACAATGCCTTATTTGGGAATGTCATGTGAGATGCCCACAGCAATACAAAAAATAAAGGCCAACTTGTCTGGCTGAGGAGGGATTTATCACTAGCCCCCTGGCAGAGGAATCTTTTGGGAAGTATTATGTGCTTCTGTGGGGTGGATCATATGATCTGAAATGGAGCAGGTGCTCTGAGCCTCAAAGTAAAGGTGCCGTGAAAACCCAGCCACATGTCATTTCTTTTATAATTTATCAAAATTCCAACTGTATTTTCTCTATGCACAAAGTCTTAGCAGAAATTATTTTGCTAATTAAAATATTAACCAATGTGAGCATAAATAAGCAAAAAACACAAAGAAACTGGAAATTTCTCTAGGCCCCTCTCCCTACTTACCTCCCTGCTTAAAAGCAAACTCAAAAGGCAAGTTCACTTTTTCAACTACAAATCATTTTCTCAGTGTAACTTGCTGTGAGATCATTCCTTTTCAAACAGTTGTTTCAAAGGAAAAGTAGGATGAGGGCTTTTCATTGTCAATCCCAAGGGCCTCAAGACTTTAATATAGGCTGCTCTAGTAATGAATTTAATACCTTTTCTAGTCCAGGCCTAAGCCCCATCTCAAGAGAGAATTTGGAATTTTTAAAGAAGTGGCTCCAAATAAATAAAAACACCAGAGGGAAAGATAGCTAAAGTGAAAGTTCTAGAACTATTTTATGAACGACCTCAAGTCACTTTCCCCTGTGTGTTTATGTGTGCATGCCTTTACTATTTTAATTAAAAGGTAATAATAATACATTATCCAGTGGGTGCTAAGAGAACAAATTATTATTAAGAACCAAAATTTGTATAGCATTGTACTGCTTACAAATCTAACATCTGTATATTTGACCCTCACACATACATGATGAGATGTGGTAAGAATGGAAGGAAGTGAGAAAACAAAGCATAAGAAAGATTAAATGAATAAGCTAAGATCACATTATATATAAATGCTAGTTTTGTTTTTTTTTTTTACTAAATACCAATGCTCCTTTCAATACACCTAACATACAATATCAAATTTTAAATTATTTCAAAAGAAAAAAGGTTTAAATACACACTGAAAGCTCTTTCTAGTGCAAAATAATGTTTTTTGAATTTTCTTAGTTGCAAGAACTGGCAAAAACATTTATAACGTTCTCCAAATTGCTTGCTCTAGAGAACAAACTAAAACCTTCTACAGGCTTTTTGAGGAACTCAGGAAAAAAGCAAGGTTATTTTCCCACCCTGTGGAGATGCCAGATTTTTGATTCAGACAATTTTTAAACTTCTGAATAAGCATGGAAATAAAGATCCAATTAATAATGTTGACAAGAATTGGAGTGATGATACCACCAACCGTCACTCAGACCTGTGATGCTCATATGCCTTAATCTTGTGCTACATTTCTGCTCTGTAGTATGCCCTCCAAAGATGTCTATATCTTAATCCCTGATATCTGTAAATACTGTACCTTACAAGACAAAAAGGAATTTGCTGATGCGACTAAGGTAAAGACCCAAAGATGAGAACCTCATCTCAAATTATTCTGCCTGAGCAAATCTAATACTGAATTCTTAAAAGCAGAGGACCCTTCCCTGCTGGGTCAGAGATAGAGATTCAACAACTGAAGAAGAGTCAGAAAGATGTGAAGTTTGTGGCTTTTAAGATGGAAGAAGAGGCCTATGAGCCAAAACATGAGTGAGGGTAGGCTTTAGAAGCTAAAAAAGATAAGGAAATGTATCATCCTTTAGAGACTAGAAAGAAGGCAGCCCTGCGAACATCTTGAGTTTAGCACAGGGAGACCTGTGTCAGACTTTGAACTACAAAACTACAAGGTAATTAATTTGTGTTGTTCTAAGCAATGATATTTGTGGTAGTTTGCTATCACAAAAATTAAATAAATAAAATAAAATAATATATGCTTTCTATTTTTTTAAATCTCAGATCCTACTGGTTTGAAACTCTTTAATGTTATAAGTTGTATCTTGTTATTTTGAGCAGAATTCAGACATTGATTCAGAAATATAATATGGGAAGCAGACATGTATAAAAATTATAAGCATATTATAAACACTTATCATTGGTTCAACCTGAGTTTATTATCATAATTGCTTATTTTACCTGAATTTTTATACTATCCTATGGTGAAGTTGTGATTCCATGAGTGATTTTTATATCATGTCGACTCTGAGAATGGAAAGATTTGATTGAGTAAATGTTATATTCATTTGATGACTAACATTTTGTTTGGCAATTAATATTTCTTTTAATGGAATTGGATGAATATATTTTTTAAACAAGCAATGATTTTGACATTAAACATATTGCTTCTATAGAAGTGCCAAAATTGGGGCCGGGCGCGGTGGCTCACACCTGTAATGCCAGCACTTTGGGAGGCCGAGGTGGGTGGATCACGAGGTCAGGAGATCGAGACCGTCCTGGCTAACACGGTGAAACCCCGTCTCTACTAAAAATACAAAAAATTAGCCGGGCGTGGTGGCGGCGCCTGTAGTCCCAGCTACGCGGGAGGCTGAGGCAGGAGAATGGCGGGAACCCGGGGGGTGGAGCTTGCAGTAGGAGGAGATGGCGCCACTCACTCCAGCCTGGGCCACAGAGCGAGACTCCGTCTAAAAAAAAAAAAAAAAAAAAAAGAAGGAAAGTGCCAAAATTGAGTATCATTCACAATAACATAATAGAAAGATGTGTGGAATAGTATGTTTTGTTGGTCACTGTATTTGAAGTAAGTATGCCTTCTGTAATATAATGGACTTCTGTTTTGAAATTCTTAAAAAGCAGTGCCTCTCATGTGAGGATTTTAATAAAGAAAATGTACCTGTCATTTGGCTTTTCTATCTTACTTTTTGACAAATGAAACTTGCATAACACTTGAGAGTAATATTGAAAATCATTGATAGATGAGAAGTTGCTGTTACATTCATAGTTAATGTTGTGTATCATGTTTATGGTGAATTTTCTATCTTCACATATGCTTGATTTGACTGACTCAATGGTTACATGTCATTCTTGATCCATTTCAATCCTGCTTTGAGACAATAATGAAGTGAACTTAAATATTTTACATGTCACATTTTCAGCAACATATACAAACACATGAAAGGATTTGTTCCAGAACATTGAAATATTACTAATATTCCTCTCACTTACTCCTTACACTGATGAAATTCACAAAACATGTGACACGACTAACTGCTCCTTGCTAATATATATAGGTTTAAGAAAACTATTACTTATTATTATTTTTTTAATACTGGAAATACCTTGGCATGGTCTATAGCCTCAATTTAGAGTTCAAGTTACTCCATGGACTCGCTTGCCTTTCTTGTTTCAAAAAGTTATTTTTTTAAAAATTTCATCTGAAGTGTCCATAATTTGGGAAATTATTTCATAGTAACTAAATTCATAAAACTCTCATTTGTAAACTAGAATGTCAATGAATTAATGCACACTGAGAAATGTGTTACCTTATAATCTGAAACTATGAAATTGACTAGTTGAAGGTTTCTCACCTCTGAAGTAAGGGATGGTTGAGAGAGAAATCTAATCAATCTGAGAAGGCTGTTTTAGTGAACCAGTTTATACTTCTGCACTGATAATGTCTTTTGAGATTTTTCTGGTGTAATCTCCCACATTGAGATAATGACTACTGTGTCCAAGGATGTCGAAGCCAGAGTATCAAGGAAGGACTGTGTAAACAATGTTGGCATTAAATATTTGTGGTGCCTGACTTTTTACAGATAACCAAGTGAATAATACATTCAGAGTTAATCAAGAGTTTAATAAAAATGAACTATTATAAGAACTTGACATTGAAACAGATTTAAATCACTTCTAATGGGTAATTCACTGAGCAAAGCATAGATTATGGAATATAATAATATAATATTTTAAATGTACTTTAAAAATATCACTTCTGAGATGTGAATATATTAAAATCAAGGCTCACTATCATGCTGTTGATATTAGTAATTAAAGCACTTACATTTGTATATTGAATTGTTCAAGATCATACAACCTGTTAATCTAAATCTATGTCCAAAGCTCTTACAATTACACCTAAAATAAAATTTAAAAAAAAATACTGTTTTATCTGAATACCCAGTATCAGTGCACTAGTATAGGCTGGCATACCTGTCCCTACCGTAAGAATGTCCTAAATGTGAATTGAAACAGTTTCTTGCACAACATGTGAGTTAAGTGTGGTTGGTTATTTTTTCATGTTCTAGATTTCATGAACATGTATCTATTTAATGTATTGCCACACTGACTTTAAATGTAATGTGGTACAACTGATTTGTTTATACCTTACCTCATATAGTTTTATTTTACTCTTGCTAACATGAGATGTTTTAGAAAGTTTAATTTTCTCAATCTATTGTCAGTTATGTCTTCTTGTCATTATAATATTCTCATGCTCCTATTGCCTCCAAAACACCAATAGGTGATATTTTACTCTTTCCCTACTCCCCTGCTCTGATTCATAATATTATAACGTGCTCCCAACAGTCACACATATATTTTGAAGCTGTAATTTTCTATAGCCAAATTTCCAAAATAAATATTTTGAAAACATAAAATCATAATATTAAACCACTCACACACATTTGCCTTCTTCTGCCAGCACTCATTGCGTTCACTGAAGTCCTTTGATGGGATCTGTAAAGTGGTCTAGTTCTACCAGCAGCTCTTTTGCCACTATTAGTGTCAGCTAGCTAGCATGTTGAGATCTTATTGTGCGTAATATTACATATAAAAAACATCGCATATATTTGTTTCATTTTATAGGTAAGAACTAAAATTATGCCAAAGCTACCAAGTGGCAGAGTCAGTTTGGACCGCAGGAAGTTCTATCCTAGCTTGTGGCTTCAAAGTTCACCTCACTTACTCCTGCCCTCCTCCCCTTTAGCAACCACTACGTCCAGCCAGGTGACCTTCATACCTTAAATGCAACAGGCATTGCCCTGCCTTTCCCAGTGCATTCTTTCTGCCTACAAGGCTCTTTCCTCAGACTCTAGGATGGTGAATAGCCTTATCTCCTCCAAATTTTTGTTCAAATATTCCTTTTCCATGATACTAAATACACACCCTATTTAGAATTGCAACTTTGCCCCCTCCCCCACATCCTGGCACCCCCACTGCCTGTTTCCTATTCTTCTTCATTCATAGCTGTTATCACTATATGCTTTTTTACCCACGTTGCTCCAATATAGTTTAAGTTCCATAAGGGGAGTTTTCTGTTTCATTCTTTGGAGAGGAATCTGTTTTCTTTTATTCTTGGAGGAGAATCTGTGTTGTTTACTTATGTATACCAAATGCCTAAGGCACATCATAGTCACTCAATAAATGTTTGTTGGATGAATGAATACATAAATAATGATCTCTGCCCCCTTTACTCTATGTACTTTCTGATATTCTAAAATCCAATGAAAAGTTTTACAACTGTCTTCATAAAGAAATCTTCACATGGATTCGTTTTTTCTCTCACTATTTAGGAAACATCTAGATACAGTGATGTCACCTACCTTTTTTTACATACTGAAAAGAAGAATGACAATTAGAGTTTCTGCATTAACCTTCTGTGAGCCACGGTCTTGTGAGTGTGTCTTGTCATTTTGGGGGGGAGTTGAAAATGCCTAATGTGGTTTATCTTTGGGAATTGAAAGAGAATACACTGATGGTACAAACATTACAGAAGACAAATGTGACTACACTATTCCACAGTTACAGATTGAACCTAACCAGAGTCAGTTGCTCACATAAGTGTATGTGAAAATTTCAGGAAGAATTCTGCCTAAAGTATTGAAAGAATTCTACAAAATATTAAAAAAATCTTTAAAAACCTTGAAACTTGTGTAGACAGTGTGGCATGGACCTGTACCTCTTCATCACAAGTATGTAAACTCCAAGCTTCTATTTCTCTAAATATAGTAATTATTTCCCATATGAATTGTAGAATTTTAGTGTGATGTGATTTAATACAATGTAGGACCTGTATTCCTTGTGATCGCCAAAAGATATGGATTACTTCTCTGCATCCTACTGAGCACTGACTGCTAATAAATCATTTGAGATTTTACGGCCATGTAGAATCACATAATTCAGGGTGCTGTTAATTAATATGAATATGATTAAGTATTTTATCTGATAAGGGTTCATTAATAATTTCTTCAAGATTACTTTCATTCCATAAAAGCGACAGAATATTATTTCTTGTTTTACAACAATAGTAGACATCTGTTACTTGTTGGTCACCCAGCTTTGGAAGCATTTCTTAGGACTGAGAAATTCGCCTCCCACAGTAGAACTTCAAAGTGTCAACAGTGACATTCTCAGATGCTCTTGCAATAAAGATTCAGGCACATCATCTAGATTTTTGCCAGTCAGAGCCCTTCATCCCAGACCTTGAAATTAAAGGAGACTCAGAGTCAACAATAGAATTCTTCTTGATGCTGAGAAACAGAGGCAGCAAAGACAGCAGTTACATCTAGTTTCAAAGGTAGTGGTAGTATCAGGCTTAGCCCTGGAGTCGAGTTGGCAGGATGGGCAATGTGAGTGGCATTATTCAGACAGTGGTAGTGACTGTGGTGCCATTACCAGTCTCTCAATGATGTTGAGTGAATAGCCTTCAAGCTTTGTTCTGTGGCCTTTCCCATGATTTCTAGCACTACTCCATGCCTTCTCAATTTTTTTTTAAGTTGATGTTTCTTTTTCTTAAAAACCTAGTTTCTGCTAGGCGCAGTGGCTCACTCCTGTAATCCCAGCATTCTGGGAGGCCGAGGCGGGTGGATCATGAGGTCAGGAGATCGAGACCATCCTGGTTAACACGATGAAACCTCGTCTCTACTAAAAACACAAAAATTAGCCAGGCGTAGTGGCGGACACCTGTAGTCCCAGCTACTCGGGAGGCTGAGGCAGGAGAATGGCGGGAACCCAGGAGGCAGAGCTTGCAGTGAACCGAGATCATACCATTGCACTCTAGCCTGGGTGACAGAGTGAGACTCCGTCTCAAAAAAAGAAAAAACAAAACAAAACAAAAACTAGTTTCTAATAAATATTAGATTCTAACAAATATTTATTAGAACATAATCATTAACATAAAACAGTGATAAATTCATATTTCTATGCACTAAAATATTTGTAACCTATGTTTATGTCACATCCAACATTTTAAATCACTTCTAATTTTATTATTTATTTAATATTTAAACATAACCTAGTAAAATTACATGAACAAAGCAATGTACGAATGATGGAATGTGTAATTATCAGTCTTACTGTTGTCACCAATGTAATTGTGGAACAAGTTACAGTCTTTATACAAGTTTCATAAACAAAAAAATTCTATTAGATAATCTGAATTTAATTTCTGTGAGTGTGACCACCCCTAATAGGATACATAACTAGATTCTATTGTCTCCAAATATTAAGCCTTTAAAATAGTGGAGAGAATACTAACTGGGATTCAGGACATTCTTTTTCAAATATTTTCACACTTCATTCCGTAAACCAAACGTTCCTTCTGAAGAAAGATCTTAGAGAAGTGCAACTGGATTATTTGTAACTCAAAGGATAAATGCCTGAGGGGATGAAATGACGTGCTCATTTCACATTGCATGCCTGTATCAAGACATCTCACGTACCCCATATATATATATATCTACTTTGTACTCACAAAAATTAAAAATAAAAGAATTTTAATCTATGAATTTCCCATAAAACTGACATCAACAAAGTGGTCTTGATACACAGTATTAAAAGTATTTTCCATTTAAAGTAACAGTATGTGAAGCAATGTTGTAAAATATTAATATTTATTATTCTGTTGAGTTTGTTATATAAAAGTCTTCTGTATTGATCTACAAACATTTTGAAAAATATTTAATATTTTAAAATTAAAACATTCTAAAATAAATTAATTCAATAGGATGAATCATCTTCTTCCGTGACAATGTCAGTCGTGCAGTAAAAGTCAGTACACAGGACTAAGTGTGACATATTTTTGGAGTAGTTCCTTTTGAATTTTCCACATCTTGAAACTCAAACCATCTTTTAGAAACATGTCAGAAAGCTACCCTATAATAGACATGAGTTATAGATTAAAATGTATATGTGGATATAGATATAAATATAGATATATTATTTACACACATTTGGGTAACTTTCACTGAAATTAAATCTATTATTGCTATCAGTGCCTGTGAAAAATACATAGAGGGTAATAAATAAATAACCTCTAAGAATTGTTCTGGGAATTTTTTTGTGGTCAGATCTTTATGTGATTTACTTTGTGGCTATAAATAGCTTTCTCAAATTGCCGTTTGTTTTATTTTTTAGTCTTAACATCTCACCGCTAAACTGTGGCAATTCCTTTTTCCCCTTGTAGTTGAATAGAAGAACAGTTGATTATCAAAAGGTCGGTGCTGCTGAACTTTTTTTGACTAAAATTTTTCCTGCTTCAGTCTTCACTTTTAATATTAATCTATTTTTCAAAAGCAGATGTTGATAATTCCCCCACATTGTGCCATGGCTTTATTTTATGGAGATGGCCTAATTAGAGACAAAATTAATATGATATAATTTTACTTGAATAAGCTCAAATAAAGTTGACATCTGAACAAAGAATGAAGCTATAAATTAAACGACTGAATCTCACAGAATTATTAACAAAAATGACACTTGATTGGTGGGATAATACGTTTTTCTGATATAAATGAAGACTAAAGAAATGTGGTTTATTCAGTGATATAGCTGCCTTTCTAAAAAAATTGTGTGTTCACAGTTTGTTCAAAAAAGGTAAAAAAAAACCACTATTCTAGTGAGGATTGGAACATTCATCTTATTTAGTACTATGACAATCTATCACCCTAGCATGATTCTTATAGTTTGTTATTAGGCATGGTCCTCTGCCCCAGATCTCTTTTATTACAAAGCACTCTATGTGATTCTCTTTGGTTAAGAGTTGTGTGGCCAGGATGAGAACCAAAGTGCCTGCTTGGGAGTACCATCTCAGCAGTTTTCCATGAAGTAACTACACATATTATACATATATGATATATTACAAATGTACTTTTCATGAGTATATTAAGTCCTCCAATAGATAAGTAACAAATAATGTATTCGTTCTTATCAAAGACTGTTAATGCCAAATACCAATTCAGGAACTTTAAAATAAACTCTGAAAGATTTTCACTGGAACAAATCATACTCTTAGTCTTTTGAAAGCTGATACCTTTTGTACAGCATTAGCCTTCACACTCTTTAAAGGATTTATGGTTCTATAAGAATAGTTTATTGTTGGTTTTTTGACTATAATATATATGTGACTTAGACATCTTGTAATTGTTATTTCACAGAATTAACAATTATAGGTCTTAGTTCTTCCATGATAAAGAATGACATAAACATATTTCTTTACATACAAAATTAACCTGAAAAATAATCAGGCATTCAAGCTTAGTCAAACAGATTTATTTTAAGAATTAAATAATTGATTAGTTATAATCCTGAACTCAGCTGTTCATTTTTAAAGGCCAGCAGTAATTTTATTAAGTATTATCAATGTTGAAAGCATTTATTTCTGTATTTTCTAAATATTTTTTATGAAACAAAAATAAAGAAAAACTATGATCAACTTACCATGTTTTATGATTTTCATTGCTTTATTTTTGTGAATACTACATACGTATGTTTTATTTTTAAATTTTTTTCAGCTTTATGAATTTATAATTGACAAATAAAAATTACATTTGTGGTGTAAAATGTAACGTTTTGATATGTGGACACATTGTGAAATGATTGAACTAATAAACATATTTGTTACCATACATGGGTATCACTATTATATGGTGAGAACATTTAAATCTAATCTGTTAGTACTTCTCAAGTACACAATACATTACTATCAGCTATAGTCACCAAGCTGTCCCATAAATCTCCAGAGCTTATTCATTCTAATTGAAACTTTGTCTCTGTGACCAACATCTCACCAATCCCCACTCACTCCACCCCACTCCTAGCCTTTGGCAACCACCATTCTATTCTCTGCTTCATGAGTCTGACATTTTTAGATTTCACATATAAGTGAGATCATGCAATATTTGTGTTTCTGTGCCTGCCTTATTTCACTTAGCCTAATGTCCTTCAGGTTCTTTCATGTTGCTTCAAATGACAGATTTTTTTTTTTTCAGATTGAGTAATATGTCATTGCATACACACACACACACACACACATACACACATTTTGTCTACCCATTCATCTGTTAATAAACACTTAGATTTATCCCATGTAGTTACCACGAATAATGCTACAGATATCTCTTTGACATACTAATTTTATTACCTTTATATATATATTTTAAAAGTGTGATTGCAGAATGATACAATAGATCTATTTTAATTTTTTGAAGATGCTCTGTTTTCCATAATGGCTGTACTAATTAACAGTCCCACCAATAGTATACAAACTTCCCCTTCTTTCTACACCTTTGCCAACAACTGTAATCTTTCTTGGTTTTGATAATAGCTATTATAACAAATGTGAGGGGATGTCTCACTATGGTTTTAATTTCCATTTCCCTGATGATTCATGACGTTGAACATTTTTCTGTATACCTATTGGTTATTTGTACGTCTTATTTTGCAGACTTGTTTATTCAACTTCTTAGCCTATTTTTAAATCAGTTGTTTACTTGCTATTGAGTTGCTTGAGTTCCCTATATATATAGTATATTAGCCTATTATAAGATGTATGATTTGCAGATGCCATTTATTTATTAGTGATTTTGTTGCTTGTGCTTTTAAGCTTTTATCCAAAACAGTTTTGTCAAGACTAATATCAAGCAGCTCTTCTTCTATGTTTTCTTTTCTAGTAGTTTTATAGTTTCAGGTTTCCCTGTTTGCAGATGACGTTGTCTTATATATAGAAATTTTGAAAGATTCCACCAAAAAAAAAAAAAAAAAAAAAAAACTATTGGAACTTACAAACAAATTGAGTAGAGTTGTGGGATACAAAATCAACATACAAAATAAACTGAAGCCTTTTTATACATTAACACCAAACTATCCAAAAAATAAATCAAGAAACCAATCTCATTTACAATGCCATAAAAAAATAGGAGTAAGTTTAATCTATGAAGTGAAAAATCTGTACACTAAAAACTATAAAACATTGATGAAAGAAATTAAAGAAGACACAAATAAATGAAAAGATGGTTTGTGTTGCAGATTAGAAGAGTTCATATTGTTAAAACAGAGTTAAACTAGGGTAGAGCAAGATGGCCGAATAGAAGCCTCCACCAATTATCTCACCTACAAGAATACCAAATTTAACAATTATCTACATAAAAAAGCACCTTCATAAGAACCAAAATGTAAGTACAAGCTTCGCCACGGTGGGGTAGAACACCAAGCAGGTTCTTGTGATCCTTGATTCCAGGCGTTGACTCTTAGGCAGTGTTTCTGGACCTGCCCAGGGCCAGAGGGAAGCCCACTGCCCTGAAGAATGAGTCCTAGGCCTGGCAGCATTCACCAAAAGCTGACCAAGGAGCTCTTGAACCTTAAGTGAACATTGCCAGTAGCCTGGCAGTACTCCCCATGGGCCTGCAGTGCAGGTGGCTTTGGGGATAGGCTCCTCCGCCTATGGAAAGAGGAGGAAAAATATGCAATACTTTGCCTCATGGTTTAAGTTTCAACTTAGTTTCAGTAGAATAGAGCACCAGGCAGATGTCTAAGGTTTTTCACTCCAGGCCCTGGCTCCTGGACAGCATGCCTAGGGTTTGGGGGAACACGCCACCATGAAAGGAAGAAAATAAGTCTGGCTGGCTTTGCAACCTGCTGACTGTAGAGCCCTAAGACCTTGAGCAAATATAGGCGGTATCCAGGTACTGGTTAGAGCGGGCCTTAAGTGAGACCCGGTGTGGTGCTGGCTTCATGTTTGACCTAGCATAGTCCCATTGGTGGTGGCCACAGGCTTGTGTCACCCCACCCCCAGCTTCAGATAGCTCAGCACAGAGAGAAAGAGAGACTACATTTGTTGGGGAGAATGTAAGGGAAGAGAACAGTAGTTTCTGCCTGGTAAATCATAGAATTCTGTCAGATCTTACCCCCAAGAACCAAGGTGGTACCTCAACGAATCTGCAAGAACCATAGTGTTCCTGGGCATTGGGGTGCCCCTTAATGCATGTGTGGTTCAGATCACAACAATCAAGTCCCTTCAAACACCTATAAAGTCTTCCTAAGAAGAAAGGATACAAACAAGCCCAGACTGTGAAGACTACAATAAATACCTACCTCTTCAATGCCCAGACACTGACCAACCATCCGCAAGCATCAAGATCATCCAGGAAAACATGATCTCACCAAATGAACTAAATAAGACACCAGGGACCAATCCTGGAGAAACAGATATGTGACCTTTTAGGCAAAGAATGTAAAATAGCTGTGTTGAGGAAACTCAAATAAATTCAAGATCACACAAAGAAGGAATTCAGAATTCTATCAGGTAAATTGCAGAAAGAGATGGAAATAGTTTTAAGAAATCAAGCGGAATTTCTGGAGCTGAAAAAGGTGATTTGCGTACAGAAGCATGCACCAGAGACCTTCAAAAGAAGAACTGATCGAGCAGAAGAATGAATTAGTGAGTCTGAAGAAAGGCTATTTGAAAGCACACAGTCAGAGGAAACAAAAGAAAAATGAATAAAAAACAATTAAGTATGCCAATGGGATACTAAGCTAAGAGTTATTGACCTTAAAGAGGAGGTGTAGAAGGAAATATGGGTAGAAAGTTTATTCAAAAAGATAATAACAGAGAACTTCTAAACCTAGAAGTTCCATACCTAGAGGAAGATATCAATATCCAAGTACAAGAAGGTTATAGAAAACCAAGCAGAATTAACCCAAAGTAGACTACACCAAGGCACTGAATAATCAAACTCTCAAAGGTCAAGGATAAAGGGAAGATTCTAGAAGCAGCAAGAGAAAAGAAACAAATAACATACCGTGGAGCTCCAATACATTTCACAGCAGACTTTTCAGTGGAAACCTTACAGGCCAGGAGAGAGTGGCATGACATATTTAAAGTGTTGAAGGAAAAACCTTTTACTCTTGAATAGTGCATCCAGAGAAAATACCCTTCAAACGTGAAGAATAAATAAAGACTTACCCAGACTAACAAAAGCTAACAGAAGCTGAGGGATTTCCTCAACGCCACACCTGTCCTATAAGAAATGCTAAAGTACTTCAATCAGAAAGAAAAAAGGACTTCAATGAGCAAAAAGAAATCATTTGAAGGTACAAAACCTAATGGTAATAGGAAGGACACAGACTTAGAATATTGTAACACTGTAATTACAGTGTATAAACTACACTTAAGTAGAAAGACTCAAAGATAAGTCGATCAAAAATAATAGCTACAATGTTTCAAAGACATAGAGAAAACAATAGGACACAAATGAAAACAATAAAAAGTTTAATAGCAGGGGAACAAAATTAAAATGTAGAGATTTTGTTAGCTTTCTTTTTGATTGTTTGTTCATGGATTCAGTGTCATCATCAGTTTAAAATAATGGGTTATCTGATAGTATTTGCAAGCCTCATGGTAACCTCAAATGAAAGAAAACATACAACGGATACACAAAAAACAAAAAGCAAGAAATTAAATTCTAGTACTAGAGAAAATCACCTTCACTAAAAGGAAGACAGGAAGAAAGGAAAGAAGGAAAACAAGAGAACAAAACCATCAGAAAACAAACAACAAAATGGCAAGAGTAAGTTCTTACTTATTACTTATTATTATACTTACTTATTAACATTGAATGTAAACCTTCTAAACACTCCAATAAAAAGACAGAGGGGCTGAATGAATTTAAAAAACAAGTTGTAACAATCTGTTGCTTACAAAAAACATTTCACCCGTAAAAACACACATAGACTGAAAATAACAGGATGGAAAAAGATATTCCATGAAACTGGAAACTAAACGTGAGCAGGAGCTGTACTTATATGAAACAAAATAGATTTCAAGACAAAAAAACTGTTACAAGAGACAAAGTAGGTCATTAAATAATAATAAAGGAGTCTAGATGATATAAAATTGTAAATATACGTGAAGTCAACACTGGAGCACATTCTTCTGCTCAACACATATATCCTTCTCAAGAATTGATCATATGTTAGATCACAAAACAAGTCTTAAAACATTCAAATTAAAGTTGAAATCATAACAAGTATCTTTTCTGACTACAATGAAATGAAACTAGAAATTAACAACAAAAGGGATATATTCTTATGTGACCAGTATATAAATGAAGAAATGAAGAAAAAAATTGAAAACTTCATTGATATAGATGATATTGGAGACACAACATAGCAAAACCTATGGGATACAGCTAAAGCAGTACTAAGAGGGAAGTTTATACTTATAACAACTACACCAAAAAAGTAGAAAAACTACAAATAGCAACTTAACTATGCATCTTAAAGAATTAGAAAACAAGAGCAAACCAAACTCAAAATCAGAAGGAAAAAAAATGATAAAGGTTAGAGCATAAATAAATAAAATTGAAGTAAAGAAAGCAATACAAAAGATAAATGGAATGAAAAGTTTGTTTTTTCAAAAGATGAACAAAATTGACAAAACTGTAGCCAGACTAAGAAAAAAACAGAGAAGAGCCAAATAAATAAAATGAGAGAAGAAAAAGGAGATTTGCTTTTTCAGAGAAAAAAAAGGAGAAATACAGACAATACTGCAGAAATTCAAAGGATCATTAGTGGCTACTACAAGCAACTAAATGCCAATAAATTAGAAAAACTGGAGAAATAATAAATTCCTACACACATACAATCTACCAAGATTGAATCACAAAAAAAATCCAAAATGTAAACAGCCAATAACACGTAACAAAATGGAAACCACAATGAAAAGTTTCCCAGTAAAGAAAAGCCCAGGACCTGATAGATTCACTGCTGAATTCCACCAACCATTTAAATAAGAGTGAATGTTAATCCTACTGAAAGTATTCCACAAAATAGAGAAGGAAGAAATACTTTCAAACTCATTATACTAGGCCAGTATTATCCTGATACCAAAACCAGCAAATGTACATCAAAAAATAAAACTGTAAGCCAATATCTCAGAAGACTATTGATACTAAAATCCTCAACAAAGTACTAGCAAACCAAATTCAGCAACACATTGAAAAGATCATTCATAGTGATCAATATAGTTTGTCTCTGTATTCCCACCTAAATCTCATCTAGAATTGTAATTCCCATAATCCCCATGTATCAAGGGAGGAACCAGGTGGGAGGTAATTGGATCACGGTTGGGAGGGGGTTCCCCCAAGCTTTTCTCATGATAGTGAGTGAGTTCGCATGATGTCTGATGGTTTTAAAACTGTTTGACAGTTGGTCCTTCACATACTCTTTCTCACCTACCACCATGTAAGATGTGCCTGGTACCCCTTCTGCCATGATTGTAAGTTTCCTGAGGCCTCCCAAGCCATGTGAAATGGTGAGTCAATTAAACCTCTTTTCTGTATAAATTACCCAGTCTCAGGTATTTCTTTATAACAGTGTGAGAACAAACTAATACAAGACCAAGTGGGATTTATCACAGGAATGCAAGAATGATTCAACATATGCAAATCAACCAATGTGATATATCAGATAAACAGAATGAAGGAAAAAAACCATATCATTATTTTAATGGATGTGAAAAAAGCATTTGAAAAAATTCAACATATATTCATGATAAAAACCGTCAAAACACTGCCCATAGAAGAAACATATCTTAGCATAATAAAAACCATCTATGACAGACCCACAGCTAGTATCATACTGAATGGGGAAAAATGGAAAGCTTTCCCTAAGATTGGGAAGACGATAAGAACACCCACATTCACTACTATTATTTAACATAGTACCAGAAGTTCTAACTCAAGCAATCAGACAAGAGAAAGAAATAAAGAGCATCCAAATTGTAAAGGAGTAAGTCAAATTATCTTTGGTTGCAGAAGATAGGATCTTATATTTGGAAAAACCGAAAGACCCCACCAAAAAACTGTTAGAACTGATAAACAAATTCAGTAAAATGGCAGGATACAAAATCAACATACAAAAATTATTAGCATTTCTATAAGCCAACAGCAAGCCATCTGAAAAGAAAATCTTAAAAAGTAATCCTATTTACAATAACCACAAATAAAATTAAATATCTAGGAATTAGCTAAAGAAGTGAAAGATCTCTATAATGAAAACTACAAAACATTAATGCAAGAAATTGAGACGAGCACAAAAGAATGAAAAGATATTCCCTATTCATGAATTGGAAAAATCAATATTGTTAAAGTGTCCATACAACAAAAGGCAATCTACAGATTCAATGCAATCCTTATTTAAATGCCAATGATATTCTCCATAGAAATAGAAATAACAATCCTAGAATTTATGTGAAACCACAAAGGACCCAGAATAGCCAAAGCAATCCTGAGCCAACAACAAAAACAGAACAACAAAAACACCTGGAGGAAGCACCTTACCTCACTTCAAAGTCTAATACAGTGTTGTAGTTACCAAAACAGCATGGTACTGGCATAGAAACAGACATATAGACTCATGGAACAGAATAAAGAACCCAGAAACAAGTTCAAACATCTACAGTAAACTCATTTTTGACAACGGTGGCAAGAATATACATTGGGGAAAGATAGTCTCTTCAATAAATGGTGCTGGGAAAACGGAATATCCACCTGCAAAATAATGAAACTAGACCTCTATCTCATGCCATATAAAAAAATCAAATCAAAATGGGTTAAATCTAAGACATCAAACTCTGAAACTATTACTTGAAAACATTGGGAAAATTCTCGGATACATTGGTCTGGGCAAAGATTGCTTGGGTAATACCCCACAAGCAGAGGCAATCAAAGCAAAAATGGATGAATAGGATTACAGCAAGTTAAAAAGCCTCTACAAAGACATTTTTTAAAAAAGTCAAACAATCAACGAAGTGTGGACCCAACCTACATAATAGGAGAAAATATTAGAAAACTATCCATCTAACAAAGGATTAATAACCAGAATAGATAAGGAGCTCAAATGACTCTAAAGAACTAAAAATCTAATTATCTGGTACAAAATGGACAAAAGATCTGACCAGACAAAAGAAGACACACAAATGGCAAACAGGGATATGAAAGATATTGGACATCATTGAGCATCAGAGAAACACAAGTCAAAACCACGGTGAGATATCATCTCATCTCAGTTGAAATGGCTTTTATCCAAAAGACAGGCACTTAACAAATGCTGGCTAGAATGTGGATATACATATACAGCTGGTAGGAATGTACATTAGTACAACCACTATGGAGAACAGCTTGGAGGTTCCTCAAAAACTATAAGTGACATTGTCATATGATCAAGCCATCTCACTGCTGGATAGAGACCCAAAAGAAAGGAAATCAGTATATTGAAGAGATAACTGCACTCCCATATTTATTGCTACACTATTCACAATAGCCAAGATTTGGAAGCAACCTAAGTGTCCATCCTCAGATGAATGGATAAAGGAAATGTGGTACAGATACACAATGAAGTTCTATTCGGCTATTAAATAGAATGAGATTCTGTCATTTGCAAGAACTGGATGGAACTGGAGATCATTATGCTAAGTGAAATAAACTAGGCACAGAGAGACAAACTTGGCAATGTTCTCACTTATTTGTGGGAGGTAAAAATTAAGACAAGTGAATTCATGGAGATATAGTTTAGAAAGATGGTTACCAGGGGCCAGGAAAGGTAGGGGTGGGGAGTAGGAAGAAAGTGGGGATGATTAATTGGTACAAAAAAATAGAAAGAATGAGTAAGATCTAGAATTTGATAGCACAACAGAGTGACTACAGTCAAAAATAATTTAATTATATATTTTAAAATAACTAAAAGTGTGTGACTGGATTGTTAATAACACAGAGTAAATACTTGAGGTGATAGATATCCCATTTACTCTGAAGTGATTATTATGCAGTTTATGCCTGTATCAAAAGATCTCTTTTACCCCATAAAATATACACTCATTACGTGCTCACAAAAATTAAAAATTGAAAAATAAGACGTGTATATTTTATATATATAATTGAAATGTACATACCACCCAAAGCAATTTACAGGTTCAGTGCAATCCCTATCAAAATTCCAATAACATTTTTCACAGGCGTGGAAAAAATCAATTCTAAGATACGTGTGGAACTGTCCTCCTTCTTCTTTTTTTTTTTTTCTGTCGCTAGGCTGGAGTGCAGTGGCACGATCTCATCTCACCGCAACCTCTGCCTCCCGGGTTCAAGTGATTCTCCTGCTTAGCCTCCTGAGTAGCTGAGACTACAGGCGCACACCACCTAGCCCAGCTGATTTTTGTATTTTTAGTAGAGACAGGGTTTCACCATGTTGGCCAGGATGTTCTCAATCTCCTGATCTTGTGATCCACCCGCCTCAGCCTCCCAAACTACTGGGATTACAGACGTGAGCCACCATGCCCAGCCATGTGTGGAGCTGTCTAAGACCCAGAGATAGACAATGTAATCTCAAGTAAAAAGAACAAAACTGGAGACGTCACAGTGCCTAGTCTCAAAATATACTACAAAGGTATGCTAATTAAAATGGCATGAAAAAGGAACAAATAGACCAACGGAATGGGTTAGAAAACCTAGAAATAAATTCATGGATTTATAGTCAATCCACCTTCAAAAAAGTTGCCAGTGAGGAAATGACAATGAGGAAAGGACAATTTCTTTAATAAATGGTGTTTGGAAAACTGAATAGCCACATGTAAAACAATTAAGTCGTGTGCTTATCTCACATCATATAGAAAAATCAACATAGAGAATGAATATATTTTATTACACAATATTATTAGTTAACTGATATTTTTAGTAACATTATCAGTATGAAAAACCATTTCAAATTAACAATTTTACTTAAAATCCTGAAGATAATAAAAATGTTATGTCTGAATAAATAATAAAAAATAATATTTATGAACTTTGGCCAAATTAAGATACTCTTAACTCTTTACATACCCTTAAGGAATACTTTGTTTTGATCAATTTGATTAATTGTTAACATGAATCATGATTGAGCATAGGGTAAATAATGGTTAATTACATATGTTACATTTGATTTACATTTGAATATTTCCTTAAGAAAGATTTCTGTATTTCAGTGTTGTTTCTAGCTTACCAGTAGTCCATATATTCAGGGCAAACAACCAGTGTAAAGTAGTGATGTTTGACAGCCGTCTCATTAGGGGTTTCTGTTGGGATTTTAAAAGAATCTTTAATTTTTTATAATTTCTGATCAATGTGTTTCGTATTGTGATCATTAACTAGACTCCGTTTCAAAATTCAGAAAGTAAGTTAACTTCATGGCTTTAGTTTCTTCAAAAGTAAAATGGCACAGTTAGATGAATGGGTCTCTAAGTTATCTTCCATATCTAAAACTGTGTAAATTAGCAGTAGAATCATGTTCTTCCTCTCTTCTTTTATCCAAAACTAAAGCAAATCCTACACATAATAAAATGTTGAATGTTGAATATTACTAAATATTACTAAATAAAGTGAATACATAAATAGGTAGATATATGATGTTAGGACAGCAAAAAATAATTTACATATAAAGTAAACTGGTTCAGTGTTTTCTAAGTTGTATTCATTATTGACACATACAATTTACATTTTGTCGTTATGACCACTGGAGATGATATAAAACTGTCATAGAAGGCCAACATGGTCAAAATGATCAGTGAGTCAATTAATATTCCTTTGAAAAAATGTATATGCTTATATTCCTGTTACCTGCCACTAAAAATAATGTTCAATGAAAATATAATTTATATACTTTGTAATTTTAGTTTCAGTATAGGAAACAAAATTGTCATTGATCTGATCAAATCCTGTCTTTGTGATGACTGTAATAAATAAAATGTATATATTTGCCATCTGTATTCAAATGCTTTGTATGCATTTGCTCATTTAACCATAATAATTTATGATAACAATGCTAAAATATAAAAATAAAATAAGTAATTTTCCAATGTGTAGAGTGAATGGCAAATTTAAATAGGAATTTTACCTTTGACATTTGGGAATGCATCTTGTTTTTGTTTTTTTACCTTTTTTTCTTGACTAACACAATTCCAATTGGCCAGAAAAAAAATGTTTGAACAACAAAAGAATAATCTAGTAACATAATCTAGAACTGGAGTGCTGAGAATTTTTTGTTGTTTTCTACACTGTTCTTTATTTTCTACTGTCAGTGCCATTCATGCTTTTTAAAAATTCCCCTGAGTTTGCACAGTGTTGATTGGCTCAATTCATGGGAATGACCCATATATGCATTGAAGGGCCAAATTTAGCCTGGAATAATAAAATCAGCTTGTGCTAGGCTCATCACAAAGCTAATAAGCGATTCGATGCATTTTGTATTAGTGTGTGTTGAGTAACAAAGTTCAAAAATATCTTTTAGCCTAAGAGTAGTTTTCAAAATGGTTGGGCATTTTGACTTATGGCCTGACAATGATGCATTTATATTATATACAGTATTTGGAATAGGATTGGTTCACCAGGTCTTCATATACCAGTTCCCTGGGTCAGTCTGAAAAGATTCTTGGGACAGATCCTGGAAATGCGGCCTGAGGGAGAATGTTAGTTATGCAGGGCATTCACAAATGTATGCAGTGCCACTCACTGACATCTACAAAGGGTCCATTTTATAAATTGTCAAAGAAGCCATTGTGGCGGACTGACACCAGAGAAGAGCTGTCAATTCTATTATTAAATTGACATTCCGCACATGCTGCTTTCAGATGGAGGCCCTTAATGAACTGATTCTCCCTCCTTTTTCCCCTGCACCATTTTGTCTTCTTTCTTATCTGCTCTTCAAATAGACATCAATTGGCGTTAAAGTGTTGGACAAGTGAGCCCTACAAGAAGCCATCCTTTTGGTTCATTGACAGCTATTTCAAACACCTGGGAGAGAGTCTTCACAACATGTCTGTGGTTTCAGGATGCTAAAGTGATTCCTACAAAAACTATGACATCTCCTAGGGTATTGTCAATCAAGCATTTGAGGGTAAAAACAAGAACAAAAAAAGTGTGTTTTAAAGCAAGATGATAAATACTAGTGTAATCCTATTTGTGAAAAGGAAGAAGAGCAAGGCATTTTCTTAATCTACAGAGCACAATACGCAGCTCTTGGATGTTTTTGACAATGAAAAGTGAAGGGCACATGCCTTAGTCAAAACTGAGGGTTTGATACAAGCTGGTTGTTAATTCTCTTGAAAATCTCCATTGTTCTCCCAGTCACTGGAATCGTGTGCTAAACAAGCATTCAACGAAGAAAGCGCCCTATCATCCTTGTTCATTTGTTTAATGTCATTCTTATTGTTATACATCCCGCAAGCGTGTCTTTACCAGGTAGCCAGTCTTGTGATCCTGCCCGCTGTGAATCCTCTATGAAGATGACAAGCTCGAAGGGATGGCTCACTTTTGTTCTCAGGAGTGTCTTGTGGTGGATATCCTGTGACTGGCAGCTTGTTGGGAAGAAGGACAAGGAGATTTTTACATTTGTTTACTGACTTGACGTTTTCCCATTCCTTCTCAGATTGACTATTGTCATTTGTGGAAGAGCTGAAATTCCTACCCTTCCAATGCAGATCCCACAGAGCTATGAAGCTGTAGAGCCGTGAAGCTTAGAGCTACTAAGGAATCATTATGAGAAGTAAAAAGTGGCTCAGTCTCCCTGCATAATGAAACATGCTGACAGTCCAGCTACTAGAATATAAACATTCCTAAGATTCTTAACAAGACATTTCATCTTATGTTACCCTTTGTGTGAAGCAGAAACCTTAATATTGTGTATTCTCATTATGTTGACGGTAGAATGAGGTCTCCATTAAACTTTTTTGAATTGGGTCCCACCTGTTTCGCTTTAAACTTTTCGATTTACTTTTACGGTCAGTATTTCTTATAATTTCTTATTACAGCTAGTAAACTGTAGAAATTAAGGTTTCTCTGGTGGGAAGATGACATATTCACCGATAGTTCTGCACTTTTAAATGGTTGATTTTTTTCTTTTTATCGTCTTTATGTTAGCGTGTTTGTTGCTTAATAATCGCTGTGACTCGCAATTTTATAATTTGTTGCTTGACTATAATCTAGTGATTTTTTTACCACAAATCTGAGAGTGATAAAATCTGAGGCTTAGAAAAACCATATTACAGAACTTTCCTGAATGAATAAGCCAAACTGACGGAATTCTCATGCCTAATGTTATCTAAAGCTTTCTGAAAAATACTTTACTGTAGCATGTAATTTACTCAACAGAAGTGGTTTCTACAGTGCCATTGAAAAGAATTTCTGTCACTTACTGGCATGAGGATGGTGATATTTTAAGACCCTTGATCCGGAGCCTGTGCTTCACAGTCAAGACTGAAAACTAGGACCATAAAGCACAATTGCACTTCCCTACTTCACAAAAGATGGAATGATTTAGAGTCTGAGAAAAAAAATCACTGTCTTCAGATGAAGAAATATGTACTAAGTGACGAACTAACTATATATATGTGTGTGTGTGTGTATGTGTATCTATACGTGTGTGTGTGTATGTATGTGTATCTATACCTGTGTGTGTGTATGTATGTGTATCTATACGTGTGTGTGTGTATATATACATTCTATTTCATGTTATTTAATAATAAAAGTATCTAAAACACTTTAGGATAAGAAAAACTTTGCACATTTCTAACATAATAATTTTAAGTATTTTGAATTGTGTATACAACTTTGATGTTTCTCTTCTTTTTCACCTCTTAATTCCATGATGTCTTAAAACAGTATACGTGATTGATATAAAGCACTACGGCCAAAAAATCAACAATGTTATTGAATTTTTGCTTTATTATATGATCACAAAATTACTAAAAAATTATTATTAAGAATCTTATAAGATTCTTGGACCTTAGAAGGTCTGCACAGAAGAGAGGCTCTGTAAATATGAACAAGATGTGAAATGTGTCAGTTAGAATTCAAGTCTTCAAACCCATCACAGAGTCCATACTGGGGAGAAAACATACAAATATAAGCTGTGTGGAAAGGACTTCAGTTGGAGATCAAACCTTCAAGCTCATCATAGAGCCCACATAGGAGAGAAACTGTATAAATATGATACATGTGGGAAGGGTTTCCGTTGGACCTCAGGGATTCTAATTCATCAGAGTTCACAGTGGTGATAAATTCCATAAAAGTGAAGAGGCTGGTGAGATTATTCTTTACCAAAGAATCTACAGAGAAAGGAAGTTTTGTAAAATGGTGTTCTGTTTTGTTTCAAAGTCCTCAAATAAAAGCTAAAATTTTCCAGTCACTAGAGTTCTTTCAGAAAAAACAAAACAAAACAAAAAACAGTTTAAAAATGTAATGTTTCTGCCCAACTTCAACATTTATAATGGTAAGGAGACCACTCAGAAGAAACATTTATTGAGAGGGCTCCCATAAGTGAGTTTGCCAGACTTTCACATCAGTCATTGTGCAGGAGCTGGGGCTTATAAAATATAAAAGTGGTCAGACATTTAACAAAAGTACAATAATGAATATGCCTAAATCTATGTTCACTGGAATGTGAGCTTGATGAGAAAAGGGACTTTGTTCATTGCTAAGCCTGCAAAGTTATGACATTTCATAACTCAGTGTTGGTGCTCAGTACTTTTTGCTAAATGAGTGAAAAGTATGTTTAAAAATGTATTAAGCTCATTTCAAAAAAAATATATTTGGAAGAAGAATCCTGCCAACAATCTTAATAAAACCATGCCAAGCAAATAAATATTATTAAAAATGTAGAATATCAAGGAATATTGCAATCTGAAATAACGTAAATTTGGTTGTAATCACATTAGAATGGGTGTATTTTCTCTGCCTCTCTCTTTCTCTGTCTCTTTTGTATTTTTTAGAGAACTCTCTCTCTCTCTTTTTTTTTTTTTTAATTGAGATGAGGTCTCACTATGTTACCCAGGCTAATCTTGAACTCGCGGACTCAAGCAATCCTCTGACCTCAGCCTCCTGAGTAGCTGGGATTACAGACATCACTACGATGCCTTGCTTGTCCTGTCTTAAATAAGGCTATGATGAATTTCTTAATATTTGCTCTCATTCTTTACAGTATAGCATTAGTTTGAGTTTAGCTTTATAAGCATGTGTATGTGCATGTGTGTGTACTTTAAATGACAGTACAAACTGATAAGCAAATATCTGCTTAACTTTACAAAAAACAGACCACTGCATTTTACATCACTGAACATATACTACTGGCCAACGTGTTAAGGCACATTTTTACTACAATATTTGGAAAGTGTGAGAAATGGTTGCTGATGACAAATGCTTTTTAACAAATGTCAGTTTTTAAAAAATCTGATGTTTTCTATCTAAATAAAACACGTATAACCTCTAATGCTGAACCCAGCTGTAAAATTCTGGAATTCCATCACTGTAAGCATAATAGAATTGTAACTTAAATCTACCATTGTTCATTTTACAGAAACATTAATACAGGCACAGCATAAGTCAAATGAAATTATAAAGTTACATTTCAGACTATTCACATTATTTTAGCATATGCATATATATTTATTATGATTTATAATATTCCACATGTAAAATTTATACAAATCTTTAGTTATTTATTCAGCAAAAACATGCTAGCGTTGTATAACGTTATGTTACAGTACTGGAGATATAACAACAAACAGAGAAAAACATCGTTGCCTTCATGAAGCTTACATTGAACTACAAAGACAGAGTAATTAACAAATTCGTAAATTGTAGGATTATTAGACAGTAATAAAATAAAGCATAAAAAGAGGAGACAGTGATTTTAAATAGGATGGTTAGGAAAGCTATTTCTCTTAGAAGGTAACCAAAAAATATATATATATATATATATATATGCACAATTTCAGCAGAGACTTCAGTCCTGTAGGTAAAACACACATCTAGCAGAAGGCAGACCCCTGAGGCAAGGTTTTATCTGGCTGAGTTCAAGAAAAGTGAGGACATAGCTTGAATACCAAGAGTGAGGATAAGGATAGTAGAAGATAAGGTCAGAAATATAAAGGAGGTCAGATTACGTAAGGATTTGTAGTGCATTCTATACACTGCATTTTACTCTGTATGAAATAGAGGCCATTGGAGAGGTTCAGACAAAGGAATAATAATACTTCAATTCTGTTTATATTTTATTTTATTCTTCTTTTTTTTTTTTTTTTTTTTTAGAAACAGGGTTTCACCATGTTGGCCAGGCTGGTCTTGAACTCCTGACCTCAAGTGATCCACCCGCCTCAGCCTCCCAAAGTGCTGGGATTACAGGGATGAGCCACCACACCTGGCCCTGTATGGAGCCAAGGAGATTTGCTGACCGATTACACATGGAGGGTGAAAGCCAAGTATTTTCCTCAAGGTCCTTCACCTTGTGAAGGTGCAAGGGAAAGGATGGAGTCATCATCAACTGAGATTGGGACAACTGTGTGAGGAGCAATTTTGATGAGTAAAATGAGAAAATTTATTTTGTACATGTTATGTTAAAGATACCTATTAGATAATTAGATTTATATCATATACAAATAGATGTACAAGGCTAAAGTTCACGGATGAAGGCTGACCTAGGAAAACAAATTTGGAAGTTTACCTCCTATATAAGCTAGACAGTTGATATATAACATCAGGAGACTAAATGAAATCTAGGAAAAATATATATATATATATGGATGAATAGATAAGAAATATATATTATATATAATGTATAGGAAATATATATTTATGTATAATATATAGGAAATACATACATAGACACCTAGGAAATATATACGTGTATATATATGGATGGATGAATAGATAGATAGAGAGAGAAAGAAATAGAGTGGTAGGAAACCCAAGGACTAAGCTCTGGGAAGTTTGAGAGCTAAGAGATTAGGAACAAGCCAAAATACTCAAAAGGCATAGACAGTAAAGTATAAGGAAAATCAGAAGAGTAGGTATCCCAACAGCAAAGTCAAAACAGTGTTTGGAAGAAAAGGGATAGATCAACCCTGCAATACAGGTCAAGGGTGAGGAAGACTAAGAATTTGACATTGCATGTAGCAACAAAGAGGTGATTAGAAACCTAACCTTGAAAAAAGTGCAATTTCAATACATATTGAGGGAAGAGTTATAAACATAACTAGAATGCTTTTCAGAGGGAATAGGGAAAATGTCATTGGCACTAGTGTAATTTTGGCATTCTTTATAAAATAGTCATAGCAACTAGGAGAGCAAGACTAAAGATCTTCAATGTCTACAACAAAGCTTAGTGGTTAATTCTTTGTGGGAAATCAGGTAATTAACAGTAGCCAGAAAAGAGAAATTATTCATGTTTTTGCAACCCAGAAATAACTGGTGCACAACAAGTTTATTGTGACTTTCCTTTCAAAATAAATAAACTAATCGACAAGGAGTTTTATAATTTTATTTTTAAAGTATAATTTTTAAATAAAATGAGATTTTTCTTGTGATGTATGATATGGTATAGGATGATAATGACTGGGATAATACTGTATATTAAGTAAAAATGTTGATTGTAAAACATTACAATCCTTATTTAGTAAACTAAAAATGTATAAACTAAAATATAGTAAACTAAAAAAAAATAGTGAACTAAAAATATAGATAGATGAATATAAGGATGGACTTGTAATACAGAAAGAAATGTTAGTAGCAGTTATCTCAGGAATAAAATATTGTGAATAAATTTGTTCTATCTTGTTTACATTTATTTCAAATTTTCTATTATAATCATATTTTTTTCTAATTAAAAAAAGAAAAGTACAATAATTTCAGAGGATCCTCATGACCTTAAAATGAACTATAATGTTTTCTCATGAGATACCCTCCTCCAAGGCTTACTTGCCTCTCTGGCCCTGGGCCCCTGCTTGTGCACCAGAATTAATGAACTATTTTAAAATCTCCAAATAACATGTGCTGTTTCAAACTTTTGTACCATTTCAGATATTATCCTGTGTATTAGAAATATCCCACTCTCTCTCGTTCACCTGGTGAATTCGCCACATGAGTTACCTTTGAAGCCTCTCCTCAAATGTTTGTTTTTCTAAGAAACATTACAAAATAGAACATATTTTTAAAATTTGTTTTATTTTTTTTTTAAATTTTTGTGGATACAAAGTAGGTGTACATATTTATGGAGTGCATGCAATGTGAAATAAGCACATCTTGGAGAATGCGGTATCCATCCCCTCAAGCTTTTATCCTTTGAGTTACAAACAGTTAATTACATACTTTTTTTTTCTCTTTTTTTTTTTTTGTTTGAAACAGTCTTGCTCTGTTGCCTGGGCTGGAGTGCAGTGGCACGATCTCGGATCACTGCAACCTCTGCCTCCCGGGTTCAAGTGATTCTCCTGCTTAGCCTCCTAAGTAGCTGAGACTACAGGCGCACACCACCTAGCCCAGCTGATTTTTGTATTTTTAGTAGAGACAGTGTTTCACCATGTTGGCCAGGATGTTCTCAATCTCCTGATCTTGTGATCCACCCACTTCAGCTTCCCAAAGTGCTGGGATTACAGGCCTCAGTCACCGCGTCAGGCCTAATTACACTTTAACTTATTTTAAAATATACAATTACATTATTATTGACTGTAGTCACCTTTTTGTGCTATCAAATAACATAACTTATTTATTCTTTCTACTTTGTGTACCTATTGACCTTCCCCACATTTAACAATATTTTTTCCTCTATCTTCTTTGAATCCCTTATTTCTTGACGTTCCAGAATTAAGAACAGCTTATTTCTTGTCACTTTATTTCACGTACATATCAAATCAAACTGAAAATAAGAAGAAAAAGGAGGAAAAGGTCTTTTTGTCAGGTTTATTGGAAAAATAAATTAGTGATGTTCTTCAAACCATGACTTGAATCTGGTTGATCTCATTTTGCATTTGAGTCATTCGTTTCCATGCTTTTCTCTACTCTTCACTTGACCTGCCTAGGATAGCACTGTGTCTTATTTACTTTTGTATTCTTAATACCTAGAAAGCTACTAACACAAAGAAAATGCTTAATCAAATTTTTTCAATAAACAACTGAATATACAGATGAGTGTTGGAATATCTGAGGCATAGCTCCTGTCCTTAAGTTCACAATTATAGGGTCTAAGACAAATATATAAATAAGGCAAAGAAAAACTATTAAAGGCCACAGATAACAGTGCGGATTTAATTTAAAAGTTATTTTTACTCTGTATTATTCTAATGTTATGGGAGAGTCATTTTGATTTAAACAAAATCTTCATTACTGAGTTATCAAATGCCAATAATAAGAATATAGGATGGGACATATTGACCAGGCACGGCAGCTCACGCCTGTAATCCTAGCACTTTGGGAGGACAAGGCAGGCCAATGACTTGAGGCCAGGAATTGGAGACCAGCCTAGCCAAAATGGTGAAACCCCATCTCTACTGAAAACACTTAGCTGAGCATGGTGTTGCGCACCTGTAATCCCAGCTACTAGGGAAGATGAGGCAGGAGAATCACTGGAGCCCAGAAGGCAGACGCTGCAGTGAGCCATGATTGCACCACTGCACTCCAGTCTGGGAAACAGAGTGAGACTAGAACTCAAAAACAACAACAAAAAATTATATATATATAATATATATAAAATTATATATCATATATATGATAGAAATGTGGAAATGACAGAAAAGTGGGGAACAAATTTTTTAAGTGAGAGACATGATATTTATTGTTAAAGATATAAACTGACACAAGTATTCTGGGGGTAAATGGTAGTACTTACTAAAATTAAGTAAGGTTATGCTCTTTGACCCGGGGATGAAAGTTCTGGGGGCGTACCACAGAGAAATTCTTACATGGGTAGTACGAGAACCAGCGTGCAGATTTTCACTGTGGCCTTTATTCAAGGGCAAGAAGCCATGGGTAACCGGAAGAACAGGTGAGTAAAATGAGGTGCACACACATAGACCATGCAGCAATTAGAAACAACTAAATGTGTATGTAAAAATGGATAGCTCTTAAAAGCAGCATTGAATAAAAAGGAAATATGAAAAGCAAAATGTTTTATAGTCCAATTTCATATGTAGAAATTTAAAACACACTTATCCAAATGACTCTACATATTTTATTGAAATTACATAAGTAGTTAAAGGCATGTCAAACACAGTAGAATGGGTTTCAACCTTATGAGAACAAGGAAAGTAGAAATCTAGAGCAAAGAAAAAGTAGAACAAGAGATGAGGTTTGCACACACTAATGAGCAGTATAATTAAATTCCCTGTGTGTATTACAAAATTATGTGTTTATAAGTGATGGATGGTGGCATAGAAAAATTTTAATAGACAACTTACAAACAAAATATAATATTAGCAACCAAATTATGTTTAAAATTTTAGCAAATTGGAGACAAATTTTTAAAATATACACCTTTAAACCTGTTTATGAAAATTTTATGTTACATAACCATTCCTGTAATGAAGTTAGAGATTCACCAAATCCTTCTTTAGGATCTTTGTATTTATTTGGTTTTAAATATTTTATGTTTTGAAAAGATGCTATATTGAGATAAAAACCAGATTGTCTGTTGGGGAGACCAGGGTTATGATAAAAATTTACAATATAGACTAAAGTATAGCAAAAGAGTGTGTAGAGATGCCAACAACTCAAAATTTATAATTACTCTGGGTTTTAATTTCATTATTTTAAAAAATTATAGTAAAAAATAGGACTATCCAAGAGGCTTAACTGGAAAAATATGTACAATCAATTTCTAAGCACTTATTTATGACAAATAATGTATGATTTTTGCATGATTGGGTGGTAATACCAGGAGTTTGCAAAGTACAATGGAAACAGAATTGACTAAAAAAACTGTCTCGGATGTGTATACAGCTTACTGACTTTGTGATTCTGAACATTTTATTTGATATCTGTGTATAATAGAGTCCTTGCTATGATTAAATGAGTTAATATAAAATCTGCAAAGAGCTTAGAATCCCTGTCACAGAAAAAAAGCTACAGCTAGCTATTATTCTGTGAACCTTTATTTCTTTATAATTTGAAGATGATAAACTTGTAAATTTTCCTCAACTCTAACATGTAATGATAATATCTAGCTGATGAGATTACCGAAAGAATAAGGATGTTTATTTAGAGTTCTAAGGAGACCTCACTTAAAAGGTATCTTAGTTCATTCTTGCTGCTATAACAAAAGACTGGGTAAACTATACTACTGGCTAATCTGTAAAGAACAGCAATGTATTTCTTGAAGTTCTAGAGGATGGCAAGTTCAAGATCAAGGTGCCAGCAGATGTGAAGGAACATGGGCCTGTTCCTAATGGGCGGAATCTTTTATGTGTCCTCACATGGAGCAAGAACAAAAAGGAATGAACACGGTACCCTCCTGTGGTGGAAGAGATGGAACTTCCAGGAAGCTCTCTGAAGCCTTTTCTATAAGGGCGTTAATCCCATTCACAAGGATGGGGTTCTCATGACTGAATCACTTCCCCAAGTGCCCCACATCTTAATACTATCAAATTGGGGATTAAGTTTCAGCACAAATTTTGGAGAAACACAAACATTAAAACCAGAGCAGAAGTTCATATTTAAGCAGATATTCAAAGGAAGGGAAGAAATCAGACCTGCAGACATCTCAGGCAATAATATTCTAGACAGAGAAGGTAGAGTGAGAAAAGCCCTGAAGAGAGAGATTTTACTCGCATGTTGTGGGGACAGCAAGGAGGCCAGCATTGCTAGAACCGAATGAGTGAAGAAGAAAAAAGGCTCCGGGTGGGTTGATTCACACCTGTAATCTCAGCACTTTGGGAGGCTGAGACGTGCGGATCACCTGAGGTCAGGAGTTCAAGACCAGCCTGACTAACATGGTGAAACCCTGTCTCTACTCAAAATACAAAAATTAGCTTAGTGTGGTGGTGGTCACCTGTAATTCCAGCTACTTGGGAGGCTGAGGCAGGAGAGTCGCTGGAACTTAGGAGGCAAGAAGGTAGCAGTGAGCTGAGATCATGCCATTGCACTCTAGCCTGGGCAACAGAGCAAGACTCCATCTCAAAAAAATAAATTAATTAAAAACAGGAAAAAAAGGAAGACATGAAATCAGAGAAACCTTGACAACCCAGGACACAGTGTTTTGTAAGACATTTTAAGAATTTAAAATTTATCTCTTTCTCAGAGAGAAAGCCACTGGAGGGTTTTGAAGACTAATGACATGATTTACTTGAATTTCAAAAAGGAGCATTCTGATATTAGCTTTGAGAATAAACCAAAGGATCCAAGTACTGAATTAGGGAGAAACATTAGGATACTCTTCCAATAATCCAGCTAGAAAATGATGGTAGAGATGGAAAGAAAAGAAATTTTTTTTAACATGCTGTGTGAAAACAAAGCATTGAGAAGACAGTTTGATTTTTTAAATCTGGAGTTTAGGAGATCAATTCAGGCTGTGGAAATAAACATGAGAATTGACAATTGTCAGATAATATAAAACCTGAGAATTGTTTAGCAACATGAATCTCACTGAAAGCAAGAAGAATGTCTAGAGAATGATAAGGTAAAAGCTATTTGGACTGAATTAAGAAATAATGGAAGGAGGGAAATTGGAGAGAAAGAGCAGAGATAAATTTTGGAGAAGATTTGCTGTAAAGAGGGGCAGAGGTGGAGCAGTAAGTCAAGAAAATACTTTTAAAGTTGATATATCTTTGCCTTTTAGCAAGAATGATTTAATAAAGAGGGAAAATTTGGTCATTCCATAAAGTTGGGAGAATTTCTGGAGCTATGTTCATAAGCAAGGAGGGTTTTTGTTTGTTTTATTTTTGTTTTTGTTGTTGTTGTTGTTGTTGTTGTTTTGAGATAGAGTCTTGTTCAGTCACCCAGGTTGGAGTGCAGTGGTGCAATCTGGGCTCACTGCAATCTCCGCCTCCCAGGTTCAAGCCATTCTCCTGCCTCAGCCTCCAGAGTAGCTGGGATAACAGGCAACCACCACCATGCATGGGTAAGTTTTGTATTTTTAGTAGAGACGGTGTTTCACTATGTTGTTCAGGCTGGTCTTGAACTCCTGACCTCAGGCGATCTGCCTGCTTTGGCCTCCCAAAGTACTGGTATTACAGGCGTAAGCCACCACACCCGGCCAGGAAGGAGGGTTTTAATCACATGCAAAAGTGATTCTTACTTAACCTAAGAAAGGATTACAGATAGCCTACCTAGAGTTACAGCAGAGAAAACAGAGTATATGGAACATTTGCAAGTATTACCTGTGGTGACAAATTAGGCGGTTTTGTCTCTTCCGAGAGCTAATCAATTTTCTTAAAGAAAGGTTTCTTAACCAAGGTTAGCGAGTTTAGTGATGTTGTGCTGGTGATTTGAGAAAAAGAACGTTTAAGATACAAATTAAAAGTAGTAGGAGAACCAATGGGCAAAGAAAATGTATAGATTTTGAAGTCCTAAGTTAATAGTGAGAGCGATCCGGATGCTAGGGTGTTTTGTTCCAGCTACACTCATTAGCAAAGGTTCAGGTGCAGAGACGGCAGAGGTTTGAGGTTTTGCCAAGGGAGCATGAAAAAGCAAAAACAGACAAATGAGTTAACAGAATTTGCAAGGGAGCGATCACCACGATGGCCACAGGATGTAGCGAGGTAAGAAGGTGAGGATGTGAGGGGAGTGAGAGATAGTGAAAAGTTAGATGAATAGATTGTATTCTCAATGAAATTGAGAAGTAGTATGAATTCACAAATTATATGGAGTTGGCCAGGTAAACAGGAGGTAAGAGTCAGAGAGGAAGATACTTGAAATTGAAATTACTGGTGATGGATCACACAAAACTAGTACATAATCATGGGAGTGATTGGATAAAGTAGGGTAGAAAATAAAATTATTTTACTTAAGTTGGAATACATTAGAAGAGCAAGTGATTCTTTTGTTTAACTCACATGTTAACTCACCCAACTATGTGGGTGGTGGTCAGAGGAGGCGTCAGGTACACACTGCTTCCCACACCCGTTCAAGGAGTCAGACTAACAAAGACTTTCCCGTATTGAGGCTGCACCATACAGAGCACATGGTTCTATGTTTGTATCCAAGGGAGGAAAGAAAGCTGGAGGTATTCTTGCCAAATATTATATCCTTAGATACAGTCCATTGACCAGAATTAGTCACATGGCCTTGCCTAACTGAAGGGGGCTAGGAAAAGTGTGGGAACACATAGATATTTGGTAAGCAACAAAAGTTGCTGAGACATCTGGTACATGAAGATGAATGATGCAAAGACAGGTGGTTTTTGGTTTATTCCCCATACTGCTGCCAAAATAGTCTTTCTAAAATGCAAATCTCACTGTGTCCTTGGCATACTAAGAATCCTACAGTGAGTACATTTACAATATAAAAACTTTACCTCGGTTGACAGGAGTAGGGAGCGATTCCAGTAGCTCCTCGTAAAGTTTAGAATAAATTTCAAACTTCTGAGTTTCACAAATAAGATCTTGTGTTGTCTGGCCCTTTCTACCACCCCAAGTCCTGCTAGTTTACTGCTTTATGACATTGCACCTGGGATGCCCTTGCCCCATTTACATGCAACTATCTCCTACTGCCTCAAAATTCAGTTTAAATATATCGGTTTCTGAGAAACTTCCTATGTGCCTCCCACACCCACATCAGATTTTGTTTGATGTCTTTCTGTTTGGAATTCTGCAGAACTCTAAGATTTTACGCCAGTGCCCTCTATTATTGTTGATTCCTGTTTCTCTGCCTCCCAGTTACCCCCCTGAACGGCAGAAGCATGTGTAATTTGACTTTATATACCCAGTGATTAAAAGTTACTGGTACATAGAGCAGGCAGTTAATAAACTTTGCTAAATGAATGAATGAATATTTATTTGTCTTTGTTATAATTGCATTGATTCCTTTGGCTTTTCATAAAATGCAGATTTTTTAATCCAACTGTTTTTCTTTTTAAAGGATCAGCATGAGTTGTTTTATCAAATGTTATCTTTTATTCCTCAGCATGTCCGACGCTCTGAGCAACCATTTTTCTTTTCGTAGAGCTTAATATATCTTTGAATAATTAGTCTTTAAACCATTAAAGAGCTTCTCTTGGAAAATTATCATGATAATAATAAAACCACAAAAATGTCTTTCATCTGTGCCTTAATAAAATACAATTAAAATTTAATAAAAGCTCTGAATTTCCATTTATCAAATTCTGCATATCCTGAGGGAGGTAACAGCGGTGTTATAACCAGACCAATTAAATAGCCAGTTGTAGTTAAACTCTTTAATTGACATAAAGGTGATTGTAATTCCGTACTTACCATTCCAGTGTTGCTCATGGCCTTTTTGAACAGAATGTCCATTTTTATTCAGTCCCATCTATATTTCAGTATGCTACAAAAAGTTCTTACTTTATTGTATTTAATGTTATAATGATGTTTCTGTCATATTTTCTTGATTGCCCATTTTTCTTCCAACAGATTAATTAGTCTAAATACCATCATTTTGAAATGCACTCCCCCTCACATAATTTAACACCATTATTGCCACAGAGAAGGGAAAAATGATTAGAAGTGGAATGCATATTTTTAAGTGGCTAGATTTCATTTGAAAATACCAGAAGCAGCAATATTTTCCAAACATCTAAGATACCCTCAGTGGATTTTTGTGGAAGCAGTGAAACATTTTTCCATTAAAATTTGAAGAATTCATTGCAAAACATTAGTGAAAAGTAAGTTAAACATATGCCACCTTCTTTTAGGCATTTTTTTCAGAAATAATTGAGGCCCACTGTCTTCATTTTATTGAGGACAATCATAGGCTATTTGGTCAGATATGTTGTGATATAGGCCTCTGCTACTATAAGTTGCTGTTGTAAAAATATATATATATATACACACACACATCTGAATGTATGGAAACACTGCTGGAAAGATAAGTAAGACAATTAGAGAATGTAAAAATATTTCCTTTCTCCACCTCCATCAGCTGGTGGTTTCTGAGGGAAAGCTAAGTACACACATACTTATTTTGTGGTTTGTTTTGATTAAGCACTGAATAGACCTTACCATTGCTTAATAAGATATTTAAAATTCCAACACAAAAGATACGTTCTATATTTCAAGCCCAGTAAATCACAGTTACAGCTTTCCATTGAGACATTTATCTGGCAAACTTAGAAAAACCAGCAGAAACATAATGGCAGCTCTCTTTTTTTCTTTTTAACTTTTTGTAGCCAGAAAAAACAAGACTGGTATTTTTTAAATGTAATCTTCGTAGAGTTATAGTAAAAGTAAACAGAGTATAATGTTTTTAAATAATTAAGAGCCATCTATTTTGGAGGGTTGCGTTTAAACAGAATATTTATATATATATATATATATATATTTTTTTCTTTGGCATTATTATTAATCGCTGGCTTGTAAACATAGAGCTCAATATAGTTTTTAAAAGATTATTATAAGTAACATGTAATGTGTTTAAAAATCTGTATTTCAAAATTCTGTGAGTTTTATTTTTTATAAGGACAGATATTTCTTAGGAGATATTGCAACAGATGAACACATTAGAAGAAAATTACAGATTTAGAAGTTAATTAAAACATTCCCGTTCCTGTAATAGCCAATCAAGTAATTAAAACTGTTTCACTTGCTTTCATTTGTTAAATATGCTACTGAAAATTATAATGTTAATTCCAGAGAAAGGAAAATATTATGACATGCATTTTGCTGCCTTTCCATCTGACTGGAACTATGTTAGATCTAGTTTAACAATACCAGCTAAATAATACCAGCTTGAGTCTCTGTCAGACATTCATATTTAGTTACGCGTGCTTAATTTCTGATACATACTGAAATGTCACTTTCGTTGTGCTTACTAATTTACCTGGTTAAACTTTTAATTACATTATTTGCATACCCAAGTTAATGTGTTAGTGCACTGAAATGGCTTAAGGAAAATTCCTTTCCGGGGACTGCTACTCTAGCGGTAGTAGGAAACATGATGGACTGTGTGCATTTTCAGGGTCATCTTGAGTAAATGCTTTGCTGTACACTGAAACAATCTTTTTATTTGTAACAGTGGCCTTTTAAAATGTGAATATATACTGTTTTGAAATTTCCCAATAGAACAATTTCAGGATGAAATGGAACTCTGTTCTTCTGTTTTGCAGGAGTTAGGAGATTTGAAATTTTCCAACTGCTAATGTTTAATGCAATCTGGTCATTCTCAATCTTGGCTGGACAGTTTTGAAAGTAATTAAAACCCATGCGTCAGCCCACACGAAAATACTCATGGTGTCTGTAGATGCGGACAAAGGACAGATACTAAACAAAGGGAAAGGGGTTGAGTGTATCATAAGTTAGAGAGCTAAGACTAAAAAACTTTTGTGTTATTTTATTAGAGGCAGCAGTTTGGAAATGTCCATTCAAAAATTCCCATGAACAAATTATAAATTAATTATTAATTGTTACTATTATTAACAATAAATAATAAATATGAAAGTTAATATTATAAATATTGATAATATTAATATCATTAATATCGATAACATTATCGATAATATTAATTGTTATATTAATAAATATTTTAGTTTCTAGGAAGAGAATAAACTCATCTCTACTGCAGATAATTCAAACAAAATAATCATGTAAAAAACAATAATCATAACAAATCGAGCCATTTTATTAAAGAAAAAGGTTTTAAACAGGCAGATAATGCTTACTTTTTTTTTTTTTTGCAAACTCATTGCCCTAATCCGCAGTTTATGAAGTATTTGTAATTCTCCTGAATGCCTTCTCTCTAGGGAGTTTACTATGTAGTTTGGGAGAAAAGGCAACATTGGGTACTATTGGTGCCCTGTCAAGATCCCTTCTAATGCCTCTTACTGGTTTGATGTGATTTTGCTGGTAATGGCTCAGTTTTGCTGGTGATGCCTCACATCCAGAACAACCTTCTTCACAGGATTGTCCATGAACTCCTGCAACTTTCTAGACTAGTTGTGCCAGAGATTTCCACCATCACCAGCAGCCCCAGCTTCCCATTCACAGCCTGGAGCCAGTGATTGACTGGTGCGGAGGCCACTGCATGGAGACTCCGCTACATCACCTTTAGGTGGGACAATCCTGGCCGACTAATTTACATGCCAGAACTGCCCATGGGATCAGGCTGAGGCTACACTTCACCTGATTACACTCTTGCTTAGCTTCTTCTCTTTCCTGTCCTGCCTGCCTCAAGCCCTAATCACTTGCACATGAATCTTTCTTATTTTCTGGGGAAACCAGCCTAAAATATCAGACTATATAATAATATAAACAAGTATGGAACAAGTAAAGAACACAATAATGATATTGAAAACGGTAGCTAACCTTAACTGAGTGCCTACTATGTGGCAGGCACCATGCAAAAGAAAACCTGTAGAAAATTATCTATTACTTTATTTAATCCTTATAATATTCACTATTATTATCACAACGTATGCCTTCCCAATTTATGGATACAGAATCAGAAGTTTTGAGTGGGTAAGCAATTTTCCCAATGCTGCCAGCTAACTAAGGAACCCAGGCTGTTTAAATCCAGAGTCTACAGTTTTAACCTCTTTTCTGTAAATCCAGTATTTAAATGAGCTGTAAAGGATATAGATTCATAAGGCATAGAAATCAGGGGAAGCTCAAGGCATATAATGCAGAGGTTGAGGTCTGACAGACCTGCGCTCTTATCAGGGACCAGTCACATGTAAATTGTGCTGATTAGCATAGCTACTGAGGTTAACATTTGTAATAACTTCTACCTTGTCAAATTGTTTTGAAGGACTCCATGAAGCTCATATTTAAATTGCTTAGCATAGGAGTTACTGAAAACAAGAACAAAAATTATTCCACATACTCACATCCATTTCTTGGAGTCATTCAGTAGCTTAAAATGTGCAGTATCAAAATAGGAGATGCACAACATGTGTCTTACAGAATTGAAGTTACTAAAACAGAGATTTGGTTCGTTGATCAATAATGTGAAGGAAAACATACACATATATACTTTAGTAAAATATATATATGTATATATAGATGCATAACATGTTTCTTACAGAACTGAAGTTACTAAAACAGAGATTTGGTTCATTCATCAATAATGTGAAGTAATATATGTGTGTGTGTGTGTGTGTGTGTGTGTATATCCCAATATGGCTGTGGTTAGGATTACACAAATTAATGGCTGCTATACTTAATACAGGTCCCAGTCATAGCATCCACTAAACAATGTAATTTCCTTTCTTAAAAATGGCTTGGCCAACACTGAGATAAACAAAAGACTGAAAAAAATAAGTAAATGTGCAACACTAGATAACACTCCTTTACAGAACGCCACATAAGTTATATAGATATTTCCTCTCCGTGAGGTAGATCATCACTTCCCACCCATTAAATGTGGCTACACTTAAAGACTTACTTTCAGGTGAATAGTACAGCAGGAAGAAGAAAATTACTTTACAGCGGAAATAGCTGGCAAATGCTGCCGTAAGACCGTGATTAAAGTTAATATCATCAATAGTGAGATAAGTTGACAATATGTGCCCTTGATATGGTATGATAAAAATGGCACTTTACTGCTGTGCTTTTCCTCCAAAAATTCATAACCTCAGTCTAATCATGAGAAAAATATCAGAAAATCACCTCATACCTGATGAGTACACTTAGAAACTGCCAAGTTCTCTAAAAACAAGGAAAGTCTGAGAAAGAGTTACAGTCTAGAAGAGCTAAAAGCAGATATGACAAATAAATGCAATGTGGCATCCTAGATGGAATCCTAGACTAGAAAGAGAAAATTAGGTAAACACTAAGGAAATCAAAATGAAATCTAGACTTTAGTTAATAATAATGTATTAATGTCAGTTTATTAGTTGAACCATGAACAAAGGAAGCATGCTGATGTAAGATGTTGACAAAAGAGAAAGCTGATTGTGGTGAGTATAAAAACTCTCTGTATTCCAGTCACAGTGGCTCATGCCTGTAATCTCAGCAACTGGGGAGGCCGAGGAAGGTGGATTGCTTGAGGTCAGGAGTTTGAGACCAGCCTAGCTTACATGGTGAAACCCCATCTCTACAAAAATTACAAAAAATATTACCTAGGCATGGTGGGGCGTGCCTGTAATCCCAGCTACTCAGGAGGCTAAGGCATGAGAATGGCTTGAACCGGAGAAAGGGAGGTTGCAGTGAGCCAAGATCGTGCCACTGCACTCCATCCTGGGAGACACAGCGAGACTCTGTCTCAAAACAACAACAACCACAACAGACAACAAAACCTGTCTGTACTATCATTGCAACTTTCCTGTAAATCTAAAACTCTTCTAAAGCAGTTTATTCTTTAAATAAAATGATGGCAGAGAATTTAAAATATAAAGTTTTCTGAAAAAAAGGAAGCCAGGGGAATGTAAAAGGCACATCATGTCATACACACAGTAAAATATTATTTAGTCTTAAAATGGAAAGAAATTGTTTGAGAGACCAAGGCGGGTGGATCATCTGAGGTCAGGAGTTCGAGACTGGCCTGTTCAACCTGCTGAAACCCCCTCTCTACTGAAAATACAAAAATTAGCTGCACGTGGTGGTGGGTGCCTGTAATCCCAGCTACTCGGGAGGCTGAGGCAGGAGAATCACTTAAACCTGGGAGGCAGAGGTTGCAGTGAGCCTAGATCACGCCGTTTTACTCCAGCCCAGGCAACACAGCGGGACTCCATCTCAAAAAATAAATAAATAAATAAATAAATAAATAAAGGAAAGGAATTTTGCCAAATGCTACAATACAAATGAGTTTTGAGGATGCTATGCTATATGAAATAAGCCAGTTGCAAAAATAAATAAACAAATAAAACCAGATACTATACTATTCCACTTTCATGAAGTACTTAGAGTAGTGAAAATCCAAGAGATAGAAAGTAGAATGGTGGTTGCCGGAGACGGAGGAGAGGTGGGAATGGGGAGTTTCAGCGTTCAATGAGTACATAGTTTCATTTGAGAAAGATAAAAACAAAAGTTCTGGAGATGTATGGCAGTGATGGTTGCACAGCAATGGGAGTGTATTCACACTTAAAAATTGTCAAAAAGATAAATTTTAGGTTGTGTATATTTTACCTGAATAGAAATGTGCCTATGTCAAAATAAATTTGTATTTATGTAGGACTGTATGCTCTTTAAAAAAAGGTGTCATAAAGTTTTATTCATGCCATTAGTTAATAACTCTTAGAGCCTAGAGTGGCACCAAAAATGTACCAGGCGTTTAAGAAATAGATGTTGGATGAAAAAATCAGGAAGTAATAATTAAGATTTAATTAAACAAGAGAAGAAAGATCTGACCTCATAAAGAAACTCAAAATTTAATGGCCCTATCACACATTTAATTTGATTATCACAACTTTTAATTCAATGAAATGGAGATAGGTAAACTCATGCCTTGAGAAGAGTACAACTTTTATAGGTATATGTATTTTCTTTTTTAAGTTATATTGGCAAAGATTAAAATATTGCCCTTGAAAATTCTTATAAAAGAAAAAATGTAGTTTCCATATATCTGTGGATTTAAAATTTACACGTTTGACATACGCGTGGCATTAACCCAACCCGATTCAAGTATGTACTGTTCCCCTATATGGAGAAAAAGCAACATTTAGAGTGAAATTTGAAATGTTTTATGCCCTTGTTAGTATATATTATTCTGAAGCATGAAATATCACTTCTAAAAATCATTAAGTTATTCCAAGGCCTTTTTGGAGGCCTACATCTGACCTCTAGGCTTAGGTGCTCTATTTAGGCTGCAATATCTTTGGAAGAAGCCTCCACTATCCACTGGGTCTATATTTTTATCCCAACTACAACTTATCATGGCCAATACATATTTTTTTTTCCACTGGAGCTTTTTGCACGCTTTTCCAGAGAGTCTTTGCTTAAAAATTAAAGTTATTGAGGTACAGTCACCAGTAGCTTTTTCTTTCTAGGGAAGTCGTAAAGTCTGCCGTGAGAGGCAGTATCCCCAAATCGCAGTATTGAAATTGCCTTTACAATTGTTAGCACAATGACAAATTGACATATGTCTTGAGGGCAACATTTTACTACCAGCATTGAAAATGAATAGATAATACTGGCAGGAGCTGGAATCAATAAATTTCTTAAACGTTTCATTTTAGATATTTAAATCTATTTAAAAATATTTACTGTAATAATTGCATCTGCTATAATGAATTAACCAGATACGCTAAATGCTTTAAAATTGTTATCTGATTTAATTATCAAAATAACAATGTGATAGATTATATTGCCTATTAAATAGAGGAAGAAACTGAAGTTTATGTAATTAAAGTTAAATATCTGGATCACAATCCACTTAGGAGGATATCAAGAATTTTGATTCTATCCCAGGTAATGTCACTCTCCAGAAACCATACACTCAGCAATGGTCAAAGAAGCATTTTTAATGATGATGCTATGCATGAAATTTGTGTCTTGCAGTATAGTTTTTATACTTAGGTTTAAAGTCAACAGTGAAAATTATTTGACAGTTCAAAGTACAGATATTTCCATTATTGAACCTATGATTTACTTCTAAATTGAACTTAGAGGCAGAGATTTGTGTTATATCAAAAAAAAAAAAAAAAAACAAAAAAATCTAATAGGCGGACTTAGACCTAAGTTTCACCATTTTTAAAAATCATACTCTCTTTCCAGATAGCTCATGTTTCCATTCATGAATAGGACAAGTGAAAGGATGGATTAGTTACCAGAGTGTTTTCTAGTAGAAGAATTTGTATTTGCATAAGACAGCCTGGTGTGTTTTCCCATTTCTCCCTTGCTCCTCCATTTTTCTCACCACTTACTTTCATGAACAGTTTTCCTCTTTTAGATCTCTTTTCATGTTTAAATCTTTCCTAGACTCTGTTCCATATCCTTCTTTTGTTCTTTCGAAGATATTACCTCTCCCCCATGGAGCTCAGAGTTGGGAAAGGATGACTCAGATGAAACATTTTGAAATGCACCTTGGTGTTCTCTTCCTCTTTCCACCCACCATTACTTGATCCATGTCTGTAAGTCCCTTATTCTAAATATTATTTTGACTCGAAGGCTAATATCAGTATAAAATTAACATTTTATTTTTTTCTCATTCAATCTCTCCCTATATTTTCCTGCCAAAAAATTTGGGAATATAGAAATAGCACATGTACTTGTTATTAGATCAAAATTTTAATTATCTTACTGATTTTTAACAGTGATTATTGCCTTCTGTTTATATTTTCCGTAATATTAGTCCATTCAAGCTGCTATCACAAAATCAAAAATGAAGCCACTTAGTTTTTGGAAACGGGAAAGTTCAATATCAAGGCTCTGTGAGAGTCAGCGTCTGATGAGTGCTTCCCAGGTCATAAATGGCACCTTCCGGCTGTGTTCCTACATGGTGGAAAGGGGGAAGCAGCTTTCTGATGCCTCTTTTATTATGAGGTCAGTAATCTCATTCATGAGGGCTCTGTCCTCATGATTTAATCACCTCTCAAAGGCCACATCTTCTAATAATATTGCATTGCTGATTAGTTTTAACATATGAATTTGGTGGAGTGGGGGGAACACAAACATTTAGACCATGGCACTAGTCAATGACAATGTTGTTTAATATTTACCTAATAGGCAAGATTATTTTAACTGAATAAAATAAATCTTACGTGAAATTGTTTACGTATAACTCTGGTTTAGGTTATAGTTTGTCTTCTTCATTTAAAATATTTTACTTTTTTTTTCCAAGCTGAGATTGGGATTTCATTTCCCTCATGATCCTTATTACTTTTCTAACTGTATAAAAGGCAAAATAATACATTTTATTTAGTAATGTACCAACATAGAATATGAAAGAGGCTCTGAGTATATACATTAAAGAAATAATAAAGTTTTGGAAAAATCTTAAATAGCATCGGGCCATCTTTATTCACATCCCTCAGAAACATAAACATACACGCATACATTGCTACTGTCGGAAGCATATATGTACATATCCAGTGATAGAGCACCCAGATAGGCCCTCAATAACGGACTTGTTACCCCAGCTGCTGAAGGTGTAGCCATGGTCTTCATACTGCTCTTCTTGATTGCCTCGGATGCAGAGCTCTGCTGCTCAAGGGGACCTTCTGCTGTGGTTTGGATGTTTGTTCTTTCCAAATCTTATGTTTAAATTGGATCACTCATGGTAGTGTTTCACCTAGTGCTGGGTGTTTGGGTTATGGTGGTGGATTTTTAATGAAAGGTTCTATTTACTGTGTGGTGAGTGATTTTTGTTCTGGTTCTAGTGAGATAGGATTAACTCTTGGCC
>NW_012098321.1:5641098-5643345 GCF_000951045.1 Mandrillus leucophaeus
ATTATTTTCTATTTAAAATAATTTAAATTGTTTTAAAATTGTTATACATACTTTTAAAAATTAAATTCCTCTTAGTTGCAATCAGTTCTATGACCTTTATATCATTCAGGGTAAGTAACACAAAGAGATATTTCTATATCTTATAAAGCTGAATCATTACAAATCTGAAATGCACACATGCATAATAACAATTTTACCTAGGAGGGTAACAATCTCATAAAAATAATGTCTGGAAATAAATCAAATTAGACAAACAAACAATAAACAATGAACACACAACTTAAAAATAAATGTTCCAATTCAAATGAGTCATTTTTGCCAATACAAATTGGACCTATAATATATCTCCACCCTTTCAAAGAGAAAAAGCGAGAAGGGGTAAAACGAAATGTGAGCAGAACAAAAGAAAAACAAGTGACTCCCTGATGACAGGAGCTCCGTGACCTATAGTCCATGACCTTCAGGTCTAAATGGGTAGTATACCTTGACACTCTGAGCACTCCTGCAGCAGGCAGCAGGTGTTTCCAAATGATTACAATTTGCTACAACACTGAAGAGAATATAAATTTCTTTTCAGAAACCATTTTCAGAACCTAGTAATTAAAATTGCTATGCCATTTAGTAGATCTAGAAATGAAGACCAATTAAACAAAATAAAAGCACGACAAGAGTGGGGAGAGGGTGAGGAGAAGACCTCTTTTCACTCAAACAAGAAAACTAAAGGTGTATTTTCTCTGCCATTTGCATAGTGTTCTCAATTACCAGTGTATGACCTAACAAAAGAGTTCTACAGCAAAATCCACAGACATCTTTACGTTATATCATCCATTTGGACTCTTAAGTTTATTTGAGGCACCTAGTTGTTTTTAGAGTCACTTGGATTACAAAATAACTACAACAAAAACAACTGTTGAAGAAACATGAGAACATTATATACTCCTTCAAACATTTTTGGATTTGAAATTCATGTTTGCTACTGACCATCTCACTACTGATGCTATTAATGGGAATAATATAAAATTAATATCATGAGAATACCATGGGAATATAATGGGAATTATACCAAAATATGTTTTCAATCCTTGGGATGCCCATCAAAATAGTCCCCCACAAAATATGCTCCATTCAAATAATTTAAGGGGTGGCCTAGATGAATTATAAATTAGCAAGGCTTCTTCAGTAACTCCATTCCACATACCCATTTAAACCACTACAATTATTGATTTGACATCACTCATTACAAAAAATTCTCAAGCCTTTCTATATCTTACAAGATGACAATCAACCATTAGGTTTGAGAAAGGTTTGAACTCAGACCAGATATGAGAACAGAAAGTTTAAATTTTAGCTCTAACTCCATCCCCAATTCACAGTATAATAAATAAATATACATTTGACTTTTAATGCAAAAGGACTTCTAGGTACAGAACATACAAAACATCACTGGGTTTGGTTTTATTCTGTTTGTTGTTGTTGTTTAATGAGCACAGGCTCTTTCGGATTTATCTCCAGTTAGTTCCTTTTAATTAACTTTGAAAAGATCTAGAAAGTTATACTTCAAATTTAATAATTAAAAAACCTATTTTTCCCTTTGATAAATATTACTAGTTATTGACACTCTTTAAATAAGCCTCTGGGTAGTTTTGAATTGAACATATTTTCTTTCTTTCTTTTTCTCTTCTTCTTTTTTTTTTTTTTTTCTTCTTGAGACAGAGTTTCATTCTTGTCGCCCAGGCTAGAGCGCAATGACATAATCTCGGCTCCTGGTAACCTCCCAGGTTCAAGCAATTCTCCCGTCTCAGCTTCTGGAGCAGCTGGGATTACAGGCGCCCACCACCACGCTATTTTTAGTACAGACGGAGTTGGCCAGGCTGGTCTCCAGCTCCTGACCTCAGGTGATCCGTCTAGCTCAGCCTTGCTAAGTGTTGCGATTACAGGCGGGAGCCACTGCACCCGGCCTGAGTCCTATTTTCTGATCCTTTGAAAAATATGTAAAAAATAGATACGATTAATTCAACAGTGGTTTAGACTGCAAAGTTAAGCTTTATTTTCTAAAGCTTTTTAGAGATGCATTTTAAGACTCTTTAAGTATTTGCTTTGTGGACATAAAATATCAAACAACATTTAAATCTAAATAGGTATCTGTACCTGAGGTTAATTTTAAAATTCAGTTTTAAATTTTCAGGTGAGTGATTGGTTTTCCTTTTCTTTTTCTTTTACTTTTCTTTCTTTTTTTTTTTTTTTTTT
>NW_012098321.1:5643395-5655467 GCF_000951045.1 Mandrillus leucophaeus
TTTTTTTTTTTTTTGAGACGGAGTCTGGCGCTGTCGCCCAGGCTGGAGTGAGCGGCGCCATCTCTGCTCACTGCAAGCTCCGCCCCCCGGGTTCCCGCCATTCTCCTGCCTCAGCCTCCCGAGTAGCTGGGACCACAGGCGCCACCACTATGACGGGCTATTTTTTTTGTATTTTTTAGTAGAGACGGAGTTTCACCGCGTTAGCCAGGATGGTCTCCATCTCCTGACCTCGTGATCCTCCAGCCTCAGCCTCCCAAAGTGCTGGGATTAGAGGCGTGAGCCACCACGCCTGGCCCAGTTATTGATTTTTTTAGTCAACCACTATTAAAAACGTTTTGCCCTGGAAAAGTTGATGAAGATATACAAGATCTCTTTCTCTGAGTGTAACTCTGAACAAACATAAATTAATGTAATCTAATTTTTCAATAGTGGAATGGTAATTAAGACAAACATAACCAAAAATAAGCAGTAACCATGTATTACTGAACTAGCTATTATTATGTTTAGTATTGAACTAGCATAGTATTTATCCAAGATTATTAAATTGATACTGAAGGCATTTTGAAGTATTCCTTTCACTCCTTCCCTCTACGCTTGATATTTGGTGATTTTATGCTTTCAGGGTATGATTTTTTTTTTTAATTTTTCTGAGAAATTTCAATGCTGAGAAGAGAGAAAATTTATTATCTTATACATAGACTGGGCTGTAAATTTTGACATATGGTAGCAAATTAGTAATAATTTATTAATTCCTTTTTATTACCTGTTGGTAGAACTGATATCACTCTAACAACACTGACTAAAATCATTTCAGATTTTCAGTTTTTCTCCATACCAGTTGATTTCTGATTCTTATTCCTTTTGTGCCACTCCCTCGATCTGGTTCTCATGGTCTGTCTCCACATAAATAAACTGGTAAAAGGCATTAGAAGGTCAGCACTGATCAGGTGCTGATTGGCTTAGAGAGGAGAGAGTTCCAAGATACAGTACTTTAGGGAAAAAAAAAGGAAAACATATGTAGAGAAAAAAGGATCAGCTCTTTTCTTTCTAACTGCAATTTACTTAGCCATGGTCTTTTGGTTCCACCTTACATGGTTAATTTCAAAAAGAAGGTTGGCAACACTGTACTACTCACGCTTTTTTTTCTCTCTCTCTCTCTTAACCTAAATACTACAGTCTGTTAAGTATTTGGGTTAAAAAAAAAGTGAGAAAGATAAAAGCAGAGACAGAAGGAGATAGAGATAAAGACAAAGAGATTGAGGCAACCAGGATAGGCTAGATTAAGCTTTGGTAATAAATAGACCCCTAAATTTTAGTGGTTTAAACGAAAAAGATTTAGGGGCAGTTATTGTTAATACCAAGTGTCCATCACAAATTGGGGAAGGCCTTTTCCCATCTCATCTTTGTTCAGAAATCCAGCCTGAATTGCCCAGAAGAGAAATAAGGTAAATTGTTCCCCAGTTCTTAAATGCTTCTGCTTACATTTCATTGGTCAAGGCAACTCATTTGGTCATGTCTAATTTTAAGGGACAAAATTCCTATATCCCCAGGAGGAGAACTTAAATTCTTAGTGAAAAATGTAATGCCTGTCATAGCTTAATTTTTTTTCCACATAGGAACACAAGGTTACATATATAAATACGAATATGAGGATGGATAGATAGATAGATAGATAGATAGATAGATAGATAGATAGATAGATAGATGGATTTTGGTTGGAGATGATTTAGTATTTACATCCAATACTTGGGACTGCCCCTGTTCTAGCATCATTTTCTAATAGTAGATTTCAAAAGTGTGTGCTTTATTTCTCTGTAGAGTGAAAAATCAAAAAATAAAATAAAGCTACAATGAAATTTGAGAATAACTTGAAGAGTTAATCATGCTATAAATGTATTTCAATAACTGTCTTTTGCTGAAAAATATACTTACAGTGTTTTGTGGTGGTAAATCTAAGGTGTATAAACAATATAAATAAAAATATAAATATATGCCGGAAGAGATGGTATAGAAGTAGCAATCCAACAGTTCTCTTCTGTAATGTAAATAGAAGTTTGCCAGCCTTTCAGCAAAGTAATCATTGTTTTTCAATGCTTCTATTAGTACTCTGTAAATTTACTAATACATTTCTACAGTATTTAAGAACTTGTTCTTTAGAGATACATATTTTTTGACCTTTACTGTGGTAAACATTAAGCTTTATTTTTGCCTTCAATGCTAGGATCTTGTAATGTGAAGAAAAAGTTGTATAGTGTTAGAAAAAATAGATTTAGAATGGATAAAGTTAATAAAATGTTCCAAAAAGTATCACTACCAAATAAAAAATGTTAAGACTTTTAGGATCTTTTTTTTTTAATTGAACCACATATGAATAATGAAGTAACAGATTTCAGACAGTAAAAATACATCCTTGATCAAATCTTATTCACTTACTATTGCTTGCTAGAAACAAAAATAGGGTAATTATCTCAGATTTCAAAAGCAAAAATCAACAGTGAAAAGTGAAAAATTCTTCACACCAGTTTTCCAGAATTCATTATCCATGTTTAAAACACACACACACACACACACACACACACAGACACAGCCACACGCACATATACAGGATTTACACATTCAGAGTAGAAAAATTAAACTTTAAGCAGTGAGCATTTCTTGGTAATCACATCTATGTTTATTTCAGCAAAGCAATCAAACAAAATTTGATGTTTTTGTAGCAAGCATTTCAAAATCAATTAATTTGACCAGGAGAAAAACAATTCGTACCAAACAAGAATTCTGAGTCTTTAATTTGATGGTAGCTCCGTCATGTGTGTTAGATAATTAATGTTAACAACACAGGTTTCTAGGCTTTCAAGTCTTTTGGAACACTGAAGTGATCACTCTTTATTCTGTAACCCTCCCTCCCCCTATGCTAACTGTATGATTTTGAAATCCAGTCCTTTCTTCGGAGCATCTGGCATAAATCTCCATCAGACACGAAGAAGGGGCAAATTCTATGGTCTGTATGAGAACAGCCTGACAGCTGCCTGTTTAATCCCCTGACAATGCAAAAATTTCTTCAACGAGGGAATCCCACTTAACATGCAAACAGAAAGGCCCAATACATTTGGTCCTGTTCCATATTAGTGATATTAATTAGAATGTAATAAAACAACATTTTTTTCTTTTTCCGGAAAAGCAGTTAAAATTATAGAAAATGAATTTTCTCATGTCAGCTTTTAGATTTACATAGTAAGTTTGGAATTGCGTTGCATATTGACAGAAGTCGGTATCTGACATACTGATGACTTTGAAAATACTGTAATGTAATAGTTTGCAAAAATCTTGAGGAATTTTTTTACTTGAGACCCAGAATGTAGGATGGATATGAGAAAGAAGAGAGATGTCAAGGATGGACATAGATAATTTTTATGTTTTTATATTTGTGTTTTTACTTATTTGTTGTCCTTGAAGCACTCGATAGCTGTCACCAAATGATCCTTACCATCAGGGCTGAGATCTTGTTCATCTTTGTGATGCCAGACAGAACTGCGTTTACTAGAAACTTTCTATGGCTGTCTCCCAAAAGGTTATAGCTATTTGACCTCATATGACATATTCCATGACTCTAGTCTTTTTTAGTAATGCATTCCGGCAATTCACAAGTCTTACAGCTATAAAGAAATGCTGCTAAATGGAAACTCACAGAGAGAAAGGCAAATACTCTTTCCCATTTATTACTCTGGTATTCACTCCAAAACTGGCTGAATTATTGTACTCCCTACTATGGTCAGCACTCCTCCTTGCATTGATCATCATCCAAATTAGAGAGGAGCCTGATCCGAAATTACTCTAATGGCTCTATTATTTGTCTTTGTGGGAAAAAAAAACCTGGAAAAGTTGATCATTTCTAGCTCCTTCTTTGTATTTCAAATCTGTAAAATGGAGTTGTAATTATGTCTCAGTTTAACCTATGACAACGGAGACAACCTTGGGACAATTAGAATTTCATTAGAATCACTATCAAAAGGAATCCTCTAATTACAAGTCTCATTCTTGTTTTACATTCTCCTCAGAAGGTTTCAGAGTAATAACAGTTAATACCCATATTATTACCATCACCAGGGACTTTTTTAAAGTGCTTTACAAATATTAATTCATTGTGTTAAGAACCTTGAGCACATTTTCAGATTTCCCTGATGGCCTGTTCTTGCTGTCAGAGCCCTGCTGCACTGGGTCTTCTATTCACTGTCAGATTCTGATGAACCTCTCTGCAAGGTTTCTTGAGAAAAGACCAGAGCCTGGATGACCACATGGATTTGCAAGAGAGCTATCTCTGCATGGGAATGAACCTTGACCAATAAGAGATTGAGTCATGAAGATAATTTCCCTCTTCCTTCTCCTTTTCCTGGCTATTTCTTATTCCATCCCTTCCAGGTATTGGCAGGTACAGAGAGAATATGCTTGCCAAGAGGTCTTTGGTATCTAGGTGGCTTGCTGTGAAATCATGCCCAGGTTGATAAACATCACATAATTTTACCTCTTTTGTTACCTCAGTTTCCTTTTCCTTTCTCTCTTACCACCCTGGCTAGAAACACCAAAATAAAGGGTTAGCTCCTTAAATCTTCACTCTGGCTTTTCTTTCTAAGAATAAGGTGCTCATATAATCTGTAGAAAAATCCTACATGGTAGGTATTACGGTTTCACTCATTATAGAGATAAGAAAACAGAAACATAATAAAATGAAGTAACTTACAGAAGTTAACATAGATAGTCAACAGCAGACCATAATATCAGTTTGAGTCCACAGTATATGCTCTTAAACCAACACTGTATGATGTTCTGGATCACGAAGTCAGCTTCGAGTCAAACCTTTGCATCAGCTTCATCTCCACAATCACAAAGAATGTTTTGGTGAGAGCAGGAGAGAATAAAGAAATAACACTAAAGATAGTTTCCTTGGGTCCTGAACAATGCCATAGACAATGTGACAATTGACAATGCCATGTTCAATCTACTGTCTAATTGAAATATGATTGCCAATGTTAGTGTCTGCTAACACAGTGCTCCCATAGCTATAGAGCAGGGAAGTAGAATTTTTAATATTGTCAGTGCCAGAATTTCCTGAAAGCAAATTGGATAAATACATTCTGGGTTACTATATTCCTCTGAATAAGCCTCTGGAAGAAATCCTACATACATCTGTATGCTGCCTCAATAACTTAGAGCAAAGTATACTTTAATTTTAAATAGTAAATCCATCCACAATGGAGGTCTAAGTATTTGCTGATGATCATTCTCATCAACTTTTAACTATATGTCTTTGTATACTTAAACTTCCCTTTTTAAAAATCAAACTTAATAAATCCTCAAGTTAACATAGCAGTGGATTCCCATTAACCAAACCTGAAAAACACTTATCATAATAAAATTGTAAAACATGGAAATGGATACTTGGTTATGAAAGTATAAAATTAATATTTGCTTACTGTGGTTTACAACTTGAAATGTCAACATTAAAAAGTTGGGAAATCTAAGCATTTGTTCCTAGTAATATTTTCTCACTTATAAACAATAATAAATCTGACAACCTACTTATTATTGCAGAATGGACTATGGTCTGCCTCAAGTACATGTAAACCATTCCATTCATTTCAAAAAATCAATTATAGTTCCTTCAGGAAATTGTAAGGGAGTCTCAAAACCAAGTTGCATTTTTTTATGAGTTCCAACTCCAAACTCCGTGTTCTTCAGACCCATAAGCTAAATATTATTCTTTGAATCCTCAACCCTCTACTTCCCACATTCAAAACATCAGACCAGTTCTTTCTTTACAACATTTTCTCAATTTTAATGTTTTTTTTCCATTCTCATAGCTTCAAAGCTGGGCACATACTGTTTTCTGGTTATAATTCAACCAATATGGCCCTGCACATTGTGGAAGCTGTACGGCAGTTTAGGGAGAAGCATTTCCATTACAATCTGAATTGCATCACTTCCCAGTCGTGATGCAATTCACATTACCCTACAATCACAATTCTTCATTTGATCAAGGATATCTCTTCACAGCCAACTGGCTTAATCAAATTTTTAAATTGTTCTCACATGGTCTCCATTCTATTTAAAGCACTACACTTCTGTTGATCTTCAGTATCTGTTATGCAAATCCTTCAATAAAGAGTGAAATTAGTAGACAGAATAATGCCATTATTACATTGATTTGAGTGTTTCTTTTTGGAGGATAATTTTGGGTTTCCTTTAGGTACACTTAAAAAATTTCCCACCAAATTATAATAAGCACAATGTATTAATATTAGACAGGATTCTCTAAAGAAACAGAACTAACAGCATATACGCATGTGTGTGTGTACATGTGTGTGTATGTGTAGAGTCAGAGAGAGACAGAGATGGACAATTTAGCATTGGCATACCTTATTTATTGCAGATATTTCACTTCTAACAAATTGAAGATTTGTGGCCACTCAACATCAAGCTAGTATATCAGCACAATTTTTTCAACAGCATATTCTCACTTCACGTCTCTGTGTCATATTTTGATAATTCTTGCAATATTTCAAAATTTCTCATTGTGATATCTGTTCATATAGCTTGGGTATTCGTTCCCTCCAAATCTCACATTGAACTTGGATCCCTAGTGTTGCAGATGTGGCCTAGAAGGAGGTGTTTGGGTCATGGGCACAGATTCTTCATGAATGGCTTGAGGCCTTAGTGAGTGAGTTCTTCCTCTATTGTATCACATAAGGGCTGGTTGCCTAAAAAGGTGTGGCACCCCTTTGCTCTTGCTCCCTCTCTCACCATGTGACATACCTGCTCTCCCTTTGTTTTCTGCCATGATTGGAAGCTTCCTGAGGTCCACACCAGAAAGAGATGCTGGTGCCATGCTTCTTGTACAGCCTGCAGAACCATGAGCCGAATAAAACTCTTTCCCTCACAAATGACTCAGCTTTACATATTCTTTTATAGCAACACAAAACAAAGACATCTTTTGTAGTGATCTGTGAGCAATGACCTTTAATGTTAGTATTATAATTGTTTGGGGGTACCACAAACCACAACCATACAAGAGGGCAAACTTAATGAATATATATGTATGTTTGGACTGCTCCATCAACTGTCCTTTGCTCTGTCTCTCTCCCTCTCCTTGGGCCTCCCTGTTCCCCGTGACACACAATATTGGAATCAGGCCAACAATGAGCTCTAAATGTTGAAGAATCAAACAACTCTCACTTTAAATAAAAAACCAGAAATGATTAAGCTTAATGAGGAAGTATGTCAAAAACAGAGACAGGCCAAAAGTTAGCCCTCTTCTAGCAAATAGTTGGCCAAGTTGTAAATATAAAGGAAAAGTTTTTCAAGGAAATTAAAAGTGATAAACATGGTGAGAAGAAATCTAAACAGTCTTATTTCTGATATGGAGAAAGTTGTAGCGATTTGGATAGATCAATGCAGCTACAACATTCTCTTGAGCCAAAGCCTAATTCAGAGCGAAGTCCTAACTCTTTTCAATTCTGTGTAGACTGAGAGGGGTGAGGAAACTGCACAAGGAAAGTTTGAAGCTAGCAGTTGATTCATGAGGTTTAAGGAAACAAGCTGTCTCCAGAACTTAAAAGTGCAAAATGAAGCCACAAGTGCTGATGAAAAGCTGCAGTCAGTCATCCAGAAGATCTAGCTAAGATCATTGACAAAGGTTACTACATTAGCAAAAGAGTCCCGATGTAGATGAAATAGCCTTCTCTTGGAAGAAGATGTCATCTAGGACTTTAATAGCTAGAAAGGAAAAGTCGATGCCTGGCTTCAGAGCTTTGAAAGACAGGCTGACTCTCTTGTTAGGGGCTAATGCAGCTGGGAAGTTTAAGTTGAAGGCGATGCTCATTTACCATTCTGAAAGTCATGAGGCCCTTAAGAATTATACTAAATCTACTCTGCCTGTGATCTATAAATGAAACAACAAAGGTTGTATGACAGTATACCTGTTTATAGCATGGTCTACTGAATATTTTAAGCCCACAGTTGAGACCTACTGCTCAGAGAAAAATAAAATAAAAGATTCTTTTCAAAGTATTAGTACGCATTGATGACATACCTAGTCACCCAAGATCTCTGATGAGATGTAAAAAAAGATTAATGTTTGAATGCCTGCTAACACAGCACCCTTTCTGCAGCTTATGAATCAAGGAGTAATTTGAACTTGCAGGTCTCATTATTTAAGAAATATATTTTGTGAAGCTATAATTGCCATAGATGGTGATTGCTGTAATGGATTGGGGCAAAATAAATTACAAGCCTTCTGGAATGAATTCACAATTTTTGAAACCATTAAGAATATTTGTGATTCATGGGAGGAGATCAAAAATATCAACATTTACTGGAGTTTGAAAAAAGTTTATTCCAACCCTCATAGATGACTTTGAGGGGTTCAAGACTTCAGTGGAGGAAGTAACTGCAGATATGGTGGAAATAGCAAGAGAACTGAATTAGGAGCAGAGCCTGAAACGGGACTAAAATGCTGCAATTTCATGATCAAACGTGAACAAATGAGGAATTGTTTCTTATGGATAAGCAAAGTACGTTGTTTCTCAAGATAGAATCTACTCCTGGTGAAGAAACTGTGAACATTATAAAAATGGCAAGAAAATATTTAAAATATTACATCAATTTAGTTGATAAAAAACAGTGACTGGGTTTGACAGGATTGACTCCAATTTGGAAAGAAGTTTTACTGTGAATAAAATGCTATCAAACTGCATTACACACATACTACAAAGAAATCATTTGGGAAAGGAAAAGTCAGTCAATGTGGCATACTTCACAATTGTCTTATCTTTAGAAATTGCTACAGCCACCCAGCCTTCAGCAACCATCACCTTGATCAATCAGCAGCCATCAATATTCACGCAAGACCCTCCCCCTGCAAAAGGATCACAACTCACTGAAGCCTCAATGATTGTTAGCATCTTTTACAGTTTTTGAATTAAAGTATGTAGATTGCCTTTTTAGACACAATGCTATTACACACTTAATATGCTACAAGATAGTGTAAGCATTAACTTTTGCATGCCCTGGGAAATAAGAGAAAATGTGTGACTGACTTTATTGTGATATTTACTTTATTGTTGCGGTCTGGAACCAAATCTGCAATTTCTCTGAGTATGCCTATATGAGGAATTGGGCCACGTGATTATGTAGACTCGAGAATCCAAAATCTGCTGTGTGGTCATCAGGCTGCAAACCCAAAAACTCAATGCTGCAGATGAAGTCTAAGCACAGTGTGCTGGAGAACTTTCTCTTGCTCAAAGAGGCTAGTCTTTTTATCCTACTCAGACCATCAGCTGATTGAATAAGGTCCACCCACATTATAAAGGATGAGGTTTTACTCAGATTTCACTAACTTAAAGGTTGATCTCATCCAAAACACCCTCCAGGTTGACACATAAAATTAACCATCACACATAATAAATGTGCCTATTACTGCTTTTTATTTATTTTTTCCCTTCAAGTAACAGTAGACAGCACTCATGCTCTGTTTGACAGCAATTAGTTACCAGCCCTGTGTTGCAGGTGTTTAAGAAATAAATTAGGCTGGCAAAAATAATTTTGCATGGCATAATAAAAAGTATAATGGGTTAATAAAAAGTAATCTTTATGATTTGTTTATATGCCACATCCTCAGACTTCAATGGGACTCACAAAAAATAATACATAAAACAACATCCCCGTTTCTTAGGCTCAATGTCACATTTTTAGTATAATTTTTTTTTTTTGTAATTTGCAATTAAGGTATAGGGGAGGCTTAGAATAGAGTCAGACTGCTTAGGATTAAATCCTCATCTGACGTATTAGAAGCTGGGTTATTGCAGGCAAGTCACTTAATCTCTCTGTTTCTTAATTTTCTCAGCTATAAAATAATATTAATAGAACCATCTTCATGGGTAGTTAGAGAAATTAACTAAGTCAATATTTGTAAAGTGGTTAGAAGAGTGCCTGGCTATTGGTAAATGCTATATGTGTGTTTTTTTTTTTTTAATTAAGAAGAAATAAATAAAATAATTGTCCCACCTTAAGCCAGGGTCTTTTCATCTGCTGTGAATTGACTTTGAAGAAATTCAAAATCACAGTGACCATTTTAACTTATTAAAATTTTCAAATTCATTTAAACTTTTTACATACGTAAAAAACAGTGAGCTTGAAAATGTTTGGATAGTATACGTTCTTCAATAGTTACACTTGTTTGTATGAGCAGGATAATGGTAGTTCTCTCTAGTAGAGAAATAAAGTTGTCTGTGTCTTTAAGACACATTAGTGTACAAACAATAAGCAGACAGTCTAATCTCTTTGGTAAGGAAAGAGTCAGCACGTTAGGTGAAGTGGAGTTGGTGGGAGTTAATTAAGGTGTTTGGCATTTTGAACACAAAATAGTTTTTTAACCAGTTTTTTTTTTTTTTTTTTTCAGTTTCCATCTGGTAGATGTAATGATACATAAGCCCATATCCATGGAAAGTATTCCCAGAGGAAGGGTGGTGGTAAAGTTGAGTAATTTCTTCTTTTGCTGTATTTGATACAGTATTGGATTATGATATTCAATCTCTGGTTTTCCAAAGGCTATGCATGCCATTTATGTGCCCTAGGATGGGTAATAAATCAGGCCATTTCCAAGCATTTAGTCTAATAATTGTATTATGCTGCCCGAAGAACTTTGAGATGGTTCAAAAATTTGAATTTTGTTTTTAGATTTTTAATATCAAATGTACTCTTTAAAGCAACTCCTACAGATAAAGCACATCAACTGTGCTGGGTCAAAAGTCAAGAAAACACATACCAATCTCCTTAGGCTGAGGTGGGCAAGCACACATTGACTAACCAAGGAGATTTATTTGGCTTTGATATTTCAGTTGCATGCAACCTCTGTTTGATCAGCAATAGATGTTGATGTTCATTTCTAATTGCTGACTGGCTCTCCAGCTCTTGTACTGCAAGAGATAGGGTCAAAATGACCCAGAAGAGTAAAAACCTTACAGTGAGGAAGGCCAGCATTTCCACAAAAGCATATCCTCATCATGTTTATATCAGAAATTGGAGGCCCAATTCCACGCAAAGTAGGGAATGTGTGGGTATCTCAATACACAGAAATAACAAGAAAAGATCACAAGAGCATGATGTTACACTTGAAGAACTTTATTTTTTAACTGTAGTGAAATAAAAATGTAAGTAAGTTACCCTTCCATGCTCATGAAATATATAAGGGTGTCATAACCCTGATATAGACAAATATCATATGTCCCTGCGAATGTGAGGATAGTTCAGGCAATAGGCAATGCCAATGATTTTACTCTTTCCTTATTATTGATAGAAATTTCAAAGGCATATTTTGTATTGATTCATAACAGTATATTAATATTTGATATTACTCTTTTAATTTATAGTTGCAACTGTAGGTTTGTAGACTTTCTACCTTATTTTTGAGATATACAGATTTTAAATGTTTTCTTATTTTAATTTATGTTTAATTTGTGGTTAAATGGCCCTTTCCTACCCTAAAGTTATAAATTATTTACCCAGGAATCTTGCAGATAGTTACGTGGTTGCATATTTTACATTTAAATCGAGTATTTGTTTTGGTGTAAACAATGAAAAAGTCCATATTTATTTTTAACACCATTTATCATATGCCTCAATTTATCTTTACTAATTTTGTATATAATTTTTATAATGTATTACATTTCCATTACACTTGAGTCTAATATATATGTCTCTCAATCAATTCCTATGTCACTTCCACACTGCTTTTTAATTTATGAAACTTTATAGCACATTCACTGTCGATAGAACTAGGCCTCATATTTTTGTTTTTCCTATTATTTTCATATCAATTTTTAAATATTTATTCCTATAGATGTTCTTTCAAGTCATTGTTTTTATCATGTTAAATACGTCATAATGTTCAAGGTGTTAAAAAAAATGCATTTGGGTGAATTTGATTGAAATTGATTGCATAGCACTTACAGGTTAAGTAAGGGAGAATTGACAAATTTCCATTTTTTCGTGTTTGAGAACTAAATATATCTGTCTCTT
>NW_012098321.1:5656184-5693902 GCF_000951045.1 Mandrillus leucophaeus
GACCTCGTGATCCGCCCGTCTCGGCCTCCCAAAGTGCTGGGATTACAGGCTTGAGCCACCGCGCCCGGCCACGAAATATTTTATTTATTAAATGAAATATGATCATCATTCTTCCATTGCTCCAATTACTGGACATTGGTTGATTGCATTATACTATCAGAATGTTGAGTAAATGGCCAGGGACCAACTGCGTGGCAGCTGCTCATTTTACAGTAACTATAAAGCTGATATCCAGAAAGAACCTGTCATGTCTTGTAAGGCAACTGATCTTCTCAATGGTAGATCAGGGTCTCTGATTCCCCTGAGGTTGGGCAGGGAGCCCAGAAGAATTATTTATTAGTGTCAAAAAAGAGATTTCTTGGAGAAGTATGGGTAACAAACACAGTCCTTGATTCAGCACAGTTCCTCTACCAAGTTTCATAGTGGCAAAAATCATAAATCTTTCTTGCTTAAGTAACAGATGTATCACTGTTTTTTATGTTTGTCAAACCAGGAATGAGTCAATTTCTATAGGTCCATAATCAAGAAATAGGTTAAATACAAAGGATGAGATCTACTGCCTAGGCAGTTTGTCAGGAATCAGGGGGAAAGGCTCATGTTTTTGTCACAGACTCCTTTATGGAACATATTAATAGTAGTCAACTACATTAAAAAATAAACAGATGATATGTCATAACATCCACTGAAAAAGTCTAAACCTTCTTACAGAAGTTCTTATCAACTGAAAATGGAGTATTATCTCTTGTTGGCAGCTCGAAAGGCATGAGTCTATAAAAGTAACCTTCTCTTGTCCTTACTAGTATTTAATTTTTCAGCATAGCTTTATTTTAAGATTTATCTTACAATAAGAATCCCATGAGGTTAAAGTTAGCTATGTTACTATGTTTTTAACAAAGTGGGGGTAAAGTTAATATCAGTTACCCAAGCTTCCCAATTCACTTCCTTAATGTGTATTAAATTTTCAATCTCTTCAATGTCTTCTGTTCCAAAATGGTAAAGTAAGATCTGCATATTTTAAACCCTCTGATATCTAGCAGTTACCTTATTCTGGCCTACCACTTGCTTGAGATGTGGCAGTCATGTTTACTGACTGTGGCAGGAAAAAAATGACGAACTTCCTTGAGGGACAGAATAGAGAGAAGTTCAAGGAGTCTGATAAAGTCCATGGAGGCAGTTGATTGTAAATTGGAGGTGATTGCTAATAGAGGCCATATCAAAGGCTTATTCTATGTATGCAGGTGAATGAATAAAATCAAGGGTTAGGAAAGCAATGAGGACTCTCTGACTACATGTCCAGACTATTGAGAACCACTGCTTCATATGCATCTGATGATCTAATATGCTACTTTGTCTTGTGTCTTTGCAGATGTGGTTTTCCATGGAAGACGTTTTCTCTCTGGCCAGCATACTGAACTCCTCCTCATATTTAAAACTGAACTCTGATAAGGCCTTCACTGACTCTTCTATTACTTCTTTCACCCAAAAACCTGATACTCTCTTCCTGTCAGAACATTCGCTAATACCTATGGGTAGTTTATATAGGAGATGGAAGAATGACGCCAAGAACCTGAAGACAATAAAATTAAGAGCTCCTTTCAAGAGCCAGCTGCATACAGAGTCACAATGAAGAGTTAGAAACTTCTCGACTATGATAATTCCATATGAATCAAATTGCTGATATTAGCATATCTAAAGGACACTTCCACGAGTAAAATAGCTATTAAGTTCAGGAAAGACAACGGGCGGATCACAAGGTCAGGAGATCGAGACCATCCTGGCTAACACGGTGAAACCCCGTCTCTACTAAAAAATACAAAAAAAAAAACTAGCCGGGTGAGGTGGCGGGCGCCTGTAGTCCCAGCTACTTGGGAGGCTGAGACAGGAGAATGGCGTAAACCCGGGAGGTGGAGCTTGTAGTGAGCTGAGATCCGGCCACTGCACTCCAGCCTGGGCGGCAGAGCCAGACTCCGTCTCAAAAAAAAATAAAAAATAAAAAATAAAAAAAAGACAACAAGAAGTGTCTCTAAGGTATATGTTGGTAGTCTACAGGGTACTAATTGTTCAGTCAATACTTACTGAGTACCTATCTTAGTAGCAGCTATAGAAAAAATGGTGGGTGATTTAATTCATTTCAAATAAGATTTAGATTTAGAAGGAGAAGGGGATGTGACAGGGACTTGAGATGCCGAGTTCCATTTCTGGAATTTTGTTTTTATGTGCCTATGTGCCTCCAGGCATGTAAACAGAGATGCAAGGTAGACTGCCAAGCCTAGTGATATACATTTGGTGTTTATCAATGCACTGACGAATCTGTAAGTCTTATGAGTAGGTGAGATTGCCAGGGTGAGAATAGAAAAGGACAAGTGGCAGGCATTAGTGTTCTGATTTTAAGGGAAAAGAGCTCAGCTTATCACAATTGAGTATGTTAGCTGTTAGTTTGTCATATATGCCTTTTATTATTTTATTATATGTCAAGTTACATTTATTCTATACCCATTTTGTTGATAACTTATTTCATGAAAAGATACTACATTTTGTCAAATGCTTTGTCTGCATCTATTGACATGATCATATGATTTTTATTCTTCATTCTACTAATGTGGTGTATCATATTCTTTGATTTGTGTGTGTTAAATCATCCTTGCATCCCACGAATAAATACCACTTGATCATGATGTGTGATCCTTTTGGTGTGCTATTGTATTTCGTTTCACAGTAATTGTTTTTCAGAGTTTTTGCCAGGCAATTTTCTCTTTCTGTAGTGTCCTTGTCTGGCTTTGGCAGCAGGGTAAGGCTGGTCCTGTGAAATGAGTTTGGAAATGTTTCCACCTTATCAATGTTTTGGAAGAGTTGGAGAAATAGTGACAGTATTTCTTCTTTAAGTGTTTTGTAGAATTTGGCAATGAACCTAACAGGTCCTAGCTTTTCCTCACTAGGAGGTTTTAGATTATTGATACAATCTCCTTATCGTGATTGGTCTTGTTCCCTTTTCTATTTTCTCATGATTCAATTCTAGTAGATTCTATGATTTAGAAATTAGTCATTTCTTCTAGTTTACTCAATTTGTTAATGTATAATTGTTCACTACAGTCTTTTCTGAACGTTTGTACTTACATGGTATCAGGTGTAATATCTGATACATATATAATACATATATGTATATATATCATATATATGTGTGTATATAAATATAATACATGTGTGTGTGTGTGTGTATATATATATCCTGACAGTAAAAAGACCAGTGGTCAGCAGGGATTAGAGGGGAAGAGGGGATGGAAGTGTGAATAGCCAGAGTTCAGAGCATTTCCAGAGCAGTCAAAACATTCTCCATGACTAGGATAGTGGATATTGTTGAACATTTGTTTTGCTGAAAGATCAAGTGAGATGAGAACTAAAAATTTTCTTTGAATGTTATAGCATGAAATCACCATTGACCTTACCAAGAGCTCTTGTGTTCAAGATATTCAATTAGAAAAAGTTGGGGAGTGAATAAGTAGTGCAGAAATGGAAAGAAAATGTATAGGCAACATTTTCAAGATAATAAGGGGAAAAAGAAAGCAAATTATGAAAGGAGTAATTTTTTTCTTTAAAGATAAGATTAGAAAGAAGGAATAATTTAAGTTTATTTAAAAGTCAGAAGTGTAAGAAACCACAGTACAGATGGTGAAAGGACTAGCACCAGAAAAAAAAGAAAAAAGAAAAAGATGGGTATATCTATATATACTTTTGCAGGTTTAGTGTCACAAAATTGAGAGCTCCTGTCCAATGACTTGCATTTTCTCAGTAAAGTAAGAGGCAATATCTTCTGCTAATAGTATATGTGAGTGTGAAAGTCGGTAGGAAAGAGTTTTGATAAGATGATGGCCATTGTACAAAACAGACAAAATGGCTTCCTTGGTATAATTTACAAAGATATTTATTAAAACAATGAACAAGAGGTTTTACATTGTATGACAAAAAAAGTGAAAATAGGAAAGAGTAGTGCATCTATAATGAAAGAGTCATAAGGGCTGGAATTTCTGATTATAAGGATGAAAGTTTCTAGCGGGAATAGTGAGAAAGGAATTTGAGTGAAGAGGAATGCTTAAATCTCTGCCAAATTCTTCAGAGAGTAGCAGGGAGGGGGAGGGATTGACCAAAGTATCAGGAGAAGAGAAAATAGATAAGAAGAGGTAAAAAGTAATAGAACATAATGGTGTAAATCTTGATGTAGAAAGTTTTACTAAACTCATCATAAATACAATGATTATGTAATAATCATCATGGAACTGCAATGGAAAGGAAAAAAAAATGACACAGTTCTGTCTCCTGCCATCAGGGAAATAAGCTCAAAAGAGAAAGATGCAGAGGAAGTGGCGTCCTCAAAGAGGAGGTAAGTGTTAACTAAGGGAATGGAAGAAAAGTAGCTGGCACATGATTTGTGAGTCTTCGTTAAATTGAGTCCCAGTGATTTCTTGGACAAAAATGAGTATTGAGTCAGTGCACGGAGGACATATTTCAACCTGCTTGACATGGTACTTGGCAAGCAATAGAGGTTCTATCAAAGACTAACCTGCTGGCACTACATCAGCATATGGTCCACCAGGTTGTGTGAAAATTGACAAAATGGAATCATACAAACTAGGGTCACCCAGCCATCTTTCCTTGCTCTGCTACTCTGCTAACAAAGCAATATTCTAATTAGGTGGCTACTTATATAGGTTTCTAACAGAGAGGGCATATGCTTGGAAAATAAATATGAATGTCTAACCTTCATATAATTGTATTTCTTACTGGAAAATGAATTTTTGTATATATATATGTTTTATACATTATTCTTTTGTGAACATTGTCAGAGTAAATCAGAAACCTCAGGGCATCAGTTCTGGAACACTGGAAGATTCAGACATGACCAGAGTTTTAGCCAACTCTGGATTGACTTTTATTACTGAAAACAATTCTATCAACACCGAATGTATCTATAGCCCGAAAGCCTCTGTAATAAAAATACCTCCATTGCCCTGAAAATAAACTGCAGTTTTATGTGTGTCTTGCTTACAAATCCGTGGTGTTTGGAAGACAGAAATGATGTGTTATTTGTTTTATATTTGGAGTATCTAGAACAGTGCCTAGTATGCGTGAAACAAATATGTAATAGTTTTTGAAACTAATTGAATAGTTACTCAAATGGTGACATTGCAGGAAAAGAAAGCTCTTTTCCACTGAACAAGATTATAATATTCATAAGCATCTAACAATTACTTTCCTTGAGATCTAAAGAGCAGGTTTCTTACGTGGCAGAATGCACTGTGTGGTCGGGCTATGTGGCAGGTGGTTTTGTCTAACAGGTCTCTTTGGCAGGTTGTACTAAGTGGCTGATATATACAACATGTTGAACTATATGACAGATCATGTCACTATTCCTTTTGCGGAAGGGGGTCTTTAGATTTTTGAAATAGCTTGTCTTCTTGCCCCTTTAAACGGTGTGGTATGGGGGGGCACCATGATAATTTGCCCAGCTATTTCAGGGGATATCCTAAAACTTTTTTTAAAGTTTTAAGGAAACTATGGAAAGGAGAAAAATGACACAATTCTGCCTCCTGACCATCAGGGAAATAAGCTCAAAAGAGAAAGATGCAGAGGAAGTGGCGTCCTCAAAGAGGAGGTAAGTGTTAGCTAAGGGAATGCAAGAGGAGTAGCTGGCACATGATTTGTGACTCTTTGTAAAATTGAGTCCCAGTGATTTCTTGGACAAAAATGAATATTGAGTCAGTGCACAGAGGACATATTTCAACCTGCCATTTAAGGTTTGACACGAATTGTGTTAAATGGAAGGTCTAACACCGATTGTGTTTAAATGTGTCTGATCTTACGTAGTATGTGCTTAGAACAGAATACTTAATACATAAATGATTTTGATACTCAAGCTGCAAGCATTAAATAATTCTGTCCAATATTTTGGAGATTTCTCATCTGTATTACAACAAATGAGCACTTTCCAAGACAAGAAAAGAAATTTAAGGGGGACCTTTTTAGATCAAAATACTTTTTTTTGGTCTGATTTCAAGTAAACTGTGAAGAACATATAGTTTTTTCTAAAGCTAATTTATAGGTTATTGGATTTTTTTTAGTGTTTACTTCCATTGTTTATCTTAAGTTTTTTAATAAGATGAAGACAAATGCAAAAGTCAGGAAACTGGGCAGATAACTAAAATTATCTTCATAAGACATAAGGTGATTGCTGACATTTGCCTTCCTCAAGGGCCAAACAGTCAACCAACAGTGTCCTTGGGAGCAGAGCTGAGTTTATAAACCTACGGCTAGAAACATGGAGATTCAAATCCGTATATGGAGATATTTCACAGAAGGAAGAAACAGGAATAAACTCTTGGGAAAGAAAGAATCAGACCCAGTTGGACAAAACAAAGAACTTTGTCAATCAGATAAGAATTGTGAGCCCCTCACACTTTGTGACCAAACCTGAGCTGGCATAAGATGCAGAGTTCTAGGGACAAAAAAAAAAAAAAAAAAAAAGCATTCATGTCTTTAGAAAACATGTTGTCCAGCATAGATGTAAGGGTGAAAGTGCCAAATTGAGCCATATACAACTACTAAGGAACAACCATGCACTAATCAATGAAATAATAAAAGCAATTTTAAAATGAGCTCAAAGAAGAGAGAAAATTATATATAGATTGGAGATCAAGATAGTCAAGAATCCTAACTACAATTAAATATAGCTATTGCAGAGAGAAGCTTGCCAAGGCTAAACCACTGCTTTTATACACTTTTGCAAGTTAATATTTTTTTTTGCCATTAGTTAACTTATTTCCCCTAAAGTTCTTAGAAAAATAATAAACACAGTGGAATTGGCTGTCATAACATGGACAGAGTTTGCTTTCAATGAAATTGTTTTCAGTTTTGTTTTTCTGGGTTTTTTTTTTTGTTTGTTTGTTTGTTTTAACAGTCACCAAATCACCATCATTAAAACATTCTTGTCTTCTCCTTTTCTAGATGGGGCTATCATGTAGACATAATCCTAAATAAGATGAACTACCCATTAGATGAATGGCAATTTGTCAGTGATTTATTAACTAAGAATTGTGCACTCTCACCTTAAAACATAAATTTAAGTCATTGTTGTCTTTTTGCTTCACTTCACTGTAAATTTCTTTATGTTTTCTTTGCTGGACAATTTCTGAATTTGATTTATCCAATACTTTCAAAAACTCATATTAAAGACAAATTAGTAGATACTGAGCATATCTCATAAAACATGTTTGAAAAATAATTTTTGAGAGATAGAAAAGCTTTTCGGTCAACCCTGCAGTTGGTTTTCAAAGGTCATTTTTTTTTCAACCCAATTTCAGTTAGTCTTATAAAATGTGAGTTAATCATGTCCATCCAATTCCCAACATATCCTGATCCAGAAGCATGTGGAACTGGTGATAGGTACACGGAAAATAGCAAATACGCCTTTAGTTTCCTCCTGGTCATTCCACTTGATGAAGTCCAATTAATTTAAGAAGAATTTGGTCCTCTAGAGAAAATTTCAGTGACTATTGAAGTAAAAGACTATTGCCTCTGAGAAGGCAGGTTAGGAGAATAATCGGTGTTTATTTATACCATAAGGTAGATTTTGTAATGTCGTTTTATTAGCGTTTTTAAAAATCATAAAAGGATGAAAATGCATTAGATAAATTTTAACAAAAATACCCCAAATTCAAAATAATTATAATCATTTTGTATTTAGATACCTAAAAATTGCTCTTCATGCTTTTTTCTTAGAGAGTAACTTTCATATCTCATGTTCAGTCAGGTATTCTTGGGAATCCTGCAAAATCTCATGATTTATTTTGTTTTAACATTTTGAGATTAAAAACATCCAGATGAGAAAAAAGCTATAAGTAGCATCATTAAATTATCTGAAATACAAGATCCTTTAGGTGAAACTTGACTGATGTTAGTATTTTATAATTAAAAAAACAGTATTTTTGCTGCTCATTGAATTGAATTCACCTCCATAAAATTTGTAGCAAGCTATAACTATTAAAAAATAGCAAAGAGGTCTTTATTACAGGAAAATGCAGATACTCCCTCTCCTTTTTTTTTCAAATAAGTCAAGCTCGTTAAGGAAGTTAAAAAACAGTTTCTTGTTTATGGTTCCACTAACAGGTTTATGTAGGCTGAACATGGACTCTAATCCTGTTGACTGGCAGTGCACTTTTATTTTGCCTGGCTCTCCTGCCCCTGCCCTGCTGAAAACACACATGGCTGGACAAAATGCTTGAAAACACTGATCTCATTGTTATGGTCCCTAACTCTGGCCTTAGTGCTGTTAGATGATTGAGAAGCACAACATGCTTCACAGATGTGGAAACCGTGTAATTCTGGGCTTCCTCCAGGAAAGAATGATCTTTGATAGGCTGGAACTAAAGCTTTTCTAAAAGTATAAAATAACCGTGAATTTCCTATTACCATGGACAACTATTTCAGATATTCACAGCCAATTTAAGCATGGTGGCTAACAGCTGCTCATGATATTGCTGCCTTAGAGTATGTATACCTTCTAGTGAGAGTGAGAGGTACATTCCTCACTCTCTTTTTTTTTAGGAAATTATAACCATGTTATTTTCTTAAAAAATATATAGTACACTAGTTTACTTGTTTTGTTTAGTTCTGAACATTTATATAAAACTTCTCCAAATAATGTCAGGAAACACTATATACTTAATTCATAAATGTTGGGATTTTGCCTCTAAATCACATCTAATATTTTAAGAATTTCTAAAAATTTAACACAAATTTGTCTTATTTGTGTTGAAAAGTAGCTTTCTACTTTTTCTCAATTCAGCTAAGAAAAACAACTTTGATGCTATAGGTCACTCTACCTAGAGATGCAAACCACATAAATTAGGGCATTTGTTCAATTTCCTTTTAATTGTTATCATTAATAGAACTCTAGTTCACAGAGAAAATCGAATACAACAACAAAAAAAGCACTATTATACATACTGTTAAAAATTTTGTTTCATTGAATACGTAACATTTTGACTATCTACATTCAAGCTCGCTCTCTCTCTTGACCTAGAGAAAACTTCTCTTATAAGCATATAAAGTTTTAGTATTAATTTAGATCTGTGAAATTGGCTTCAACTTGTGAAATATTAATGCCGTAGATAACAAAAGCATAGGATATAATGTTTTATACATGTTATCCAATAACAGCAGAAGATAATGATGTTGGAGGGGCAGGTAAAATTTAGGTGCAAGCTAAACTCTAATGTGAACTTCTGGAAATAGAAATCATGCAATAATATTTTTTTTTTCTCCTCAAACACATAAGTCTTTCAATGTGGAAATGAATTGCCTTGGCTTCAGGGGACAATTTGTACCCGTGGTTACTGTACATTGGAAAAATGCTTGTACACTTAAATAGATGACTAAGTCTACTTTTGTACCCTGTGAATCATTTTATATTCAGCACTTCAATTAATTATTCTTTTCATCCAATTAAGGGAAACTTATGAGAACTGGAGTATTATATATACTTAGGTGGTCTTGTACTTGCGAGCCTTCTTCCTGCATTGCTTTGGGAACCTAGATTGATAAATTCAAAACTGTTATTGCATTTGCTTGGATGATCATATTTCCATATCACAATGAAAGACTATTATTGTTTTATAAAATATATCTAATTATTAGCTACATGATGTAACAAAATGTCCAGCGCAAGCTTAGATTAGCTATGGATACATTTCCAATTCATTTTAAAAGATGTATTTGGTTTAGTCTTGTGTTGTTTCTTTTTTTCTTATTGTTATACTTTAAGTTCTAGGATACATGTGCAGAATGCGCAGGTTTGTTACATAGGTATACACGTGCCATGGTGGTTTGCTGCACCCATCAACTCGTTATCTACATTACGTATTTCTCCTAATGCTATCCCTCCCCTAGATCCCCTCCCCCAACAGGACCCAGTGTGTGCCCATATGTTCTCATTGTTCATCTTCCACTTATGAGTGAGAACATGCAGTGTTTGGTTTTCTGTTCCTGTGTTAGTTTCCTGAGAATGATGGTGTCCAGTTTCATCCATGTCCCTGCAAAGGACATGAACTCGCTCTTTTTATGACTGCATAGTATTCCATGGTGTGTATGTGCCACATTTTCTTTATCCAATCTAACGTTGATGGGCATTTGGGTTGGTTCCAAGTCTTTGCTATTGTGAATAGTGCTGCAATAAACATACATGTGCATATGTCTTTATAGTAGAATGATTTATAATCTTGCGGGTATATACCCAGTAATGGGATCACTGTGTTAAATGGTATTTCTACTTTTAGATCCTTGAGGAATTGCCACACTGTCTTCCACAATGGTTGAACTAGTTTACAGTCCCACCAACAGTGTAAAAGAATTCCTATTTCTCCATATCCTCTCCAGCATCTATTGTTTCCTGACTTTTTAATGATCGCTATTCTGACTGGCGTGAGATGGTATCTCTTTGTGGTTTTGATTTGCATTTCTCTAATGACCAGTGATGATGACCTTTTTTTTTTTATATATGCTTTTTGACCACATAAATGTGTTCTATTGAGAAGTGTCTGTTCATATCCTTTGCCCAGTTACTGATGGTTTTTTTTTTTTTCTTGTAAATTTTTTTTTGTTCCTTGTAGATTCTGGATATTAGCTCTTTGACAGAAGGATAGATTGCAAAAATATTCTCCCGTTCTGTAGGTTACTTGTTCACTCTGATAATCATTTCTTTTGCTGTGCAGAAACTTCTTAGTTTAATTAGATCCCATTTGTCCATTATGACTTTTGTTGCAATTGCTTTTGGTGTTTTAGTCACGAAGTCTTTGCCCATGCCTAAGTCCTGAATGGTATTGCCTAGATTTTCTTTAGTGTTTTTATGGTTTTAGGTCTTATATTTAAATCTTTAATCCATCTTGAGTTTATTTTTGTATAAGGTGTAAGGACGGGGTCCAGTTTCAGTTTTCTGCATATGGCTAGCCAGTTTTCTCAACACCATTTATTAAATAGGAAATCCTTTGCCCATTGCTTGTTTTTGTCACGTTTGTCGAAGATCAGATGGTTGTAGATGTGTGATGTTATTTCTAAGGTCTTTGTTCTGTTCCATTGGTCTATATGTCTCTTTTGGTACCAATACCATGCTGTCTTGGTTACTGTAGTTTTGTAGTATAGTTTGTAGTCAGGTAGCATGATGCTTCCAGCTTTTTTCTTTTTGCTTAGGATTGTCTTGGCAATACGGGCTCTTTTTTGGTTCCATATGAAATTTAAAATAGTTCTTTTTTTTCTAATTCTGTGAAGAACGTCAATGGTAGCTTGATGGGAATAGCATTGAATCTATAAATTACTTTGGGCAGTATGGCCATTTTCACAATATTGATTCTTCCTATCCATGAGCATAGAATATTTTCCCATTTGTTTGTTTCCTCTCTTATTTCCTTGAGCAGTGGTTTGTAGTTCTCCTTGAGGAGGACCTTCATATTCCTTATAAGTTGTATTCCCAAGTATTTTATTCTCTTTGTAGCAATTGTGAATGGTACTTTGCCCATGATTGACTCTCTGTTGGTCTATTATGGGTGCATAGGAATGCTTGTGATTTTTGCACATTGATTTTAGTATCCTGAGACTTTGCTGAAGTTGTTTATCAGCTTAGGAGGTTTTGGGGCTGAAACGATGGGGTTTTCTAAATATACGTAATGTCATCTGCAACCATAGATACTTTTATTTCCTCTCTTCGTATTTGAACACCCTTTGTTTCTTTGTCTTGCCTGATTACCCTGGCCAGAATTCCAATACTATGTTGAATAGGAATGGTGAAAGAGAACATCTTTGTGCTGGTTTTCAAAGGGAATGCATCCAGCTTTTGCCCACTCAGTATTATATTGGCTGTGGATTTGTCATGAATAGCTCTTATTATTTTGAGATATGTCCCATCAATAACCAGTTTATTGAGTGTTTTTAGCATGAAACGGTGTTGAATTTTATTGAAAACCTTTTCTGTATCTATTGAAATAATCATGTGGTTTTTGTCATCGGTTCTGTTTATGTGATGAATTTCATTTATTGATTTGCGTATGTTGAACCAGCCTTGCACCCCAGGGGTGAAGCCGACTTGACAGTGATGGATAAGCTTTTTAATGTGCTGCTAGATTTGGTTTGCTGGTATTTTATTGAGGATTTTCACGTCAATTTTCATCAGGTATATTGGTCTGAAATTTTCTTTTTTTGTTGTGTCTCTGCCAGGTTTTGGTATCAGCATGATGCTGGCCTCATAGAATGATTTAGGGAAGATTCCCTCTTTTTCTATTGTTTGGAATACTTTCAGAAGGAATGGTACCAGCTCCTCTTCGCACCTCTGGTAGAATTCAGCTGTGAATTTGTCTGGTCCTGGGCTTTTTTTGGTTGGTAGGCTATTAATGACTGCCTCAATTTCAGAACTTGTTATTGGTCTATTCAGGGATTCAACTTCTTCGTGGTTTACTCTTGGGAGGGTGTATGTGTCCAGGAATTTATCCATTTCTTCTAGATTTTCTAGTTTATTTGTGTAAAGATGTTCATAGTATTCTCTGATGGTAGTTTGTATTTCTGTGGGATCAGTGGTGATCTCCCCTTTATCATTTTTTATTGTGTCTATTTGATTCTTCTCTTTTCTTCTTTATTAGTCTGGCTAGTGGTCTATTTTGTTAAACTTTTCAAAAAACCAGCTCCTGAATTCATTGATTTTTTAAAGAGTTTTTCGTGTCTCTATCTCCTTCAGTTCCGCTCTGGTCTTAGTTATTTCTTGTCTTCTGCTGGCTTTTCAATTTGTTTGCTCTTGTTTTCTATAGTCCTTTTAATTGCGATGTTAGGGTGTTGATTTTAGATCCTTCCCACTTTCTCTTGTGGGCATTTAATGCTATAAATTTCCCTGTAAACACTGCTTGAGCTGTGTCCCAGAGATTCTGGTACATTGTGTCTGTGTTCTCATTGCTTTCAAATAACTTTTTTATTTCTGCCTTAATTTTGTTATTTACCTGTAGTTCTGTGATTTTGAGTGAGTTTCCTAATTCTGAGTTCTAATTTGATTGCACTGTGCTCTGAGAGACTGTTTGTTGTAATTTCCATTCTTTTGCATTTGCTGAGGAGTGTTTTACTTTCAATTGTGTGGTCTATTTTAGAATAAGTGCTATGTGGTGCTGAGAAGAATGTACATTCTGTTGATTTGGGGTGGAGAGGTCTGTAAATGTCTATTAGGTCTGCTTGGTCCAGAGCTGAGTTTAAGTCCTGAATACCCTTGTTAATTTTCTGTCTCATTGATCTGTCTAATATTGACAGTGGGGGTTAAAGTTTCCCATTATTATTGTGTGGGAGTCCAGGTCTCTTTATAGGTCTCTAAGAACTTGATTTATAAATCTGGGTTATTCTGTATTGGGTGCATATGTATTTAGGATAGTTAGCTCTTCTTGTTGCATTGATCCCTTTACGATTATGTAATGCCATTCTTTGTCTTTTTTTATCTTTGTTGCTTTAAAGTCTGTTTTATCAGAGACTAGGTTTGCAACCTCAGCTTTTTTTTTTCTGCTTTCCATTTTCTTGATAAATCTTTCTCCATTCCTTTATTTTGAGTTGATCTGTGTCTTTGCATGTGAGATGGGTCTTCTGAATACAGCACAACAATGGGTCTTGATTCTTTATCCAATTTGCCAGTCTGTGCCTTTTAATTGGGGCATTTAGCCCGTTTACATTTAAGGTTAATATTGTTATGTGTAAATCTGATCCCGTCGTTATGATGCTAACTGGTCATTTTGCCCATTAGTTGATGCAGTTTCTTCATGGTGTTGAGGATCTTTACATTTTGTTTTGTTTTTGCAGTGGCTGGTACTAGTTTTTCTTTTCCATATTTAGTGTTTCCTTCAGGAACTCTTTTAAGGCAGGCCTGGTAGCAACAAAATTCCTCAGCATTGTTTATAAAGGATTTTATTTCTCCTTCACTTATGATGCTTAGTTTGGCAAATATGAAATTCTGGGTTGAAAATTATTTTCTTTAAGAATGCTGAATATTGGCCCCCACTCTCTTCTGGCTTGTAGGGTTTCTGCAGATAGATCCACTGTTGGTCTGATGGGCTTCCCTTTGTGGGTAACCCAACTTTTCTCTCTGGCTGCCCTTAACAATTTTTCCTTCATTTCAACCTTGGTGAATCTGATGACTTTTTGTCTTGGGGTTGCTTTTCTCAAGGAGTATCTTTGTGGTTTTCTCTGTATTTCCTGAATTTGAATGTTGGCCTGTTTTGCTAGATTGAGGAAGTTCTTCTGGATAATATCCTAAAATGTGTTTCCCAACTTGATTGCATTCTCCCTGTCATATTCAGGTACACCAGTCAAACATAGGTTTGGTCTTTTCACATAGTTCCTTATTTCTTGGAGACTTTGTTCATTCCTTTTTATTTTTTCTTCTCTAATCTTGTCTTCACACTTTATTTCATTAAGTTGATCTTCAATCTCTGATACTCTTTCTTCTGCTTCATCAATTTGGCTATTGATACTTGAGTATCTTTCACGAAGTTCTCACGCTGTGTTTTTCAGCTCCTTCAGATCATTTATGTTCTTCTCTACATTGTTTATTCTATTAGCACTTCCTCTAACCTTTTATCAAGGCTCGCTAACATTTTATCATGTTTCCTTGCATTGGGTTACAACATGCTCCTTTAGCTCAGACGAGTTTGTTATTACCCACCTTCTGAAGCCTACTACTGTCAATTCGTCTGACTCATTCTCCATCAGTTTTGTTACCTTGCTGTCAAAGAGTTGTGATCCTTTAGAGAAGAAGAGGCTTTCTGTTTTTTGGAATTTTCAGCCTTTTTGCACTGTTTTTTCCTTAACCTTGTGGATGTATCTGCCTTTGGTCTTTGATGTTGGTGACCTTAGGATGGAGTTTTTGTGGGGTCTTCCTTTTTGTTGATGTTGATGCTATTGTTTTCTATTGGTTAGTTTTACTTCTAACAGTTAGGCCCCTCTTCTGCAGGTCTGCTGGATTTTGCTAAGGGGTCCACTCCAGATCCTGTTTGCCTGGGTATCTACAGCAGAGGCTGTAGAATAGCAAAGATTGCTGCCTGCTTCTTCTTCTGAAAGCTTTTTCCCAGAGGGGTACCTGCCAGCAGGCAGGAATGTTTAAGTCTGCTGAAGCTGAACTCATAACCACCCCTTTCCCCAGGTGCTCTGCCCTTGGGAAATGGGAGTTTTATCTATAAGCCCCTGACTGGGGCTGCTGCCTTTCTTTAAGAGATGCCCTGCCTAGAGAGGAGGAATCTAGAGAGGCATTCTGGCTACAGAGGCTTTGCCCAGCTGTGGTAGGCTTAACTTAGTCCAAACTTCCAGGTGGCTTTGTTTACACTCAGCTGGACATGCAGAAATCGTCCACCTTCTGCATTGATCTCACTAGAAGCTGCAGACAGGAGCTGTTCCTATTTGGCCATCTTGCCTAGGAATCCTCATGTTGTTTATTAAAGGAGGAGACCTAGTAATAAAAAGAGGAATGCCTTTTAAATATATTAACTATGATGGTTGATAGAAAAGATAAGTTATTGAGAAATGTGTTTACATTTTAATTTTAAAAATCATTATTGTTGTAATCAATATAGAATTGTATGTTTTACAGAAAAATGTTAATGCACATCAGTGTTATTAAAACTCATTTGTGGTGCAGCAAACCAACATGGCACATGTACACCTGTGTCTCAAACCTGCACGTTGTGCATATGTACCCTAGAACTTAAAGTATAATAATAAAAATAAAATAAAATAAAAATAAAAATAAAAAATCTTGAAATAGAAAAACCAAAACCAAAACAAAAAACTCGTTTGTACTTCTCCAAAAATAATTTTCTCTTTGTCTTGAAGAGTATTTAACTTCATGGTATCTGATTTTTAACTTACCTCAAATTTAACTTTGAATCTTGGAAATAAAATTCAACTATATTTTTATATTTCTAAAGTATATTAATGATTAACGTTACCTTATTTTGATATATTTTTCATGATTATATTTACATACAAAATTCTAAAACTACTTAGAACTACAAAAAATGTGTTTATTTATTCAAATACTTGGATTCATTCCTCTTCAAATATATTAAATTAATATATAATAGGCAATCTCAAACTTTTTAAACATTTGTAACTGAGCCTAAATAAGCATAGTTTTATGTTTATGTTTTCTCTGGTAAATGAATAAAGTCTTTGCAAAGTTATAAATTCAAATACTTCAAAGGGGATCATAATGGAAAATGCTACCTTCCCACACCAATATAGTAACTAATCTTTAAATAATATAGTGTTTCCTATGGACCAGATATTAATCTAAGTCTTCTGTGTATATACATATGTACATTAATTTTCACCACATCCTCATATGGGAGGTAGTATTATTGTTTTCACGTTACAGATTAGGAAACTCAAGCAAAAAGTATAAGGTCATTTGTCCAAAGTTGCATGGTTAGTGAGGGTCAAGGTCAGAATTTATAATCAGTACTCCTACTCCAGAGGCCATGTTCTTGGTCAATACTCTGTTCTCTTTCTCTGTATCTGAGCACTATATTCCTGATGTGACTAGTGAATTTCTTCATCAGAAAATAATCACTGTATATTTCGTAAATCAGATGGGTGAAAAAAGTGGATATTTTTGGCTATGTTTTTTATTAGAAAACAAGTCAGCAGAAGGTCATGCTGTGAAGGATGGATGTGTGTCTGCACATTTGTCTGCTTTTCACTGTAATGAAATTTATTTGCTCACAGTAGTTACCTTTCTCTTTATGAGCATCACTCTGTTAATTATTCTCACAAAAGTAAAAGAGATTAAAACATTAAAAGGTCACCAAATTCTCTTGCATGGCCCTTTCAAATGTGTCTCTCAGGGCTTGGATTAAGACCTTCTCCTCTTCTACTGTGACAGTGCTCTTCAAGACAGACTTCAAAATAAGGAGAAGAAGCATTTAAAAACTGAGGCATGGTGGATATTTTTGTGTGGAGAAAGGGAAGGAATAAAAGGAGAAAGATCCAGGGGAACAAGGAACAAAACATTGCAGTGGTTGTTTAAGTAATCTGAATTCCATTAATCACCAAGAATTGTAGAAATAAAATGTTTTAGAGTGTTGACTGGGCATTCATGTATTTGTTAACTAACAAGATGAACATACCTTTCATATGGGGGCTCTTTGAATTTCCCTCCTAATTTAAATTGAAGCTGTGACACATGGTTCAGTTCCAACAAATGTGACCTTCCCCCAGCCCTCAGAATCTAAGCGATGAATCTCTTGGTTTAAAAAGAAGAAAAGTAATAATAAAATCTTTATAAGATATTATAATCTATTTGCTTCTTTGTTAAGGAATAGTGACAGTCATTTTACAGATTGGATACTGATCAGAAAAGTTTTCAAATTTGCTTTGCATTCAGTTTCAGACCTGGACAACAGCTATCAATTATTAATTTGATTTGGGTGCACTTCATCTGATAAAAATCTAAAATGTTGATTTAGACTGCATTTTGAATATCTCAATACATCTCTAAACTATGGAAACTCATCTAATGGCTAAACACTGCTTATTGAGGTGGGCTAAAATTTATATTTCTATTCAAGTTAATCCTTTCTTATTAATATAGGAACCAGGGCTGTGTGAGTGTTGTCCTAGTAAAATCAAGTCAACCGATAGTCATTTCATACGTTGTAGGCATTGTAGGGAATACTAGAGGGGGAAAAAAAAGACACCTGCACAATCTAATTAGAAAGGCAAGATAAATGTTCCTCTAAATTTTAAGACAATATGTTATCAAGTAATAGATTGTTTTATACAAATATAAGTACTTCTGGAAATGGAATGTTTGAAATACCTCTTTTTTTTTTTTTAAATTGAGCCTGAGTTTCACTTCCTAGGTTCAAGTGATTCTCCCGAATAGCTGGACTACATGTGTACACCACAATGCCTGGCTAACTTTTGTATTTTTAGTATAGAAGGGATTTCATCAGGTTGGCCAGGCTGATCTGAAATTCCTGGCAGGTGATCCTCGTGCCTCAGCCTCCCAAAGTGCTGGGATTACAAGAGTGAGCCACCACACCTGGCCTTGAAATATCTCTGAGGTTGAATCATTAATAAAGTTTTTGTGAAGAAAATTGTTCTAAAAAATTGCATATGGTATTATGTTGCAGAAAAATAAGGAAGAGACTGCAAGGTGAAGTGGAAAAGTTAGTTCTGGGATAGTGGAAGAAGAAAACAAGGGAGAAGAGGCAATGACAGAAGTTAACTTCCATTGTAGTATGGTACACAGCATTGCTAATGACTGAAGGTTTGCTTCCAGCCTCCCACTCTGCCCCAATTCGTATGTTGGAGCTTAATTCCCAATGAGATACTATTTGGAGATAGGACTTTTGGAGGTTATTAGGTCATGAAGGTGGAGTCCTCGTGGTGAAATTAGTGCTCTTATAAAAAGAGACACAAGAGAGTTTGCTTCCTCTCCCTGCTCTCCACCATGTGAGGCTACAAGGAGCGGGGAGCTGGCTACAAATCAAGAAGTGGGCCCTCACCAGACACTGCATCTGCGGCACCTTGATCTTCAACTTCCCAGCTTCTAGACTGAGAAATATATCTGTGTTGTTTAAACTGCACCATTTATGGTAGTTTACTGTGGAAGCCAAAACGAAGATAAATATGTTGAGAGTCACCCGTCGATGATCTGGACTGTCTGATGGTGCTAAGAATCTACGTCTCAAAAAGCTTTTACTCCTAACGTCCTAAGTAAAGACATGCTATTTTCAAGTTATTTGTTTGGGTGTTTCAGGGAAGATTACTCTCTTTACTGCCTTAGAGATTTCCATTTTTCAGGTCACCATCAGCATCATGCTTTTCCTGCTCTGCTATACTTCTGACCCTTTCATTGTTTGATGGGCAGACCCAGTCCATGAGACTGCCCTTGTCCTAGGCTGGACAGAGTCATGCCTTCCATGTGACAGTGTGTCATGTAGACCAAGCAGTGTGTAGACACTTACTTGAGGTTCAGGTGTTTCCATGGAAACCAGGGTCACTCATTCAGGTTGCACGCTTAGGCACAACAGGTGCAGTCTCTTGATATGTAACCTTATTATTATCTTCCTACCACAACCTCATCCCCTATCCAAGTCCCCTTATCTCTCAGGGACTACACAACTTTAATTCTACTTTCCAGACAACTATGAGGAAAAGTTTAAGCTGTTAAAAAAAAAAAAAAAAGAGTTGAGCTGCTGTATCTTTGTATTGAAATACAAACAACTCAAAACTCAAACAGGAAAAAAAAAGTTTTTTTCTTTATATTTTGTAATTGATTAATTACGGGAAGGGAGCAAGCATTATTCAATGTAAAAGGACATGTTCCACCTGTGCCTCCAATATTTCTCTACTTTTATGGAGAATGTGGCTTTTATGATCTGTAAATCCCATCCCTCCTAAGTAAGCCATGACCCTTTTGCTGCCCCATCTCCAAGATCCTAGAAGAAACCAATCTGATACAATTGTAAACTTAAAGTTATATCTCCTTGGAGTACATCGTAACCCAGATATGAAATATCCTTATGATTTTCTAAACTCCAAAATACCACCTAGAGCAAGACACAAATAATAAAATTTAAGAGAGAATATTGCTCAGATCTTTATCTTGAGTGGTTACCTTGGCACATGCTCTCTCTCTTTGTTTTAAGTAATTTTTTTCTGGTTGCATAATACAAAGTCATGTATTAACGAAATTTCAAATTGCCACAGGTTTTCGAATCTTGTAGTAGCTTGTTGGCAAAGAGATACAGCAGAGAGGCTACTGTGTTTTCATTGTAAAAAGAATCTCTGAAGAGGGAATATTAACCAAAAGGAAAATATAATAACGGTGTGGGAATAAAATAAATTTTTGTTATCTTGTCTTAAAAATAATTGTTATTTTGTTGAATTATAAGATATCTTTCACCGTAGCTTAGTGGGGTTATCACAGGAGAGGAAAAAGGCTTAAGAGCAAGAAAACAAAACTTATATTTTTAGGAGAGCATTCATTTAGATCACACGACATATTGGCATATAAATCAGTTCCCACCAAATGAGTCCATTGAGATGACAGTACTTATTTGTTGAAATCAGTGTTGTTTTGAAACTCAATGTTGCATTTACAGTCCACTTAAAAAGTAGAATAATTTATTAGTCCTACTTTTATACCCTAAACAAACACTTCTTTTTTTTAAAAAAAGCCATAGTATTCATTCTATTTATATATTAGTCTACTTTAAGAATGTGCACATTGTGAATAGTGCCGCAATAAACATACGTGTGCATGTGTCTTTATAGCAGCATGATTTATAATCCTTTGGGTATATACCCAGTAATGGGATGGCTGGGTCATATGGTACATCTAGTTCTAGATCTTTGAGGAATCGCCATACTGTTTTCCATAATGGTTGAACTAGTTTACAATCCCACCAACAGTGTAAAAGTGTTTCTATTTCTCCACATCCTCTCCAGCACCTGTTGTTTCCTGACTCTCACTCATAGGTGGGAACTGAACAATGAGATCACTTGGACTCGGGAAGGGGAACATCACACACCGGGGCTTATCATGGGGAGGGGGGAGGGGAGGGATTGCATTGGGAGTTATACCTGATGTAAATGACGAGTTGATGGGTGCAGCACACCAACATGGCACAAGTATACATATGTAACAAACCTGCACGTTATGCACATGTACCCTAGAACTTAAAGTATAATAATAAATAAATAAATAAATAAATAAATAAATAAAAAAGAATGTGCACAAATGGGAGGAAACACCAATGGTAGAGATAAGGCAATGAAACCCAAGTCTACCCTCGTTTAGCCTTATTACGCTGGAGCTTCAACCAAATTGTATGAGCGATTCTCATTTTTCAGAAATGTTCGGCAATCTTTTTGTTTGTTTGTTTGTTTTTGGAGACAGGGTCTCACTCTGTTACGTAGGCTGGAGTGCAGTGGCACGATTACAGCTCACTGCAGCCACAATTTCCTGGACCTAAGTCCTCAACCTCCTGAATAGCTGGGACTACAGGCATGCACCACCACGCTTGGCTATTTTTTTTTTTTTTTTTTTTTTGTAGATATGATGTATTAGTCCAATCTTGTATTTCTGTAAATAAATACCTGAGGCTGTGTAATTTATAGATAAAAGAGGATTAATTGTCTCACAGTTCTGTAGGCTATACAGGAAACATAGCAACTTCTGCTTTTGGGGAGGCCTCAGGCAGCTTCCAATCATGGCAGAAGGCAAAGGGAGAATGAGTCATCTCACATGGCCACAGCAGGAGGAAAGGAGAGAGGGGCAGGTGCTGCACACTTTTACACAATCAGATCTTGTGAGAACTTACTATTGATGACAGCACCAAGGGGGTGGTGTTAAACCATGAGAAACTGCTTCCACAACCAAAGCACCTCTCACCAAGCCCCACTTCCAACATTGGGGATTAGAATTTTATACAAGATTTGGATCGGAACACAGATCCAAAACATAATAGATAGGAACTCACTGTGTTAAACGGGCTGGTCCTGAAATCTTGGGCTTAAGCAATCCTCCCACCTGAGCCTCCCAAAGGGTTCTCCCAAAGTGTATGTGTTGAAGTCTTAAACCCCCATCCCTCAGAATATGACTATATTTGAAAAAAGAGCCATAAAAATAGTGACTACATTAAAATGAGACAGGTTGTGTCCCAATCCAATATGATTTGTGTCTTGGTAGAAAGAGGAAATCTGGACACATGCAAGAAATACCAGGGATGCATGTACACAGAGGAGTGACCATGTGAGGACATAGTGGAGGGCAGCCAATTACAAGCCAAGGAGAGAGACCTCAGAAGCAACCAATCGCCCTGACACCTTGATCTTGGACTTCTCAGCCTGTAGAACTGTGAAAAAATAAATTTATGTTGTTTAAGATACCTAGTACTTTTTTATGGCAGCCCTAGAAAACTAATACTTATACATATGCAGAAAAAGCAAATCCTTATATAGGTATGTATTCATTGCTATGTCATAGTTGTTAGAAACATGCCTCAGAAAATGTTCTATGAACTTTACATGCATTATTTCATTTAATCCTCAAAATATTATAGCAACAATGAGTTAGGTGCTATTTTGATGTCCATTTTACAAAGAGGAAATTGAGTCACAGAAGGTTTTAATAACCAATGTCTTGCAGTTAGCCCAAAATCAGTGTTCAAACTCATAACCACTATTCTCTAAAAGAAACTTTTAAAATTAAAAAAAAACAAATAAATCAAAATTTAGTTTTGTAGGCATGTAGTGCAAAATGTACACCAATAAACCCAAAGCATGAACCACCAAAACTTTTGTGAAAAAGTGGGAAAATTCAAGTGACTTTAAACCTAATTTAGGCACACATGAGTGCATGTTACCAGGTGTATTCTTATAAGAACATTTCAATGTTCATTTTCATGAGGAATGTGGATGACATGCAATTTTTAAAGCACTAAGAGTTGTTTTTAGGGCAGCCTAGCCTATAATTTTAGAGTCCCTTAGCACATCAGTTTCAAGTATCCATTGGGCAATTTCATGATCACAAACACAAAGTAGATATAACTCAGAAGAAAATGAAAGCTAATAACTCTCTTGTCTGGTCCATGGCTAAAATGCTCAGATTTTCAACTTGAAAAATATTTCATTTTGCCCACATCATTTGGTGTAAGGATTTCAATAGATCAAATATCTAGATTATATTGGTTTAACAGAAACACAATTTGATAATTTGAAATGTGTTAATAACCATTGATAGGACAGGCCCCCAAGTATATAAGAATTTAGAATGTTTAGCATTAATTACTTATAAATAAATGTATCTAATAAGATAGAAATAGCATTTGAAGTTATGAAAAATAGTTATTACCACATGCCAGTTACTTTCCTAGATTATAGATATAGAAATCAACAAGAAAAAATCATTTTCTGTATTTGTCACAAATATGAGAAAAATGCCATCTCAAATTCATTTAATATTATTGTTTTTCCTTGAAATGACTTTTTTGATGAAACAGAAGGAAATGTTACCCGATAACCCAATAAATATAATCATAAAGTGTAATTATTTAGTTCTGCGAGTGGCAGTATTTTCTCTTATTTATACAATCTTATTCTTTATGTGTCTTAAAATCTAAACAATTGTACTTAGCACTTAATTATTTTCCCTAGCTATAACACTAATACATAACCATTATGGAAAATTCAAATAAGACAATTCCCACATATTATCCCTCCATCACTGAGGATTAGTATCAGATATTGATATATTGCATTTCAGTTTCATTTTTGTATACATGAGTGTGTGCTCTCAAAGGTTGGTGCATGTATTTATTTATTCTTTTATTTAGTTACTGTGGCTAATGTGTATGGATAACAATTCTGTTTCAGAGCAACAGAAGGCAGAAACCGTAAACTCTGTATTCCGAGATTTTTAAAAAAGTCTATTGATGGAGAGACCAGGAATCCAGATTTGGACATGCTAAGTTTGAGATGTGTATGGAACTCTCAAATGGAAATATGTTAAGCAGGAGCCAGATATTGAGTTGTGCAGTTCAGAAGAGAAGTCTTGTCCAGCTTTATTACATTTGGGAGTCAAAGGTATTTAAGACCGTGCGGTCACGTAAAGCAGCAAAGAAATCAGTGTGGCTAGAAAACAAAAGACACCAGAGATGAGCCCTGAAGCACTTCAATATTAAAAGCATGAAAAGAAAAGGAAGGGCTGGCAAATCTGACAGAGAAGGAGAAAGTAGTGAGAGAGGAGAAAAAGAGACTGAGGTTGGAAAGTCAAGTAAACAAAATTTTTCTAAATTATACTACTAAAAGAGATAGTTTCAGCTTCATTAAATAGTGCTGATAGACCAAGTGAGGTGACAAGTGGGATCAGACTGTTGGATTTCAAATGAGGAGGACATTTCTTTATCCACTTGTAGATGGATGGGCATTTGGGTTGGTTCCACATTTTGGCAATTGCGAATTGTGCTGCTATAAACATGTGTGTGCAAGTATCTTTTTCGTATAATGACTTCTTTTCTTCTGGGTAAATACCCAGTAGTGGGATTGCTGGATCAAATGGTAGTTCTACTTTTAGTTATTTAAGGAATCTGCAAACTGTTTTCCATAGCGGTGGTACTAGTTTACATTCCCATCAGCAGTATAGAAGTGTTCTCTGTTCACCGAATGCACGATGCACCAAAATCTCACAATCACCACTAAAGAACTTACTCATATAACAAAACACAACCTGTTGTCCAATAACTTATGGAAATAATTTTTTAAAAAAACTAATACAAATAAAAAAATACAATGAGGAGGGCATTGGTAATCTTAATGAGAGCAGCTTCTATGGAGTATTGGGAAAGAAAAACCAACTGGAGTGGAATTAAGAGAAAAAGGGATAAGAACTGGAGAGTGTACAGGCTAGTCTGTCCTGGAGTTTTGAATAAGGTGACTAAAGAAATACATACAAGTGAACGGTGTGTCAGAAGGAGGTGAGAAATTGAGCCAAAATAATTTTTTCTTTTAAAATGATAAAAATAACATCTGGCCTAAATGCTAATTGAAATGATCCAAAGGGGAATAAAAAGTTGATGATGTAAGAAAAGGGAGAGAACTGTGATGCCGGTAAGAAGAAAGGAGAATCCTGCCATCAGTACATGAGGAGGTGAACTGTAGTGACGGGCAAGAGTGCAGAGTATGTGAGGGCAGACAAGGATAGGTAGCTGGTCATGATTAGTGAGAGCCTGAAATAATCCCTCAGATGTGAATCCACTAGAGATAGGATACGATAGGTTCAGAAGGAGCAAGGCTAATATTCATGAATTTAAAGTGGGAACAATCAGGGGCCTTGTTTTCTACACTAAGGTTTAGCTGATTAAGTGCAAAATAAATGTAGGATAAATTTTGAATTTAGGTAGTATTGGCTAGTTTATCAAGTGTCCAAGAAAGTAAAATGAAGATTTTTAACATGAAATCATAAGCCTCTTTCCTGTATTGCTGAATAGCTTTAAACTTATTATTTTAATGTTTATAAGTAAATATGAACAAAAACATATTGAAATATTTTCTAATTGTTGGAATATTTGTTTTCACTCATTATATATAATATTTCAATAATTATTGAATTTAAGAACCAAAATCGAAAATCAATTAAAAAAATAATAAATTACAAAGAGCTTCCAAAAGAATAACTGTTTTAATTATGATCTAATGCTATATAACAATTCATTCTCAACATTTAGTTGGTTTAAGAATCAACAGACTTTAATTTGTTTCCACTACTACAGTTTAGGAAGGACTTGTTGGGAATAGTTTATTTTGTACATGAACGTGCATTAACTAAAGTAACCTGGCTAGAAAAATTACTTCCAGAATGGCGTCACTCACATGACTGTTGCTGTTGGTTGCTGACTGTGAGCAAAGCTGGAGATATCTGAAAGATGAAAATTTATCTTAGAAATCATATTTCTCATGACACATACACACCACGGAATACTATGCAGCCATAGAAAAGAATGAATTTATGTCCTTTGCAGGGACATGGATGAAGCTAGAAACCATCATTCTCAGCAAAATAACACAGAGACAGAAAATCCAACACTGCATGTTCTCATTCATAGGTGGGAGATGAACAATGAGAACACATGGACACAGGGAGGGGAACATCACACACTGGGGCCTGTCGGAGGGTGGGCGGGGGCAAGGGGAGGGAGAGCATTACGACAAATACCTAATGCATGTAGGGCTTAAAACCTAGATGACGGGTTGATGGGTGCAACAAACCACCATGGCACATGTATACCTATGTAACAAATCTGCACATGTATCCCAGAAATTGAAGAATAAAAAATAAAGAAATAAAGAAATCAGTATTTCTATGATGGCTATAAACTTTGATTAGATTGGAAGAATTTTTATATATTTCACTATTTTTCACCCCAATTTTTTTGAAACTTATGAATTAAACTTCTTTAATAATTAAGTTTTGCTTAAATTTTTTTGAAATTACTTTTCTGTTTTTTTTAAGTTTACTTTGTTCTTTGACCAATTAATGTAAAGATGTATTTAATTTAGTTTCATTCTACTTTGTAAGTCTATAATTTTTTTGGCATTTATCAGTCTCAACTTTTATATTTATTTATTTATTTATTGAAATCAGTAGGTACTTTAATGAGGGTGTATGTGAAACATAGTCGGGACATTTTATAGACAATGAAACCAAAGCACCCCATCGAAAAGTGGACGAAGGATATGAACGGATACGTCTCAAAAGAAGACATTTATGCAGCCCACAAACATGAAAAAAGCATACCATAACTGATCATTAGATAAATGCAAATCAAAACCACGATGAGATACCATCTCATGCCAGTCAGAATGGCAATCATTAAAAAGTCAGAAAACAACAGGTGCTGGAGAGGATGTGGAGAAACATGAACGATTTTACACTGTTGGTGGGAGTGTAAACTAGTTCAACCATCGTGGAAGACAGTGTGGCGATTCCTCAGGGATCTAGAACTAGAAATAGAATTTGACCCAGCAATCTCATTACTGGGTATATACCCAAATGTTAATCTATAATTTTTAAATTTAAGTTTTAAATAATTTTTAATTATTAAAATGTTTAAAACTATGTTTGTGCCTCTGGATATATTCTTGGACACACCTTAAGTCACACCTAAGGTGTGTCCTAGTTGTTCACTTTTGCTATTAACTTCTATTTTGTTGATTTTAAAAAATGAGAACTTTAAAATTTCTTCGAGAAATACACTGAGATTTTCTTTGTGACAATCTAAATTCACTTTTCTGAAGAATTTTTAATGAACTCTTAAATAGTTCTTATTCTAAGTTATAGGTTGTTAGGTTCAATGCATGCCTTTAATTTAACCTAGTGATTCTTTACTCAAACACTTTATTTTATGATATTATGCCAGTTACTTGACTGGCTACAGTTTTTAGTGTGGAACAAAATTATCACGCCAGATTTATGACTGAGAACTGACATATATAGCATTAAGGAAAAAATTGTTCATGACACTTGTTAAAGATGATAAGGAAGAATCGAGGGGAATACAAGGGACTACTGCAGTGGGATTTTACAGTAGGAGAAAGAAACTAGGCTCAATTCTGAATATCACATAATGATTTACAGCTAAGAAGTAGGGTGAAAAGATTGGTGGATGGAAAACTACTAAGAGAGTAAAGTAATTCTTTGCTAAACTTACCTGTCAAGACTCTTGCTAAACGTAATCTACGGTGATCAGACATCATGAAGGGGATGGTAGAAAGGAGGAAATTGTCCAGATATTGAGGTTGATTAGACCCTACAAGGACTAAGACCAAAGCCCAAGTTTGAGCCTACTTGAGTGGACGGCTCAGAGGAACTTGACTGAAGTTTGGCCAGGTACAGTACCTTTGACAACAGCATCTCATTTGTAGCAGTGTAATATTTTCAGTTAAAGTAATGACCTATCACTATAGAATTAGTTGTATTTACCAAAATGTAATCTGAAAAACTGATTCATTGTGAAGTCATACAAACAACCTATAAGGCCATTCTGTGATTTCAACCTAAAAGGCCATTCTAAGATTTTCCTGTAAGTATAATATTGACAATGTATTAGCCTCTTACATTTAGAATCACTCTGTGATCTAACTCTAAATTATGTATTACTTAATATATAACTAAGTATTAAAAGTTATGTTGCTGAATTCAATTTATCTCTTCCTAATACTTAAAAAAATACGTTGAAATTTATAAAACCTAAAAAGACAGTTTCCATATTATTCACAGAATGTTTCTTCCTACACTTGCATCTTTAACAATGTAAGTCTTCCCATAATAAAATGCATCTTAAATATTCATGTTGTATGACCTCATCAATTGTAATCATTTTATCCACCTGGATGAAGCGTGGAAATAACTATATTAATCATGTTAACAGCATTGCCGTCTGAGGGTACTTACTGAAATCACATATCCTCTCTTTTGACTTTCCTTTTTTTGCAGAATTGACCTCAGGATTTATTTTTACACTGCTATCGTAAGTTTCATTGACATGTATTATTTAACACAGTTAATATTTCAGCACATCAACGGTTAAGTAATATTTCCTAAGGTTCTTATTGATAAGTTAAAAAATGTTCATGAGATCTCCATATACAATGTAAAAAAGTGACAACAATATTTGACTTCCATCATTTGCATACTGAGAAAATGACTTATAGTTTATTTCTATGTAACAGAATAGTTGCTCTGTGAACTTCATTAACATAGATATTTTTCCATCTTCTTGATTTGGAATTACACTTCAAATCATCACATGGATAAATTCAGTGTGATTGAATGTTTCCTAGGTAATATAAATAAATAATACATTTTTGCACACAAGGTTGACTAATAGCTAATTATTCTTACAGACAAGCCTCTGTAGTAGAATTTGTGAGGTTTGTAGGTATATTATAATGCCATTCCAACAAATGTACCTCTGTAACAAGAGAATAAGCCTAGATTTTAGAGATGGTTTGCTGGGGTTCCAGAACTATTTGAAAAGTAAAGGATACTTTGATTTTTTTCTGTGAAATATGTTCATATTTCAAGTTTACTATTACACTTTTATTTGTAATTTTACTTCTCTTTTATTCTGACTTTAAATATAATTTTCATCTTCAATCTTGAGCAGAGCATTTTTTTTTTCCTCAAAAAGTAACTAAGTACTATATTAAAGTGAATTGCTTGTATTGTCATCTACAGGAAAATAATGCACTACATTTAATCCCCCCAGGTAAATAAGCCATATAGAAAATACACATTTTATTATACCTTCTAATTCTAGAATTTAGAGATACACTTTGTTAATAGTATTACTATAGTGTTTGTTTTTAAAGACCAAAAATCCATATGGAATATTTTAATGTTATCCTTACATTCCTTTCAAAGGTATCTACACATCTTGAAGGAGAATAAACACATACACACATACACACACATGCAGTGTCTCAGCAATTGAAAAGTTAAGATAAATATATGTCAGTAGGTACAGTGTTATGAATTAGAGCTGTGATATCAGATCTCTTGAATAAAATTCTGCGTTCTCCATTTACTACCTGTTTATCCTTTTGTAAGCTACTCAGTCTAAGTTTTGAAATTCTTGTCTGTAAAATGAGATTTTACTTAGGACTATTGTGAAGATTTAGAGCGATCATATTCCTGGTACATATTAAGCACTGACCATATCTTAACTATTATTTTTTGAGGTATCTTTTTCCTATCAATATATTTTTAAATGAGAGATAATCGTATGCATAAAAGTATGTGTGTCTGTTAAAAAGCAGTTTAAGCTGGCATATGATGGATTTCGCAAGCAAATTTATACAGGCTCGAAGACTCAGAAGAAAGAAAGAATTTTTAATTAATGTTTTTTAAAAAGATTTCATGAATTAATAACACCCTTCCCAGACACTGACACCGATATCTATAACGTTATTAATGTTTTTATTTTTTATTGCTATAAATTTTATAAACAATTGACAGGATGACACAGATGCATTATTATTCAAGAATAATAGAATTTGTACATGGTTTTTGAATAAAAAATAGATCTAATTCAACGTATACGAAGTTGATAATTTAGTTCTTTATTAGATTTGAGTTCTTCTAGTGTGTTTGAGAAGCAAAGTACAATTGTTTTGAAAAGTCACAGGTTAAAAAGTATGTGAAATACTTTTCAGAAAACATTTCAATTGGTTGCTACACAGATAATAACCTACAGCATGTGGTCGTGAATTAAATGCAAAATAACATCAGGAGCCCTGCTTCAAGAAATAATTAGGCTTTCTGCAGAGTCATTCAGTAAAATTACATTATTGTGTTCAACTGAGAGGAGCTGTGTAGAATTGTATTTGTAAAATATAATTGCAGGGACAGCTGGCCTGAAAAGGGAAGAATCTTAATAATATATGTTGCTGAGGTGGTTGGTTGTTTACTCCCCATTATGAAAGTGGTTGATAAGAAGAACAGTCACTGTTGCATGGGAAAGAGAAATTAATTCAGGAAAATAATGATGCAGCTTCTCATGTCATTTAACTGCATTTTAAAGCGAAATGTATTGTTAGGCATGCAAGCAACATGTCTGGAGAATTTGTGCTCCTTGCTCCTACTCCCAAAGCCTCAAATCTGCTATGTGGCCTTTCCCAGTTGGCTTCTTTTATTTTCTTAACTTCTCCCTTGTAATGTAAACATGGGAAAGAGAAAGCGGTAGAAGAACAAAGAATAAGCATACAAAGTAGCTCCACTCCTTCGCATAAAGCTGTAATAGGGAAATGGTGCCACACTGAGACTGTGTGAATAGATTGATAATAGTGTGTTCATTTAAACCAAATAAGGAACCACTATATGTTTTGCCATTTTAAAGTCAATTTCTCTTTTACTTAAAGGCCTTCTAGATTTTTTTCCACTCTTTGTCAAATAGGACAATTAGTTTTATCAACATAACCTTTCAATGCTGTTATAAACTCACATGTGCTAAAATAAATGTCTTAACATCCTCATGATCATGTCTTATGCAGATCATCACATAAAATATGGGTGCTAGTATTTCATATACAATTCACTGTCATATAAATTAAACGTAAATCAAGGGAAGACAAAGAAAAATGTTTAGCCGATTATTAACTCTGGAAAGAAACACGTTTTAATTTTTAATGATTATTTAAATGCAGGTTAGTTTTTAAGTGGCTTTTCATTATTCAAATAAATATCAGGTAAATATTTGTTGTAATCGTCCCACAAAACAAAAGCATTGATAAATGAATATAATTATCGTTTCCTGGAAACTGAAAGTTTCTATTTTTAGACAATGTCACTATAATGTACTCTTTAAAATTATTGGGATAACCTGCATTTTCATTTGTAAAAGCAAAGTTTGTAACTTACAGGCAAAATATCTGAAGGCAAAGTTTTACTTCTTCAACAAATATATATTAAGGCTACTATGTGACAGTCACTATTCTATACAGTAAACAAAATAGAGAAACTATGAAAGGACACAAAGATAGATGTGTACCCGCCCCCCTACCCCCCCGCTACACCCTTTGTTCTGCTCTCTAATCTTTGCACATACCAGAGATTTCGTAAGTTCTGTGAGTACCTGTTTTTCTGCACGTACCAGAGATTTTGTTTTGCACATACCAGAGATTTCGTAAGTTCTGTGAGTACCTGTTTTTCTGCACGTACCAGAGATTTTGTAAGTTCTGAGGCAAGGTCACAAGACGTGTTTAAGAAAGATAAACTCTTGCTGCCATAAACCTGCTCTCCCGCCTCAAAGGTTGAACTGAAATATCAGAAATGGCGGGAACCAATCATAGTTAGCCAAATCGCCTTGTTCAAACACTAGCCAATCATATATCTGATTTGTATAATAACTCTATGCCCACTTTTCTTAGACTATATAACACTGCTCGGAGCTCAGTGGGGGAGCTCTCCTGCCCGTCCCATTTCGCGAGCGAGGGAGAGTTCCAGGTTCGAACCTGTAATAAAGATCCTTGCTGCTTAGCTTTGACTCTGGACTCTGGTGGTCTTCTTCGGGGAATAAACGGTCTGGGCATAACAACTACTTTCAGGGAAGGGATATGCAAAAGTGAAGGTGGACATTACACATTTAATGTCATATCAGTAGTAATAAATGCAGTGAAGAGACAAAAGGCAGAGTAAGGGTATTAATGAAGGATGTGCTACTTTAAGTAGGTTAGTCAGGGAAGGCCTTTCCGAGGCGATGACATTTGAGCAGAGTCCAGTCTCTTATTTATTTTTTTATTGAGAATCCTTTAATATTTTTATTATTCTGAAATTGAGGAGAAACAATACTGCTTGAAAAATGTAGGATATGATTGAAGCAATCCTGTTCTGTTTATCACAGGAAACCAAATCAGGTCTCTCAGCTATGTACAGCTGAGGTTGACAGAAATGCTTTTGTTGGCTTCATTTGTGAAGAAAACATGGATTTAAGTAAATCAGTAGACGATATTTAGAGCCATTTTTAATTTGTTATATCTCATGATCTTATGGGTCAAGAATTGAGCCAGAGCTTGGCTTCCTGTTTTGCTACACATGGCTTTGGCTAAGGCCCTTCTGATATTCAGCAGCATATAGGTTGGTGTAAGGATCCAAGGCAGCTTCTCTCACACATTGAGTCCTTAGTGGGGAAGACTGAAAGACCAAGTTTGGCCCGGGGTTGTCAATCAGGGCGCTTATATGTGCAGCTCCAGTACAGCAGTCTTCCAGTCATCAGAATTCTAACGTGGTTGTTCAGGGATGCCAGAGGGTGTAGTCCTAGAGAAGAAACGTAGATGCTCCCAGACTCTTAAGACACAGCCCTAACATCTGTCATGATATCATTTTGGCTTTATGCTATTGAGTAAAGCCTCATGGAGCTCACCCAGATCAAGAAGGTTGACATGGGCTCCTTGTTTTCATGGAAGTAAAGGCAAAGAGATGGTGACCATCTTTAATTGGTCACTTACGAAACGTATTCAAATACAGTGACCAGAAAGCGAATTTGCCTAAGGTGCTTGGATAGTTCTAAAGACTCTGTTACGTGTGTGTGTGTGTGTGTGTGTGTGTGTGTGTGTAGTAAACCTAAAATGATATAGCTGTCAATAGAATATGTCATTTCCCCAATTTTGTACTGTAGAACTCACAAATTAAAATCCAGCCAGAGAAATATTGTTTATTTGTATGTTCTGGGTGGTAACCTGAGTCCAAAATACAGGAAAAGCTAATTCACTGTTGGTATTTGTCTTACAGAAAGGATTTCATTAGATGGCTTATTTTCGTCTCAATATTTATGTTATACAACATAATTAATGGCTTATAGTTAATATGTTATATTCTAAAATTGCTAAGAGGATGTATTTTAAATGTTCTTACCACAAAACAATAAGTATATGAGGTAATACATATGCTAATTAGCTCGATTTTGGCCATTCCACAATGTATCCATTATTCCAAACATCATGTTGAGCACCATAAATATATACAATTTTTAGTTGTCCATTTATTTATTTTAGCATCTTTTAATTCTTACATAAAGGGTATAACACCAACTAACTACAACATAATGATCTCCTGTATGTTTAAATTCCCACTGAAAATCATTAAAACAGGTATCTGCAATGCCAACATTATGATGGACATTGTATCACCTGTCCCTATTTAACTCAAAGGCAATTTTGTGTCTACTTGAGAAAAAATTTTGAAAGCTCTGTGCTGTCAATCCAATCATTATGGCCTCTGCTTCTGATATTTCCTTTGGCAGGTAACTTTAAGTTACAAGCGAAGTATCCACCCAATCAGTTTCACCTACAGCAGCAATAAAATCATTCTAGCATTCTCTGTAACTGTGGTTATTCATTTACTAGATCAACTTTGAAATGACAGACAATATCATTTAGAATAATTTCTACAGCCATGAAAATTCTTAATTTGGGAAATTATAAGAACTTTTAATTTGCTATCTAATAGAACTCTGAGGTATTATTTTAAGATAATTTTATTTTCTATGTAAAAATGCTGTCTATGATATTTAAATTGCCAACATTTTACTATGACACTTTAAATGAGAACAGTAGAATTCTAGGAATGGCATTCCACCCATTGTAGCAGTTAGCTTGAATTATCCAAATTTCTGGTCTGTGTTGACAGCAAGGAACTATACATTCCAGAATTCACTTGACTTTTAACAGGAATTCTTATTTCTGTTCATGCCAGTTTGAGGATAGCAATGTGCAACTGGATACTTACTTCAGCAATTTTTTTTTCTTTGATCTGTGTCTCCCAGACACTAGGTATAACTATGCCCTATATTAATTAGATAAGATTTCTCAATACCTAAATTCTAATAATTAAATTCTTAACATTGCCATGAGTTAGAAAACAAAAATTCTTCTTGCAGTTTTCCTTATTAAACAAACGGAAGCAACTCAGAAATTGTCAAGTGGAAATAAATTTAGAAGAAAACTACTTTCCACTCACCTTGTGCTGATTTTATGAAATAGTCTCATTCACTCTTTAAATATGTCTCTCAAGTTTGACCTTGGCCAGAAAGTTACGAGGACATTATTACAATCTCTTGTCTTTGAAATGGGTGGGTCTGCTGGGCAATTTTCCTTTTGGCATTCACAGTCTCAAATTAGATGTGCACTTAATTAACAGCTACTTTAGTTCCTTTTTTGCAAGTGTCATAAAAATTCTGTGCCAACATTTAAATGTCTATCCATATAATCACGTAGAGATGAGAATAATATCTGCTTGGTTTGATATCACTGTTGTGGGAATATCTGGGTCTAGATATTTGGGGATATCTGAATTTTTTTTTCTTCTTTCAAATGCTTTATTTTCTGTGCCTTTAGCATTATAGAAGCCTAACTATAAACTACTAAACAACAAATAGTATTTGTAGGAAGCACTCATACCACTGAACAATTCATAGGAAACACTTACAGCCCTGAATGTTCACTTCAATTAGTTAACTTTATTTTCTAGAAACCAGGTGTTCTTTTCATAGCTGTGGACCCATGAGCTTTAAAAAATAAGAACTAACGCTTCCTGAGCACTACTTCAAATCCAAGTGTTTCTCTAGTGCTTCTTTGTATGTTGAGTTATTTAATCCTCATTACATTTCTACAAAAAAAGATGCTGGTTTTGAAGGAGAGAGAGTCATATCCATTTCTACATGGACATTCTCTCCCAGAGAAGATCACAAAGCTTATAAATGGCAGAATCAGGATTTGAAATCGGGCTGTTTGTTTTGCCTGTTTTTTAACTGCTGTATTGTTTTTGCTCTCTACATAAATGTAGGAAGAAATTATTTGTAAAGACTCAGTGGCCTTAAGATAAGTCATGGCAGAACCTATATATTCAAAATTGCTTGGTGTGAGTCATTTGGAGTTTTTAAGTGTTCAGGCCTACAAACTCACCACCTGAGACCATGTAGAAATATCTGATTATAACTTTTTTTGGTGATTGACACATCCCTTGATCACTTTTCATGTACAATATATGATACCACTTGGAGACACAAATATATATATACACACACACACACACACACACACACATTCACACACACAAATGTTCGGGGGTAATATTGTCACTATTATTATATTTTAAAACATAATTTTTCTTCTAATTTTACCTTGTTCTTAGAGTGTCTATAAAGATAGAATGAGACAAATTATATTTTGGGATTTATTTTTTTCTAAATTAACGTTCTACTTTTGGTGACCTCAAGTAGATATCTCAGATAGTGAAAGGGAGGGACATACTTGAAAGGCAGAACCATTTCATGTATTTTGATACAATGCCTAAGAAAAGTGAAAGTATAATGTTAAAATAGTAATTGTTTCTCTTATATATCTCTTATAGCCTTTAAGTAAATTTTTACTTCACGGATGTATCAAACATATAGTCTTAGATATAATTGACATTATAATTTCAGAAGAGCTATTTATCAGGTTCAACAAAATTCACTTTCTGGAATTTTTATAATGATTTTAAAAATTATTCAGTTTTGAGAAAAGTTTTAAAATAACAAGTCTCTATAGACCATGGAAATATTTCTCAAAGAAAATAAAATAGAAATATTAAGATAAAATATTTCAGGATAGCTTTTTTTTGTGACTTGTTAAGACAGAGCTTTTCTTGTGGAATTAAAAATTTAACACATCAACAAAATATGTTTGCTAACTTATGGTGTGTGGGAAATAACTCACAAATTTTATTTAAATCACTATTATGCTGTATGACATTTTTGTGCTCTGACTATGCAAGACTTAGACTTATTAAAGTATAAGTTCAAAAAATTTTATTTGAAAAACATTACTACTAGATCTCATAATATGTTTTCCTTATGATCTCTTCAGAAGTGAACTGTTTTTTCCAGATATTGTTTAGCTTTAGCGTTTGGCCAGTGAATCAATAAATATAAACGTTATAATCTCTATGGATAGATTTGGTGCTAGGTATAGAAGTAAAGGAGCAAGAATTTTTGAGACATGATGTTGGCTGTGCATTGTGACAGCGTTCCCCGAGGCTAAGACCATGTGTTTTATATCTTGAGTCTAGCACAATTTCTGACACATAGTAGGCAGTTAAAAAATATTTGCTGAATGAAAAATGACTGAATGGCTGAATGTACTTAACTGTTCCAGTTTAGCATTTAGAGGTTATTTTTAAAACTGTTACAGTGACGAATATACTCATTGAATACGGCAGCAAATATTTTCCTTTCACAAATGTCCAAGGATTTTTTGATCAGTATGTCAGTTTCCCATTGTGCCAAAAGCTCTAGTAATTTTTATTTTATTTTATTTTTTTAATATAAGCACCTTGGAAGTCTGGTTAAATTGAAAAGGACTTAAGTTTGCATTTTCAGTTTTTCTCTTTGTAAAAATGTTAATTTTCGTGTTGAATTTTCCATTTGATAAAGTATCATTAATAGTTTTTATATAGTATGCCTATGATTATAAGCAGTTCCTCCTCCTCCTCCTCCTCCTCCTCCTCCTCCTCCTCCTTTTGAGACGGAGTTTTACTCTTGCTGCCCAGGCTGGAGTGCAATGGTGCGATCTCCTCTCACCACAAACTCCACCTTCCGGGTTCAAGCAATTCTCCTGCCTCAGCCTTTCTGAGTAGCTGAGATTATAGGCATGCGCCACCACGCCCCGCTGATTTTGTATTTCTAGAAGAGACAGGGTTTCTCCATGTTGGTCAGGCTGGTCTCGAACTCCTGACCTCAGGTGATCCACCCACCTTAGCCTCCCAAAGTGCTGGGATTACACGTGTAAGCCACCGCCCCCGGCCAGCAGTTTTTCTTAAAACAATTATTCCTGTTAAATTAAGTACCACTTAGCAATTTTGAATATTGTGCAGAAACCTCACAACAATCCTAAGATGTAGGTGTTATGGTTACCATTCCTCTTTAGTTAGGTCTAGAGATGTTAAAACAGTTTGTCCCAGTTCGTTCAACTAATAACGTCTTTCTTATGGTCTTTGGCAAAGCTACTTTGTGTTGGGATTGTAGTGTTTGTACCACATTCGTTTCTCACTGTGTGTCTCTGTGTGTGTGCATCTGCGTGAGTGTGTATATATATACACACACACACACACTTTTTTTTTTCTAATATATATCAGACTATTTAGAGTCCTTACCTCAGCATGCTAAGTCCTTCGACTAAGTCTAGAAACAAAAGTGCATGGCTAAGGTGGGTGTAGTGATGCACATCTGTAGTTCCAACTACTTGGGAGGCTGAGGCAGGAGGATTCCTTGAGTCCAGGAGTTCCAGACCAGCCTGGGCAACATGGCAAAACCGTGTGTCTACAAAAAATACAAAAATTAGGCAGTAGTAGCGGCACACACCTGTAGTCCCAGCTACTCAGGAGGCTGTGGCAGGAGAATGACCTGAGCCTGGGAGGTAGAAGTTGCAGTGAGCCAAATGCACTCCAGCGTGGGGGACAGAGTAAGACCCTCTCTCAAAAAAATAAAAATTGTGTTTAAAAAAGTACATGGCGGCAGGGCGCGGTGGCTCAAGCCTGTAATCCCAGCACTTTGGGAGGCCGAGACAGACGGATCACGAGGTCAGGAGATCGAGACCATCCTGGCTAACACGGTGAA
>NW_012098321.1:5693952-5731985 GCF_000951045.1 Mandrillus leucophaeus
AAAAAACTAGCCGGGCGAGGTGGCGGCGCCTGTAGTCCCAGCTACTCCGGAGGCTGAGGCAGGAGAATGGCCTGAATCTGGGAGGCAGAGCTTGCAGTGAGCTGAGATCCGGCTACGGCACCCCAGCCTGGGCGACAGAGCAAGACTCCGTCTCAAAAAAAAAAAAAAAAGTACATGGCAGGAAATGTCATTTTTTCAAAGTATTTTATAACAAAAATATAATTTATTTTAATGTTTTAAATATGAAATTTAAAAACTTTTCCACATTATTAACGGTGAAATATAAAAACCTAAAAAATAAGACTGAACTGGTTTATTTTTAAGCACCAGATCTGTTTCCCATACAGTAATTACTTTGATTTGTTTTATTTTTTCCTTCTGCTTCCCAAAATGCTTACATAGGTGTGCCTGGTTACAAGTCAAGTTGTTTATGTTATTCTAGTTTTTCAGACAAAGAGAAGTTTATTTTATTTTTCATACTTTTATTAAAACGTCAATGTACCACTAAAAATTCTAAAGAAAGATTGAACTAGAAAACAAATCTGAACCCATTATTGTCTGCAAATGAGTAAAAAACACATGTATTTAAATTACCCGAAAAAGTGCTCATTTTGCTTCTTCAGTTGGTATGATTCAGATATAACTAGTGATGGAAGAAACTCTCTGAGAGCCATAATTGTATTTCTATTATACCATTTGGATGCTCTTAGCTGCTTGTGTCTCAGGAGCCACATCATGGCCATAGAACAGACTGTTTCCTGTGGAAAGCAGCAGCCCGGCAACACAGTTCTCCATAAAAAAAGAGACAAAGCACTGTCATGTTCACGTTTTTGACATTTTCATTATTATCATAAGTTGCTTCCATTTTCAAAGTTGAGCATTCATCAGGGTGATCATTATATCCAAAGCAAAAGAAGTAACTATAGAACTGAAAATTTATTGTAGACATGTAACAACTGATTTAGGGTAGTCAATATTAAATCCTATTCTATTATCATACTTTTAGTTTCCATAGTTTTGCTTTATACTGTCTAGATGGACAAATAAATTGACTAATTTTATCAACATGTAGCTTATTGGCTTACAAGTCAATAAATCCAAAAATGTGGATGAAAAGATATTCCTGATTGTGTATAGAAATTAACAATTTCTGGCTGGGCGCGATGGCTCAAGCCTGTAATCCCAGCACTTTGGGAGGCTGAGGTGGGCGGGTCACGAGGTCAGGAGATTGAGACCATCCTGGCTAACACGGTGAAACCCCGTCTCAACTTAAAACACGAAAAAATTAGCCGGGCGAGGTGGCGGGCGCCTGTGGTCCCAGCTACTCGGGAGGCTGAGGCAGGAGAATGGCGGGAACCCAGGGGGCGGAGCTTGCAGTGAGTCAAGATGGCGCCGCTCACTCCAGCCTGGGCGACAGAGTGAGACTCTGTCTCAAAAAAAAAAAAAAAGAGGAATTACAATTTCTATAGTAATCAATTCACATATTTGTTGAGTAAGTTAGAGAACAAATGAATAAACTGAGTCCATCTCAACTGTTTGTGGGGGAAACCAAACCAATGAGGAAGTAAGGCCTTAGTAAAGGATCATGGATGCCTATTTGAATATCACAGGTAGTGAGAGAGAGAGAATATTCTTCCCTTATTTTAACTTTTGATATTTGTTGGTGGCATAATTTGAAGATGACTGATTTAAGAGTCAGAGGCCTGGATACTTGTTGATTCAGCCGTGTAATGCTGTGTAACCTGTTGCCATGTATTTAACCATTTTGGGTTCCAGTTTCTTCATGGGAACTGTCACAGCTTTCCTCGACTTACAACTTTATGGTGACTACCAAAAGTTGTAAGATCCTGTTTTTTAAAAGCCACATTATAAACTACAGAGCCTTTTTAACAGATTTTTCTTATAAATATAAAGTTGAAGATTTTCTGGAGTTTGCCTCTTTTGGATAAACTCTTATCCCCCAGTAACTTGCTCTGTTTTGAATCTTTGGAATTTTCCATGTCTACACTCAATAATAGTGAGTGGGAAATTTCCTTGAAGGGTTTAGAGATAATAGAGATGAAGAAGGAAAGTGTGCACTTGTCATAAGATCAGATGACTAAACTGAAGTCATCATTCCAGATTGCCTATGGTCTCATGTACCCAAACTGACATCAATAATCTTGTGTGTATATGTCTGTGTGTTTGTGCTTATGTGTGCTTCTCTGTATATTTGTCTGAATTTTTGGCTTTATAATAAATGCTTATTATCCATTCACAAAAACAGGCAAATCTTTAATTTCCGAATAATCTACTACATGTAGAAACTATTCTGAGCCAACAGTTTTAAAGAAAACTCCTCAGACAAAGAAAATAGATTTATGTTTACCCACAGGACTGAAGAGCAGGAAGACATTATACAGGAGAAATAACCACCTTGTCCAAAGGACCAGTCTTAAAATGATAACACGTTTTATGTTCTCATGTAGAAATGATGGATGGTCCTCATTGTAAATGGGATCAGATGGCAATAAAAGGAAGCATATCTGATGGCTACAATATTGGGACCAATTAGATAAAATGAGACAGTAGTGCATAATGGACAGCACACATCTGTTGTTACAATACAAAGTGCTCCAAGGAGTTCAAGGACTACACAAGAAAGAGTAGGGGAATTTCACACTCATTGACTTTACCTCTAATTGATATTTCAGCTGCAGAGATAAGATAAACTTGTTTTCATGCTTAAGTAACAACACTCTCCAAAATATCTAAGTATCATTAGCAATTATGATGTACAAAGAAAGAAAGCAAGCAAATGTTATAATATCCCACTTTGTTTTCCAGTAGTTAATTAAAAGAATACATGCTATTTCTTTTGCTGCGAAAGTACATTCAGTCTTGAAATATAAAATCAAATTTAGCAATACAAATGGCAAGGAACTAATTTATGAACATTGCATATAGGCACTCTTTTTATCTATTAAGAAATTGAGGATGTCAATGTTTAAGTATTACTGGGCTCCAGCATCTGTGATGGTCTGTTAGTGTAATCAGCTATCTAATTATATTGGAATGGTGCAAAATTTTCCGTGTATTTTACAGCTCAGTGGTCAAGATACTCAAAATTAGACAGCACATTAGGGCTTTGATAATGAAAGTAACGTACTGTAATGTTTTTGAAGGTAAGGGATTTTTTGGAAACTAATGTTAACTGATTTTAGGGTTAATCCTTTTTTCGTTTCAAATATACCTATCTACTTTGCTATTGGAGAAATATAACTAAAAATAAATTAATGATCTTTTTTCAGTCAGCTCATTTATTCCAACAGACTTTTCACTCTTAGTGTCTGCTCTTATAATTAGCCACAGCACAATTAATAATACAATAACAAATTTTATTTTATATATATGGGGGGAGGAAGAGAGAGAGACTTTACTACAATCTATATGAGATAAATACTATTATTACCTGAATTTCACAAACGAGAAACTGGCACCAAGAATTTAATTAACTTTTCAGAGATCAAAAGCACGTAAATTGTGAAGACATGATTCAAATGTAGGAAGGTTTTGCTACACACTAAACCTTTACAGTAACCTGGATTTCACTGCTCATTAAAGCTCCAAATTAAAATAAAGAAGAAAAATGTTGAATTGTATCCCTAAGTCTGCTTTCAAGCAAATATTTTATCATGAACTTCTTATTTATTGTGCCTCATTTCAAAGAAGTTCAGACATTTGACAGACTTCAAATCTGTTGTACTTGAGTTTTAATTCTGACCTATCCTTGTCACTTACTGGATGTGTGATTTGGGGTTAGTCACTTAAAGTTTCTTAGCCTCATTTCCTTATGTGTAAACAATAAGAAAAATTAATGCTGTCCTTTTACCATTCTATGCATAATTGAGCAAAGTATTATTATTTGTGATATTCTTGGCATAGAGACTGGAAAAATAGAAAAGGCCTAATATATGGAACTATTAACATTAATATCATTGTTGCCATCATTATCTTCCTCATTTAAAATAATTTAATAACTTTCCATAAGCATTTCATAAATATATAATGAATTGATACCTTTATTGTTTTAGAGACTATTAACCCTATCTGTTAAATTGAGAAATACACTTTTAACCTGGCTTCTAAACAGTAGAATTTCATGATCCATTTGTAGAGATGGACTAGAAACAAAGAATAAGTTATTTATTCAGATATTTTATTTACATTAAAACAGTATATACACACAACCATATATTCCTCAAGTGAGCTCAAAGCTTGTAACATGTTGTTATCTATTTGAATTCAATTCAATCCCTGATCAACTTTTGTGGTTGAGCTCATTAGTTGACCTGATCCTTTGGCTCCATCATCTTCTACAATAAGAACGCTAACAGCTTTTGCAATTAACTGTGCCTAAATATATTTAAGACAAACTGACACCTAGCAAAGAAACACTTTGTCTTTCATCCATCTTTGAGGAGTAAAGACTTGTTTTCAGGAATGCCCAACTCTACTTAAGTAGTCTCCACAATCTTAAACATCTGTAAAGACTATAATGCTTTATATGTAAAAATATAATGCACCATGTTGCAGAGATCCTATTTAAAACAGATTTAATATTGAGATTGCATTGTAAGTCTAGTAACAAAAGATAATTTCTTCTATTATTTAAAAAGTTTCTGCACAGACTCCTTTCACTTTATTTTTTTGTTTTGTTCCTCTTTTTGTGAGGATACTTTATGGGCAAACTAGAGTCCTAAAATTTCATCTACTTCAACAAACACTTATATAGTACCTGCTAATAATATTAGCAACCACTAATATCTATTCTGCATTAATTATACACTTCCATTTTCAAAAGAACCCAGTAAGATAAATATTATCTCCATTTGATAAGCAAGGAAACTAAGACTAAAGATATACAGTAATAAAAGAGATAGACCTTGCACTCAATAAAGCTTGCAATCTACTATGTTATAAGATAGCTATAAACAAACAACTTAAGACAAACCATGGAATAAGTACAAGCTATCTAAGCATGCTAGATATACAAAAACCATTGAATGCACCGAAAGAAGAGCACGTGATACAAGTTGGAGAAAGCTGGGAGGAGCTGGCATTAGATGCAGCTTTAAAAACAACCAGTGAATATCTGAAAATGGGGAACGGACTATTGAGGTAGAAGAAACAATTTGAGAAAAGGCGCAAAGGTGTGAAAGTGTATGGCATATTTGGAAATGAGTGTGTCATCTTGTGCAATTGTAGTACAGAATATTTGAGGAAGAAAGTAAGTGAGGCATCATGGTTAGATCCATTGCTCTCAAATTTTAGTACCACTCAGTAGTGATTCCCAGGTGGGCCCAAGAATTTTCACTTCTGACAAGTGCCCGGGTAACCCTAGCACTTCTATCTCAGAAAACACACTTAGAGAACAACTAGTTTAGAGGCACATGAGTTGCTGATTTTAAATGCAGAATGTAAAAAGTTTTAATGTTTGTAATTCGTAAAATAAGATGTTCAATGTTGGCCTGCGATGTTAAAATCATGTGATTTCAAAGGTAATTAACTATAGGCCTGAAAGGACTGTTAAGAAAGGATTTTTTACAATGAAGTCTGGAGTTCATTTGACAATCTAACAGGATGCTTGTTCATAGCCCTAAGGATGAAAGTCCTGTTGAAATTGACATAAGATCAAGTTCTGGCTAGGAGCAATAATTAAGGAAACCATCAGGACCTTCGTTGTGGTAATACAACAACAGTCCCTCCGAAATGAAGACTGGGGTAACAAAGCAACATTAGGTCACATATGAGAAAGAAGACATCACATAAGAAGAGACCAAAGAACTGTCTTTGAAGTGTCTCTCTTTGAAGAGCTACTGCAAAAGGTCATGAATTGGTACATAGCACAAGGGTATTGAGCAGAAGCTGACAGAGGGAGACCTCCAGGCTGGGGGCGGTGGCTCATGCTTGTGATCCCAGCACTTTGGGAGGCTGAGACAGGTGGATCACCAGAGGTCAGGAGTTTGAGACCAGTCTAGCCAACATGGTGAAACCCTGTCTCTACTAAAAATGCAAAAATTAGCCAGGCATAGTGGAGCACTCCTGTAATCCCAGCTATTTGGGAGGCTGAGGCAAGAGAATTGCTTGAACCCAGGAGGCAGAGGTAGCAGTGAGCCGAGATTGTGCCACTACACTCCAACCTGGGTGACAAGAGCAAGATTCCGTCTCAAAAAAAAAAGAAAAACAACTACCTCTAATACTTGCACACTCATATCTGATGCTGAAGTTGGCACAAAATAATAATTTGTCTAGACAGCACATCCCTTTCTAATTTATCTCCTCACTTCAGGAATCTATATTTTTTCATTCAAACCCCGTAGCCAAAGAATTGCGTTAAATTGGTTAGGTCTAAAATCTGGAGAAAAAGCAACCACCTTCATATTGCTGGTACTGTAGTAGTAGGTTGCACGATCTTAAGTAAGTGGCCTCTTTTGGGATGTAGTTTCCTAAAACATAAAATTGAAATAGTTAAAATAAGTAATTTCAAATACACTTTCATATCTGAAATCTGTCTTTTAGAATAAAGAAAAAACAATGTGAGTAATCATCAGTATTGACACAGGGAAGATCTGGCTTGAAAACCACTCACTTTCAGAATGCTCACTTATTGGATGATTTTGGGTACACTGTTTAATCTCTCAAAGTTTCAGGGGACTTTATTTGCAAAATGAGGACAATAATCCTTATTTCATAGGAACAGATAAAACTGAAGAACAAGTTCCAAGGTAAATTTTTTTCAAGTCACTGAAGCAAAACATTTTGCCCATTTTTGTGTGTGTGGTAAGGTAAAAACCCTACAGAGTTAAAATCCATACCAACTTCCATTTCAAATCTTCCCGTACCAAACCCTAAAAGGTGTAAATTGCTTTAAAAAGAAAGGTAAATGAAATTGCTTTGAAAAGAAAGGTAAAAGAAATTGCTTTAAAAAGGAAGGAAAGAAGAAATGAACAGATGGAAAGAGATGGAAAAATCAAAGGAGGAAGAGAGGTAGGAATGAAAAGACATGCCTTTTAATTCTAGAAAAGAACTACTTTTCTTTAATCCAAAATGACTAAATCAAATCATGGCAGTACAAGAATATATAGAACATATGAAAAGTTACATACTATAAAAATTAAATTGTCAACAGTTCCATATGAAAAGTATGACTACAGAGGGAAAAAACATAAGCAGTACAAGAAATATTAATATTTAACAGGTATCTATATTTTTACATGTGCACTTTAAAAAGAAGAAATTAATCATTAACATGTCAAATTCCCCAGTGTCTTTAAAGGATGTGAAGCACCATACTGTTTTCTAAGAATGCAGATACAGCTGGGCATTGAGGCTCAAAGCAAATTTTACTTGAATCTTGATTCCAGCACTTGTGTATTCCGGTAATGTGACTTTGATCCAGGTAATTACACCCTCTCAACCTTAATTCCCTCATTTACCAAATGTAAATAATACTACCTGCTTCTCTAATGAATCTGTTGCTTATTACTCAAGTGACCACCTAACAAAACATGTAAATACTTCAAGCCCAGTTTCTGAGCTGTCTCTAAGTGTTGTTTATTTTGGGGATTACATGAGACAGTGTGTTTAAAATATCTACATATAGTAGTCTTTCAATAAATACTAGCTTTATTAATACTAAAGAATTCACATGGCCAGGCGCGGTGGCTCAAGCCTGTAATCCCAGCACTTTGGGAGGCCGAGACGGGTGGATCACGAGGTCAGGAGATCGAGACCATCCTGGCTAACACACTGAAACCCCGTCTCTACTAAAAAATACAAAAAACTAGCCGGGCGAGGTGGCGGCGCCTGTAGTCCCAGCTACTCGGGAGGCTGAGGCAGGAGAATGGCGTAAACCCGGGAGGCGGAGCTTGCAGTGAGCCGAGATCGCGCCCCTGCACTCCAGCCTGGGCGACAGAGCGAGACTCCGTCTCAAAAAAAAAAAAAAAAGAATTCACATACAAGTGTGCAGTTGACGTGCAGTTAAAAATATTCCTATTTGAATACCATAATTTCAGTCATTTTAACACCCTAGGATTTTTGGGTCTATCAAATTAATCTAAAATAGCTATTTTTTTTCCTTCAACAACTGATTAAGGTTCAGACATAATAACAAATTAATTTTCTACAAATTCTGTTACTTTTATGGGACAAAATAGAAAACACGATTACCTGAAGCATCACATTTTTTATAGAAATGAACTCATATCACCAGGCACTTCTGAATGTTCATCAATTTATCTCAGAAACTAAACACAATAACACAGGTACTGCCTATCTAAAATTCAAATGAAAGAGTCAGTAATCTATGTATAGGTCCTGAACATAGTTTTTCAGAAATTCCAAAAAGATGGTAATACCATACCACATATCTTTTTATCATCTCACTCTATGAAATTCCAAATTTTAATGCTTCTTTCCTTAAGTGAGGAGCTAAGATTCCTACTGTCATATTCACATACCCATGAAGGGCATTTTGAAATGTAATCATTGACTCTCATGTTTATTCTCATTTTCGAGCATGATTGTGACCAATGACCTCCGCTGACATAGTCAATTTTATAATCTAGGTGACTTTTGCAGGCCTTGTTGGCTCCTGTTTGAAATGAATAAAGGGCAATAACACTGCTCAGGTTACAAATGAAATGTTCTTTTACTCACATATTTTATAAATAATTTGTAGGTACATTACATAGACTTTGAAATATACGAAACAAAGTCAAAGAAGAAAATCAGTATTACCTTGCACTCAGAGATGTCCTACATGCACACAAGAAAGAAAAATACCCTGCTGTTTCCATATATCACAAATATTTTCTCTGGTAACTAAATACTTTTGTAAATAACTATTCTAATGAGTAATACATGTTTACACATTCATCCTATAATTTATTTCAATAACCCAATTGTTGATGCCAGTTTTTCATTATTATAAATGTCATAACAATAAAGATATTTATAGGCAAATAGATGGCAATTATGTATAACCTTAAATACCTTCCTAAGAAGAGAATTTCTGATCTAAAGTTAATAACGCATTTTCTTTTGGTAAGTGCTGTATTTTGTTTTTCAGGAAGTTTATACCAGGCAACAGTAAGTAACATCACTGTTTAAAATATTTCCAGTAATATATCAATCACCTCATTCATCTTGTTGTACACCTTAAAAAAAAATCAGTTTTTGTCAGTTGTACTTCAATAAAGCTGGTGGAAAAACAAATGAAAATAGAAGAATTCTGGTAAAATTGAATTTTAGTTCAATGGAAATACAATTAATGCATGTTCATTGAAGAAAATTTAGAAAATGCAGAAGAAAATGAAAAATCTGAATAAATTTTGCCATTCACAATTAGTGACTGTTCCTTTTTTCAGCAGAGTTTATGTATATATTAAACACACTATTTTTAAAAGGTAATACAAAATTTCAAACTCTTTTGACATTGTATTGTGAGTGTGAAAAAAAATTTCATAATTTTTTTTAAGGCGGAGTCTCGCTCTGTCACCCAGGCTGGAGTGCAGTGGTATGATCTTGGCTCACTGCAACCTCCACCTCCCAGGTTCAAGTGATTTCTCCTGCCTCAGCCTCCCAAGTAGCTGAGACTACAGGTGCCCGCCACCACATCCGGCTAATTTTTGTATTTTTAGTAGAGACGAGATTTCACCATATTGGACAGGATGGTCTCAATCTCTTGACCTCGTGATCCCCCCGCCTTGGCCTCCCAAAGTGCTGGGATTACAGGCGTGAGCCATTGCGCCCGGCTGCATTTTCTAATTTTTGAATGTCTTTTTTTTCTTCCCTATTTCAGAGATTGGCTACTATCAACAACGTTGCTCTCATTAGAAACTCATGGGAATCACTCCAGACATGACCTTCTTTCTTTTGTCCAGCACCAGAAGCTTACCAAGTCCTAAAATGTCCACTTGTAGAATAATGCTTGTAAGTTTCAGCTCCCCTCCAGTCGTATTTCTTCTCCTGTTCACTTGTATTACCATAAATACCTTTCAGCAGGTCTTTTGACCTTCACTTTAGTCATTTGATATTCCACATCCCATGATCCTGTCAGAATTTTTTTCCCAATATTGATATAAAACCCTGTGACTCGTAGGATCACAATGATTCATTTAAGATAAAATCCTAGTTTTTCCATATAACACTGTTCCCTTTACTTTTTCAGCTTCATTCATCTCTTGACATTATCTCAGACGTAGCTTGCCCTGGGGCAATGCCAAACACTTGCTGTTCCTTGACTGTTTGCTGCTTCTCCATGAGTGGGTAAGTTCCATATTGGAGTCCTCACGTAGGGGCTCAGAGCAGGGGATCTGGGTGAATACTGCCTGTAGTTAAGTCTTAGCTGTGCCAGCTGTTGTCCTTGCACAATTCACTTAACTTTTTTTTTTTTTTTTTTTTTTTTTGGAGATAGACTCTTGTGGTGTGGCCCTGGTTCGGCAGGTTCCAGAGATTCTCTCATTTCTGCCTCCCGAGTAGCTGTGACTACGGGTGTACACCACCATGCGCAACTAGTTTTTGTGTTTTTAGTAGAGACAGGGTTTCACTATGTTAGCCAGGGTAGTCTTAAGCCCCTGGCCTCAAGAGATCCACCCACTTCGGCCTCCCAAAGTGTTAAGATTACAGGCATGAGCCACTTAAACGTTGTATGTAACTTTTATGTTTTCTCACTTGTAAAATTAGGATAATAACAGTATTTACCTCTACGATCATTAGAAGGATTAATTGTTATGGTTATTAACTAATTACTATGTGCATTAAATAATGGCTTTCTGTTTTACCTGCACATTATATTGGTTAACTTGCACAGCTTACCTAACATTGAGAGCTCTCCAAAATTATTATTTTTTTTTTCTGAAACTCGGCTGAGATGCATTCCTCTCTCCTTTTACCTTTGTCCCATCATTTTCATCCAGCGTTGAAACTGTCTGTTTGTAACTCCTGAAACAGACTAACTTGTCTGAGAGTAGAGGTTGTCTTTCTCCTCTTTGTCACCAGCATCGAGCAGAAAGCTTAAGCTATGTCCTAAATTGTTTTGCATCAGTATCTGTTTTATGAATGAACAATGTTTGATAAATGGTAGTTTTGATGAAGATCTTATTCACCATTCTTCTTTTGCTGTGCAATATGCTTTCAAGACCTTAAATTAAAAAATAAATATATATATGTATATGTGTATATATACACACACATATATATATATTTAAGGTCTAAGCTTTACATAATAAATTAAAAACATGTAATCTAATTTCAAAGGGAGACAGAGTCAAAATATACCTTTATCTGATATTTTATTGTAATATTTTCATGGAGAAAAGAAATAGCACATGTCGTATAATAAATACAGTGAAAATGAACAGCCAAGCAGGCACATTGACTGAAATTGTATGTTGTAACAATTGCAAGTAAACACCATGAGAAGATATGAAGGAAAAAGACATAGAACTTACTTTGCAGGCTTCTTGGGGGTCTCTTTGGCTTCAGAGCACACATCCCCAAGATTATTTAGGCACATGTAGAGATCTGTAACAACGTACAATTCAGAGGATAAGCAAATTAAAACAAATGGAACCATTATGACAGGAACTTTCGGCTCAGCAATGAAATATTTTAGGATGATATTAGTCTTAATTCAAATTATAAAGACAGAGACAAGGCTCTGAAACAAGAAGGTTAAAAAAGTTAAGGGAGATGAAGAGAACACTCAAAGTCATAAAAGTGGAAATGAGATTAATATTACCAAAAAGAAGCTTTGTGGAGGACATAAAGCAACTGGCAAATTCTTTTTCTGAGTCTGATGGTGCAACAGGAAATGAAAAAAGGTATACCACAGAGCATGGAAGTCTTTCACGATTGAAGTATTTAAGAATGAATGAGGTAAAAGTACTTCATAAATGAAGAAGTTATAAAATGTACATATGCTTATAATGCCACCAATGTTCCTAAGTTTCTAACAGTAATAGTAAATGATAACATGATAGCTTTATGACTGATGATGATGAAAAACGATGAATATTGTTATTATATTAGTAATCAAGGGGAAGCAAGATGAATAGACAAATATAGATTTTCTAGAGTATGTTATTTAAATACTTCAGGTTTACTGAACACCTGGTTGTCTAATGTGAATTATTCTAAAGAACATGCTGTTCCTTTCCTAACAAAAAAACTTCAAAGGCAAATAAATAATTTCCAATTCCTTTTTGGTCTCCAAGTCACTCTTTACACAAGAGGAATTTGATGAGTTAAGTGTAAATGTATAAGAAACATGTGGATTGCATTTTCTTTAAAAATATACAACGGTTTAAAAATTAAGGACGAAAAAGTGTTTGGCACAGTGCATTTTTGGTGAAGCCAAACCAGAAACATTTGAGACAGTTTCAGATTGGAGTGTGACCTTCAGCGTTGCTTGTGTTTCTGGGCATTAAATGAATCTAAAAATAAACACTATCCGTAGCTGGAACTGAAGCAATAAAACCTGCAGCAAGGTATGGACCTGAATGAAAAATTTTATGAGGATTTACTGAATTTTTTTCTTTTTTCTAAAAAAAAAATCTCCCAGTCTGAGATTTCAAGCAAATGCCCACCATATGTGTCATGCTCTGTGTCTATTGCATTATTTCTTCATAAGGTTTCTGGTTCATGTAGAAAAGGAGACATCTGAATATGTATAAGAAAAATGTCAACCCTCCCCTAATGGTAAGATTAATTTAACTACAACTTGTGCTCTTCAACGGTTTCAAATGTGTTCTGAGATGGAGTCATTTTTCAATGCTTTTGGTCCACACTTTGTTCTAATTTCTCCCTATGTATTTGTTGAAAAGACACTTTCTGAGAATGATATTTTGTTTCTGTCCATAGGCAAGAATTATAAAACATAAATAGCTGGGTTATGTTGAGATTTATTGGTGGGTAAGTTAAGGTGATAGAACATGCACTGTAACAGGCAACGACCATTTTAACAACCTGTAACAAGTGGAAAAAAACAATAAAATGGAACTGTAAAATTAGTGTTTTATTTTTGTTGTGTGCTGCTGGCTTACGTGGTCCTCTATTGAGCATGGCATTTCAGTGGTTTTTGCTGTTCTACAAATTCTCCCAGTCATCGCACATTACCTCCATCTCCTTTATCCTGTTTTCCAAGCACAAAGCACTGTGTATCAGTCAGTTTTCACATTGCTATAAAGAACTGCCTGAGAATCGGTAATTTATAAAGGAAAGAGGTTTAATTGACTCACAGTTCTGAATGGCTGGGGAGGTCTCAGGAAACACAGTTATGGTCGAAGGCGAAGGGAGAGCATGAACTTTCTTCACATGGTGGCAGGAAAAATAAGCAGGAGAAGAGAGCAATCGAGGAACTACCAAAACACTTATAAAACCATCAGATCTCATGAGAAGGCACTCACTATCACAAGAACAGCATGGGGAAAACTGGCCCCATGATCCATTTGCCTTCCACCAGGTCTCTGCCTCAATACCTGGGGATTACAATTCAAGATGAGATTTGGATAGGGCACAGCCACACCATATCACACTGAGTCCTGTCAATTATTTCCTAGTGCTTTTCTCAAAGTCATCCTTTCCTTTATTTTCCTACTGCCAGCTTCCTGAGGTAGGCTCTCATCTCTCTATATCTAGACTGTACTTGTGAAAGAGAGAAAGCATCAGTCTCTGCTATTTTACATATGCCCCATAACTTGTTAACAGCAATCTAATATTTCTAAATAATAAAAAAAATTATTCTACCACTTTCTGCTTTATAACCTTCAATGGCATCGTATTACTCAAAAGCTAAATCTTACATCACAATATTAGAAAGCAGTGCTTATTCAGTAAATATTTGTTGAAGAAACAAATGCATTTCTCTCTTGTAGAGCTCTCTAAAACCTGTCTTCTCACTATCTCCACTACTTTTTGAAGTACATAAACTCTTTGTGGTAAGCAGAACTTAGTGGCCCACCCACTAATACTTGGAAACTGAATATGTTATGTTACATAGCAAAAGAGACTTTGCAGATGTAATTAAGGTTACAAACCTTAAAACGGAAGGGGAGAGGATCCACTATCCAGGTGGGCTCTCAATCTAACTACATTGCTGCTTAAAGCAAGGAATCTTTTTGGCTTTTAGGAAAAAAAAATGTGGCAGAAGGTGAAGCAAGAAATATACGACTGAAGAAAAAGTCAGAGAGATTCCAAGTATCCGCAGATTTGCCGTGCCCTTGCTGGCTTTGAGAAGCAGGAGCACACAGGCAAGGACCTCAGGGGCCACTGGGAGCTAATGGCAGCCCCTAACAGAGAGGGTGACCTCAATCTTACAAGGGCAAAAAACTGTATTCTTACAAGAACCCGAGTGAGTTTGGAAGTGAACATTTCCTGGTACCTCCTGATAAGAACCCAGTTTGCCAATATATTTACTTCAGGCTTGTGAAAAAGCTGAAATCCAGAGCAGAGAAACCAGCTGAGCCAACAAAACAATGGGATAAATTTGTGCTGTTTTGAGCAAATTTGTGATAATTTCTTACAGCAGCAACAGGAAAATAATACACTCTCAAACATGCTGTTCTTGAGTTATGCCCATTGCCTCCTCAGCTCTACCTGGCATGCTACTTACCTATGGCAATAGTATACCTTCTGTATCACCTTCCGGTCCACCCCTAATCCACACAAACATCTTGGAAAAAATTGCATTGTGTTCCTTACAGCCAAATATTCTTAATTAATTAATGTTTGAAAAAGAAAATACCCGGGAGAAACTCTTTGGTTTGACTGGAAAGAGCAATGTATCTTTTGGATGACTTGCCGTTATACATAAGATGTTCTTGTTTGATTTATGGCTATGGACATTTAATAAAGAAAAATATTTTAAACTAGTGCATAGCAAACCTAAATATGCATGTGTCACATCTGGGCATCCTGTTAAATTGCAAATTTCAATTCACTAGGTCTGGATTTGGTCTAGAAAGTCTTCATTTCTAGTAAGCTTTAATTGCATTGTCATTTACTTTTTGTGTGACCTTGAGTAAATTACTTCAGGGTCCAAACTTAATTTTTTTCACCTGTAAAATTGATATTGTGTGTATAAATGAGAACATGGATATAAGGGAAACAGTGCTTTTTACGCTTTTCTATTACCACAACTCAGATAACACCAAAAAAGCAGCCCAAAAATGCAGGGATGAGCCAGGGACAAATCGCTCAAGTAGCAGATCTCAAGAGCTGAAAGAAAAGGTCTCAGGCTCTCATTCTTTATTTAAAACTGCATTCAACGCATTCAACAGGTTTTGTTTGTTTGTTTGTTATTGGAGGCAGAGTCTTGCTCTGTCACCGAGGCTGGAGTGCAGTGGCCCGATCTTGGCTCACTGGAACCTCCACCTCCCAGATTCAAGTGATTTTCATGCCTCAGTCTCCCTAGTAGCGGGGATTATAGGCATGTGTCCCACGCCTGGCTAATTTTGTGTATCTTCATAGAGAGAAGGCTTCACCATGTTGCCCAGACTGGTCTCCAACTACTAAACTCAGGCAATTCTCCCCCCTTAGCCTTCCAAAATGCTAGGATTACAGGCGTGAGCCACTGCACCCAACCTCAACACAGTTCTTCAGAGGGACTGAGGCCCATAGCAGATGGAATTCCAGTTGTTCTCAGTGGTAACAAGCTTTCCTCTTTTCTTAGTTTCCTTCCCCCCTGCCCCGCCACACCTTTGCTTCTGCTTCTTGGACCCTTTCAAATAAACTCTCTTTTCATAAGTTCTTTTCTCAAACTAATTTTGCATCACAATTACTGATAGTCTCACCTATTTTGAAATGGGGTAAGAGGTAGAAAAGAGGGAAACATTGGCTTATGGAGTAGCTCTGATACTTGAAACGTGTGGGGGCAATGATAATTTAAAAGATTGTGAAATTAGTTGACATTTAATTTGCATTGAAAACCTTGGAGAAACAGAATGACACTGGCCAGAAGACCTTCCCGAAAGTATTTAAAAGACTTTTATTTATTTATTTATCTATTTATCTATTTATTTATTTATTTTATACTTTTTTAAAATTATACTTTAAGTTCTAGGGTACATGTGCACAACGTGCAGGTTTGTTACATATGTATACATGTGCCGTGTTGGTGTGCTGCACCCATTAACTCATCATTTACATCAGGTATATCTCCTAATGCTATCCCTCCCCACTCCCCCGACCCCACAGCAGGCCCCGGTGTGTGATGTTCCCCTTCCTGTGTCCAAGCGATCTCATTGTTCAGTTCCCACCTATGAGTGAGAACATGCGGTGTTTGGTTTTCTGTTCTTGCCATAGTTTGCTGAGAATGATGGTTTCCAGCTGCATCCCCACAAAGGACGTGAACTCATCCTTTTTTATGGCTGCATAGTATTCCATGGTGTATATGTGCCACATTTTCTTAATCCAGTCTGTCACTGATGGATATTCAGGTTGGTTCCAAGTCTTTACTATTGTGAACAGTGCCACAGTAAACATACGTGTGCCTGTGTTGTTATAGCAGCATGATTTATAATCCTTTGGGTATATATCCAGTAATGGGATGGCTGGGTCAAATGTTATTTCTAGTTCTAGATCCTTGAGGAATCACCACACTGTCTTCCACAATGGTTGAACTAGTTTGCAGTCCCACCAACAGTGTAAAGGTGTTCCTATTTCTCCACATCCTCTCCAGCACCTGTTGTTCCCTGACTTTTTAATGATCGCCATTCTAACAATGAGATGGTATCTCATTGTGGTTTTGATTTGTATTTCTCTGATGGCCAGTGATGATGAGCATTTTTTCATGTGCCACCGCACCCGGCCTGCTAACTCAATCTTAGCTGGCGATCCTCTTTTGTAACAGTGACATGACATAACAAAACTGTCAGCTTGCTTCATCATACAGTTTTTCTTCCATCACTACTTCCCCAATATTTATATTAACAAACAGTTATATTAACAAACTGTATCCTTTTGTTTTTTCTTTTCAGGAATGCTGGTAGTTGATGAAAACAATAAGAGAAATGCCTGCTTCTTTGCATACACCATAATCTTCCCAAGAGCACCAACCTGAATGCTATGCATTTTTAAATGGATCAATCTAACAGTCAAACCTGGAGTAAAACTTTTATTGGAGGTGAAGGCAGTTAAAGCTCAAACTTTGGGAACTATAAAATTCCAAATTCAAGGTGACTCGTCTCTAATTGATTTCATTTAAAACAGAACCACTTATTTCAAGAAAATGAACTTGAATAAAATTATAAATAGGTGAGAGTATGAGTAGGCATGCTGTGGTTAATCGATGAGAAACGTAGTTATTTTATCAGACTAGACATGCTCAGTGAATAAATATGAATAGTTAGAACCTTTCAAAAAATTTCTGAAGAAATAATAGATATTTTCATATATTATTCCTGTATATATTAGTTTCAAAGACTCTAAGAGAAATCCTAAGATCACGGAATGTTAGAACAGGGGTATTTTAGGGAGTATTCAATTCCATCCTCTGTTCTTAGATCCTCCTTCTTGCCCAGGAAAAGCTACGTAGCATTAAGGTTAAACATGCAGAATCTGGAGCCAAACAACCTTAGTTTTAGTCCTGGCTGTGGCGAAGTTACCTAATGTCTCCATCTCTCAGTTTCCGACCTGTGCAAGGAGAAGGATAATGGAAGCACCTAATTACAGGGCTGTTGAAGAATTGAGTGGCTGAATACATGGTAGATCTAGAAGAAATTGACACACACTAATAGCACAGTAAGTGTGTGTGTATGTGTTTTTCTGCAGTGATGTTTCATTGAGAACCTACTACATGAAATCATTGACCAGGAACTAGAAATGAAAAGAAGATTTCTTGTGGTTTCTGTCCTCGGGATGCTGAAAACCTTGAGGAGATGGACACCACAATGGTGTGAATGGGCACATTTCCCTGAAATGATATTTACAGAAGAGATGATAGTTTATCCAGATCTTGAAGGTTGAGTAAAAGCTTGCTAATATGTTGCTGCTGCTACTGCTGTTGTTGCCATTGATGATGATGATAATGACAGTGATGACAACAAATAATGAATTGATAATATAATTATTAATTGCTAAAATTTATTGGATAGTTACTATTGGCTAATTGTGTTATTTTGTTTAATGCTGAGAAAGATCCATGAGTCAAGTTTCATTTTTATCTTTACTCTTGAGGACATGAAACTGAGGCCCTGAGAGATTATGAAATTTTCCAAGGTTACTCAAGGAGTAGATGGCAGAGACAGAAAGTTAGCACAGGCAGAAATCCATTTTAAGTAATGGGACAAGCGCGGGAGAGCATACCTAAACTATAATGCATTGGGATGAGTGGAAAAAAATGTTCAAAGCAGCTCAGGCACTGAGTGTGTGCAGGTGATGGCAGCTGATGGTGAAGAACCTTCAATACTCTGCTAAAAGGGTGAACATAATATAGTAGGTCCCAGTGGAAAAGAGAAGCTTTTAAAAGAGAGACATAAGAATGATTGTTACCATTCGCTAAGAATTTATATCTACTCATAATCTCAATTGCCTGTCCCAATAGCATGTTATATACCTAACAGAATCCTTGGAAGTGTAGAGGTTAATCACTTTCCTAGAAATTTTGAAAAGATTACTCTGGAGGCAGTGTGTTTGAGAGTAATTTCTTAATTGAAGGGGAGGATGAAAGGGAAGAAATGAAGTCGAGAATGACTGTGGTTTCTGGAGTAGGGAATTGTGGAAGAAATTATAACAGTAAATGAGATTTATTGGAGAGTTTGAGAGGTAGTGGAGGAAATAAAAAATTAAGATTTTGCATAAACACTTTTACTGATTATTGGATTTCCCAGTAGTAGATGTTTTTAGATGAGCAGTTAATATATGCATCTGAATAGGAAAGATAAGGCAGATAATAATGACAATAATAGTAATGATTTGAAAAGCATTAGGAAATTTTCCTTTTACTTTTCTGCATATATAGCCATTATTCTGATTGATCTGGGGTCCCGGGATATTGGTATCAGTGGCGGGTGAGAAGATGAAAATGTTTCAGAACAAAAGTAGAGAAAGAAGATGATAATAGTTATATCAATAATGATTTACAGCAAGATAGTGATTGTAAGTTCCAACATCATAGAGAAAAATAAAGGTTACTTTGACATCTTTAATTTTCATTTATATATGAAGGACTAAACTAGATGTTTCCCAAAGTTTGGAAAAGGCAACCATTCCCTGAGGTTAGAACAGAAAGAAAAGTGATAATGTGATACATAAAAACACTTCACACTGACTTGAAGTTTGGTCAGAGAATGGAGTTGGGGAGAGAGAGAAACTATTTGACTTATGTCTCAGTATTCCCTCTCTGGATTTGACCTCAGGATGAGGAAAGTCGATTAGAGAATTAGGGGAGGGTAGAAAGTTCAGGGGACTTGCTATTTCACTTGAAATAATTTGGGAGGAGCCACTATGCACCGCGCCCTGCACTAGCATGAGGCAGCCAGTTCAGTGAAAAAGATGGAGTGGCATGGGAAAAGAGGAGCACAGTGGGCACCCTCTAGTCCCTGCCATTCTTTGATGGCAGGGAGACTATGGTGGAGGTCACCAAATCTGTGAGCAGCCTCCTGAAGTGGCATAAGTCACATTCTTGTCAAGGCCAGAGTGATGAATGGAAGAGAATTGTACATCTTTGCCAGCTGAAACTTGGGTAAGCTGAGCAAACCAGGTGGGAGAGGGCTATGCTTCTGGAAGGACTTCATTACAGCCCTAAGTTTAAAACCTCAAATTTTAGTTTAGGAGGCATGGACGAGGCCCACCTACAAAGTGGACAAGAGTGACAGGAAAAATATCAGCAAGTGCATCTCTAACAAAGAAGCAAAGGTCGGAGGAGTCCTCCCCATTGTACCTCTCACCAAATTAAAGTAATACAAAACCGAGAGCCACCACAAAGATGTGAACATTCCCTTTTCTCTGTCTGAAAACTTAAGTTCATAGCAGGTGAAGGAGGTGCAGAATATCTGAACATAAATACCATTAAAATAGACAGCTTATTTAGTTTCAAATTAGATAGAACTAAAAGTTAATACTCCTTCTTACCAAGAAGTGAAGATTTCTAGGAAGACAGGCATAGTTAGGGATTGGATTAAAGAGGTTTTATTTCCTATGTGACCAGAATGAGATTGGGAAAGAAGAATGAGAGAGAATAGAGGTATTGCAAATTGAGAGATTCTTTTCCAGTTATGGGAAGAGTTTCAGAAGAAATCTGAAAAAGTTTAATTCATTTTCCAATGGTACAGCAAGTGAATGCACTGAAATTTTTAGTTTGAGTTCATTTCTTGACTGTGCATCACCTCATGGCCACACCCCATGGGAGGAGCCTGAGGATGACACAAAGCACTTCCCATAGTGTGTATGAGGCTTTAAGGAAAATAATTTCTCAGTTGGCTTCTGGAAGTACTGCACTAGATGGGTGGAAGGAAAGCTCTGTAGAATGTTACATGGAAAATGTTAACCCTTTCCACAAAAATGGTACCAAGAAACCTCAACATAGTTTATTAGAAAAATCTGGATAGATAGAATACTTTCTAAAAACTCGATTTTATTTTTTACTTGCCTAAAATCAAAAAGGTTTTATATAATAGTTTGGGAGTCATGTTTACTATTATTTTGCTTTCTAAAACAGGTTTAGATTTATGAGAGGTGGTCTTTGGTGCTTTGGGATACAAATTTTCAAATTGTATTATTTGTATTAAATCTAAATTAATTAAAAATATATATGTGAAGTAAAAATACCAAGATTCTGGTAACTAATTAGTGTATCAATTAGTAGATTGATATTAATAGCTCTCATTTTAATAATTCCTCTGACTTTTAGTAGCCATAAGGTTAACACTTGAAGTACTTCTGTGATGTTCTTGGACGGCCATTGACGTCACCAACTCATTCTCAACTCAATTGACCCAATAGAGAAAGTCAGACCCTACTTAGCCCCTACTTTTACAGATTCTTGGTACAGAACTAAATCTGTACCCTGTGCCCCAAGAGTATGTGTGAGACCAACCTCCTATTTTCTACTTACAAGCTCTTTCTTTGCCTTTTGTCTACATTTCCATTAGTGCCTCTTCTTTTTACTTTCAAAGTTGTAAAGGTTAAACTGCTTTCTTGTTCTAGTTCTGAGAACTGCATTGTATTTCACCCTTTTGTTGAAATTGACTTTAAATGAAAGGCAAACAGATACTACTTAGTCATGATAAATGGTGAAAATTAAGCCCACAGAACTTTTATCTTTAAACATATTTTTACCCTGACATCTTGAACATATTGTATGATGCAACTATTTCCACAAGTATTTTAAAACTGGTTTTCTGTTCCAAACAGGACCTCAAATTATTGCTATCATCATCATTCCATGGACTCCAACTCTGCATAAGGTGCTCTAAAGATATTGTATCTACTGAAAAGATATTGCACGTGACTAAAATCAAAGGATCTTTCTCATTAGGAGGCTAAGAGTCTATTTGGGGAAATTCTACAAGCACAGAAAAATTGTAATTAATGCTGTTCATAGAGTAGAAAATGACTTTGAATGGTCTTAAAAGATGAGTAAGATTGAGGTAAAGGAAGTCAGTGTATCACAGCGTCTTCAACAGGAAGTGTGTGGTGCGTGCCTGTGTGGAGTTGGGAAGGCACATGGCAAGCCTGGGAAACAATAGGAGGTGATTTGGGCCACAATGAGGAATTTTTATATAGAATAATTTTTCTCACTAGTAAAAACTGCAAAGAGTTCTGAAGGAAGAGAAAAGAACTCCCAAACATCAGCAGAGCTACAATAATGGCTGCTAGGTGAATATTCTTGTAAACAAAGATTTTTGTATTTTTTTTTTCTTCCTTCTTAATGGGGACTTAATGTTCCAAGAATCCATTTGACTTTGGCAAGCTCTACCAGACACCAAGTGATGGCATCTTTAATTTGTTTACATGAAACAGAAAAATAGAAAATAAAAATAAATAAATAAAACCTAGAATGATTTTCACTTGAAGAAGCCAGAAACTGAGAAGTGAGTGGGTGCTGTATCCACTGTGAAATGGATGCTGGTATCTCTAGAAGGATCCTACCTCTACTGTACAGGTGAGTTCTGTCGTGTTTCATAAAATGTTCCAGCCCTTTGACATATTGGACTCTTTGTTCTTTTCTCCTTCCCTTCAAAGGTTAAAACAAGCAGGGGAGATTGGGTGATGATCATAACAGAAAGAATGTGGGCGTAGGAGGTGTGAGGAAATCAGTGCCTGGGGCCTGAGTTGGTTCTTCCCTGAAATGATTGAAAAGCACAGTGTGGCTTGATGACCAGAATGAACAACAAAGACTTTGAGCAGAATCTGCAGTCTGGGCCCATGGGAAGAGTGTTCTGCAGTGATGAGTCCAGCCATCACTCACTGACATTTGCCAAAACAACCAGCCGTAAGAAGGATGCCCATCTCCCCCCAGGCCCTGCTTGTAGCCTGGACGTAGTGTTGCCTGTTGCTAATGAACCACTAGGATTGCCTCAAACGCACCCTGACAGCTGCAGAGTTTTCGGTAACAGCCCTAATTCCACTTTCCCTTCCATCTGTCTACAGATGGTTTAAATTTGACCCCTTTAAAAAAAAGTATCCTATTAAGAGGCAATTACTGTGCTTGTAGATTTCCCATAAAAAAATGACAGAATTGTGATTTGCAAGGGAGTCTGGTAATTGTGGATTATGTTGAGAGTTTGACCCTCATTCTGGACATGGAGGTTTTGACAGTATTTGGGGCTGGATTTATTCTAATTGTCAATCATAATGGCATAGATAATAGTCAGAAATGGCAATCATAAGTGCAAAAAGAAGTCAGTCCTTTCAAAACCATTAGCACTGATCTTGTTTTTATTTTTTCAAAATATCTTTCAACTACAACAGGATGCTACACCACCACAATGTTTCTGTTTATTTTGTGCCATCTGGGTTTCCTTGATTAATTATATATTTCTTCTTTCTACAAGAACTTTCTTCTGAAAATTGCAAAGCAATTTAAAGATAGCACTTCAATATTCATTATACTTTACGTATTATCTCAGTGTGAATATGAGAACCAAGATAATTTAGGAGAAATCAAAATGTAAATAGGTTTCTAGAATATTTCAGAGAATTACAAATATTAGACTCTTTGGAGCCTTAAAGTTTGCTTGTCCAAATCTCTCTTTTACTAGAGGCAGGGAGGATCACCATGCCTTGAGTGACCAATTTTGTTTCCCAGTGAGCCAGAAGGAAATGCCAGTCCTACTGATGCCCAATTTAGTACTATGTACTTTTGACACCTAAGTCACAAAAAATCTTTCTTCTAAAATGAGTCTGTGTTTTATAATAACCGAATTTCTCTCTCAAGGTTTCTGAAATAGAAAAATGTTCTTTTTTTTTTTTTTGAGACGGAGTCTCACTCTGTTGCCCAGGTTGGAGTGCAGTAGCGTGATCTCCACTCACTGCAAGCTCCACTGCCTCCTGGGTTCAAGCCATTCTTCTGCCTCAGCCTCCCTAGAAGCTGGGACTACAGAAACCCACCACCATGTCCAGCTAATTTTTTTGTATTTTCAGTAGAGATGAGGTTTCACTGTGTTCACCAAGATGGTCTCAATCTCCTGACCTTGTGATCCGCCCGCCTCGGCCTCCCAAAGTGCTCGAATTACAGGCGTGAATGTTCATTTTAACATATCAAACCAATACTTTAAAGCACGTGCTTTGTGCACTATGTTGCAGAGCCTACAAAGAAAAGATACAGTCCCTGTCTCAAGAAGCATATAATTGTCTTGGAAAATTGCCTTGAGGAATCAAGGCCTTCGAATGTGAAAAGGTATTTCATATTGGGAGGTTGTGCACGACAGAAAGTGAATGGTACAGTTGATATGGAAGTGAGTAAGGCTTCTCTTTGACTTTCTGCAGGTGCTCTGCAAACACTTGTTGAGTTGCATTGAGTTGTATTCACTTGGAGAGCAGCTTCTCTATGGGAAAAGCAATGGGTAGCGTGGGAAACCCCACCCCTGATATTCAACATGGGTTCTTTTCTATTTCCCTAAGTGTAGGCTGGTCTGAGAAATAAAGAGAAAGAGTATGAGAGAGAAATTTTAAAGCTGGGGCCTGGGGGAGACATCACATGTCAGCAGGTTCTGTGATGCCCAATGAGCCGTAAAACCAGCAAGTTTTTATTAGTGATTTTCAAAAGCGGAGGGAGTGTAAAAATAGGGGGTAGGTCACAGAGATTCACATGCTTCACAAGGTAATAAAATATCACAAAGCAAATGGAGACAGGGCGAGGTCACAGGACCACAGGACGGGGCAAAATTAAAATTGCTAATGAAGTTTTGGGCACACATTGTTGTTGATAACATCTTATCAGGAGCCAGGGTTTGAGAGCAGGCAACTGGTCTGACCAAAATTTATTAGGTGGGAATTTCCTCATCCTAATAAGCCTGGGAGCGCTACAGGAGACCAGGGCTTATTTCATCCCTTTGTCTTTGACCATAAAAGATAGCCACCCTCAAAGCGGCCATTTTAGAGGCCTACTCTCAGGGGCACATTCTCTTTCTCAGGGATGTTCCTTGTTGAGGAAAAGAATTCAGTGACATTTCTCCCATCTGCTTTTGAAAGAAGAGAAATATGGCTCTGTTCCACCCGACTCACTGGCAGTCAGAGTTTAAGGTTATCTCCCTTGTTCCCTGAACATTGCTGTTAATCCTGTTCTTTTTTCAAGGTGCCCAGATTTCATATTGTTCAAGTACACATGCTCTACAAACAATTTGTGCAGTTAACGCAATCATCACAGGGTCCTGAGGCAACATACATCCTCCTCAGCTTATGAAGATGATGGGATTGAGAGATTAAAGACAGGCATAGGAGAAATTACAAGGGTATTGATTGGGGAAGTGATAAGTGTCCATGAAATCTTCACAATTTATGTTTAGAGATTGCAGTAAAGACAGGCGTAAGAAATTATAAAAGTATTAATTTGGGGAACTAATAAATGTCCATGAAATCTTCACAATTTATGTTCTTCTGCCACGGCTTCAGTCGTTCCCTCCATTCAGGGTCCCTGACTTCCCGCAGCATCTCTCCCTTTCTTTTTATATAAATGTGCCATGGCAATGAAGGCTTGTTCGTTCTCTCGATTTTGACACAGGATTCTTTGACTGGTCCAGCACACTAAAAATAAGTCAATTAAACAGAGAAACATAATTCTAAAATTTACTACAGTGGAGCCCCCAGCGGACTTAATCCAAGTCGTGGGGTTTATTCCAGAAAGACTTTCTGCCACCTGATCTAACGCCTCAGCTCCAGGCACAATGGATAAGTGAGCTTGAGAGGCTTCAAAAATTTGTTTCTTTAATTTAGTTATGTCCAATGATAAATTATCTTCCCTACCCAGAAGGTGTCCTTTGACCATTTCCCATGAACGATCAGTCTCGTTATAGGAATACAGGGTGATACAGAAATCAGAGGTATTCCAGTTGCAGTGCATTTGCATGTGGTGTTCAAGAATCACTACCTGATCTCCAAGCCAAATAACAGACTGTCTTAAATCATTAATTTGATTAACCAATTTTTGATTAATGCCTTGCTGAGAATTCCACATTTGGGTGGAATTGGCTTGCCAATCATTAACAAAATGAGCTGTTTGAATAGATGGATGTAACGCCATTCCGACAGTGGTGGCCATTGCAGTGACTATAATTAGACCCATGATCATAGCGATTAAAGTGAAAACAAATCTCTTAGATCTTTTCAGAATTCACTGTAACACTTCATTAATTAAATGTATCAAGAGGGTGGATTCCCGAGGTCTGGGCAAAGTTACTGGAATCCAGACCTTCTCGAGCTCAAACCTACACTTTTCCTGGAGTTACACTTTTCCTGGAGTCAACATGGGAGTTAATACAAGTGTATAAATGACAATTAATGCATTGGACAGTTTGATTGTTTGCCCAAATTTTGGTATTTCCCACTAACAGCATGTAAGGAGGCTTAACACAGCTCTGTATGTGAACAGTCAGGTTGGAGGTAAGTAAAGCAGAATGTCTGGATCTACGCTGATACTGAGAGATGGGGGCAGTAGCGGGGACAACAGACAAAATAGTTTCCCCTTCCCGTACTCATAGTGCAGACATAGCAATAGCCAATTTCCAAAGTTCTGGGTGTTCTGGGCTCAGAATGGGGAATATCGTATGAGGCCTTGGTGGGGGGTAATGCCTTTATCTTCCCATTTTACGGGAAAGAATGAGCTGAACCTCCTATGCAAAGTAGAATGATGATTCTCCTTCTCCTGACAAGAAAGAAAATAAGTAGCCTCCGGGCATTCCCTTCCACCAGAGAAGCAATTGTTTTTAAATAGCCCTTTGGTGCCCAGTCTATTACTAAACCATATGAGTCATTTTTTAATATTACTGCATGTGAGTTAACACAGTCTTCCCAAATTAAAGTTTTAGATGGACCCTCAAAATTTTTAGGGCATGGTTTTCCTGCAGGTTTACATTGAAAGTATGGGGTATCTCCCATTACTCCCCTTTTCATTTGTTTTAAAGGAGAAAGGGAGAGTCCAGAGACCAAATGTCCCAGTTCCTCAGTAGCTGATTTATCCAGAAGGTAAGCAGACTAGACGTGAGTTTCTAGATGGAAACAACCAGGTGCATGTCCAAGGCACAGAGGGGGGTATTTATAACACAAGGTAACATTAAATGCAGTGCCTTCTTCTCCTGGTTGAGTGAGGCAACGGTCATCTGTAGCTCCAGGCATCCACAAACTATCGTTAGTATAGATTTCCGCAGGAGCATCCATCCAGGTGAGAAGTCGAATAAGTGGAGGAAAAGGCACATAAGCCCAACAAGAATAATTGTGTGTAGCAGGTAAATCAGTGTGAGAGGAAACTGGTGAGACAGAAATTATAAGGAGAATCATTAAATAAAACCCGTTGTAAGCGAGATTGAGTGCTGAAAGAGGAAGATAAAAACAGAGGGATGTTATTTTCAGGCTAATAGAAATGGTGAGATTTTTAGGTTTGTAAGGAGAAAAAGAAAGGTAATTAGAAGTGGGATTAGTTAGATGGGTCTCCACTGCCAACGGAGAGGATTGAATCAGACCCATTGCGATTTGGTGTGCCTGCTTCTGAGGAGTTGGCACAGATCTCACCACGTCCGAGGGCGGTCTCTGACATGGATGTCTTTTCCCTGTGGTTTTCTTTTGATGATCTCCTGGTGAAACACCAACATATCCTCTTTCCCACATTAAGTAGAATCAGAGACAATATCTAAAGGTTTGGGGAAATCCCGCAAGGCAGTAATGACAGCAATTAACTCTGTCTTTTGAGCAGAGATAAAAAAGGTAGAAATAAGCTTGTCTGTAGGACCTACATAACCAGCATTGCCATTACTGGAGTCATCAGTGAACACTGTAAAGGTCTCAGGAATGGGCTGATCTTTGGCTAATCGAGGAACCACTAAGAAGTCATTTTTATAAAATCAAGCAATTTTGCTGTTATCTGAACATTGCTGTTATCCTGTTCTTTTTTCAAGGTGCACAGATTTCATATTGTTCAAGCACACATGCTCTACAAACAATTTGTGCAGTTAACGCAATCATCACAGGGTCCTGAGGCGGCATACATCCTCCTCAGCTTATGAAGATGGGGGGATTGAGAGAATAAAGTAAAGACAGGCATAGGAGAAAGTACAAGGGTATTGATTGGGGAAGTGCTAAGTGTCCATGAAATCTTCACAATTTATGTTCAGAGATTACAGTAAAGAAATTTTATAATTTCTTACAGGAATAAGAAATTATAAAAGTATTAATTTGGGGAACTAATAAATGTCCATGAAATCTTCACAATTTATATTCTTCTGCCATGGCTTCAGCCAGTCCCTCCATTTGGGGTCCCTGACTTCCCGCAACAAATGGGTTTGATCAACAATGTTAACTACTAATTTTTAGTAAAAATTCTGTAGGTTGGACTAAGTTGTGCATATTTGTTTACATATATTTCAATGTACAGTGTGACTAAAAAGTGCTATGCTATGTGCTTATTCTAAAAAATATGTTAAACATGAAGATTATATTAATATGGGGAAAACACTTTTTAAAATAATTTTCTAAGTCTTTACCAGTAGCTTTCTAATTTGTGATGGTTGATTTACGTATTAACTTGGCTGGGCCATGGTACCCAGGTATTTGGTCAAACACCAGTCTAGATGTTTTTGTGAAGTATTTATTTAGATAACATTAACATTTAAATCAGTATTCTTTGAGCAAAGCAAATTACTCTCACAATGCAGGTGGGCCTCGTCCAATCAGTTAAAGGCCTTAAGAGGAAAAAAGCTTAATATCCCTTAAGGAAAAGGAAATTCTATTAGCAATCTGCCTTCACAGTCATATTGCAACATCAACTTTTCCATGGGTATCTGGCCTCTCAACCTCCTCTGAAGATTTTGGACTTTCCAGCCTCCATAATCACCTGAGCCAATTCCTTAAATCTCTCTTTTGTGAACGTGTGCATATGTGTATCTTTAGAAATATAAAATTCCATAATACCAAATACACAGCAGGTTCTTGAATAACATCCTTGCAAACATGCAAATGGACTGTGTGCTGCAGAAGAATTACAAACACACACCAAGAACAACATGTGGTTATAATATATATGCAGAGTTTATTGGGGGAAATATGCATATAAAGAGGTTATTGGAGGAAAAATTCAAACTAAAGAAATAGTATAGCACATGCTGTCTCCCAAGCTCATTATTCTACAACTTAAGCGGGGTATAGATGGTCTGAATGCACCCCGGCCATGGTTTCAGCAGGAGGCGTCTGCCTGGATGAGAAGCTGGAAGAAAAACTGAGCACACCCCGGGACAGTGAGTCAGCCTGGAACCCATACTGCATTACATATTTTTTTGGTTAATCTGCGAGGGGTTAGGGGTCACCTAGTTTCACAAAGAACAAAAAATATTTTAAGATGTCTCTGAGCCCAGGTAGGATGTTACAGAGAATGCATACAAATCAGGTGGGTCTGGAAAGCTATGCAAGCTAGGAATGCAGACATCAAAGATCTCTTCTCTCTGTGGGCCATGACACCAACTGAGCCAGCTCCCTGCCCAGACACCAATAAAGAGGAGAAAATGAGCCTCTAGAGCCATGTAGGCTTGTTTCCCAACAGGGTCTTAAGTATGAGTGACATGAGTCACTTCCACTTTTTGACTCAGTTCCCCTACCTGTACATTCTGACTATGGAAAAAATACAACTGCAGATTAGTTGCTATTTCAAAGCAAGTTATGCATCTTGCGTGACAGCAAATCCAACCTTGGAGCGTGCTGTCTCCTAGGTGGCACCCTAACTGAAGCTTCAGCCATTCCACTAGTCTACTAGATCAGCTAGTATATAGACAGGAATTCATTGCCACTCTTTTATGTTTCTAGATTACAAGCAATGTGGTGTGGGATACCATAACTTGTAAAGAAGCCATTCTATAATTGCTTGGATGATAGTTCTAGAAGCAAGGTGCATTGATAAGTCAAATTCAATTTTGAAAATGTATCTATTTATATTAAAAAAAAGGTTTGCTCACTAAGACTTGTTTCTCCTTTTGAGTGGGATATCGTGCATGTCTTTCACCCTAAAAAGAATGCCCTTAGAAACTTCTCTAAGGGCAGAAGCCTGAAATTTCATTTTATCTCTTCCTCTATACACACAAATGACTTTCTAATCATTTAGGTTATTCTTGCTACTTCCCCCTAACCAGATTCAATCAGCATCTAAGTCATAGACAAATGTGATGGTCTGTGAAAGGTCCTATTCAAGGTCCTGAGTATGTATAAGCATACTATATAAGATATGAACACTCCCATACCTTTTATAATATAGAAGCATATTATATACTGTGGCCATACCTTATATACTATGTTTACACATACAATACACTGGTATCTCTGACAAGAGAAAGTGAGCTGCTTCTGGTCAACCCTTCAAATTGCTATGGAGAAGAAGAAAAAAGCATTTTCAATCCAGATCAATAGATGTGTACTAAATTCAAAAACCGTCTTTGATTTATTGTACTCAGAATACCTATGTGGAATAGCAGTTACAATTGGAGTAACCACCTGAGTTTACGACAGCCCTCAGTCATTCTTTATGACTCCTTCTGTTTTTTTCCCAAAAGTAAACTTGCTGTGGCCCTCCGGGGATGAGGCTTTGCTTTTGGTTTGCTATGCAGGTACAGATGGCACTTCCAGGTGCTAACCCTTGGGACTTCTTATCATAATGGACAATGAGAGGCTTCTGTTAGTTTCCTAATGTACTTTACCCAACTATGCTATTAGGAACTGGGAAAATATCCAAAGGAGGATTCTGGACCCAATAGGACCACTTTGAGATAGACTTGGCCCAAAACTTTACTCATCAGCCAATTTCCATAAGTCCCAGAAGACTATAGTGGCACTTCAGGTGCTCAGGGATGAGTGTCAACTCAGAGCCAGTGTCTAGAATTTTCCCTTTCTCCAGTGCAAGTCATAGGTGAAATGGCCATATACTCCTTCAGGGTATGCTTAGAGGAAGATTTAGAGTCTGTATACATGAGAATGTTGCAAGGCCTTCCTCAAGGGGGCCTGGTCTCTCCTTCAATTAAGTAATCCAGGTTTATAGACTAGTTTAGATAGAGGAATTGGAGACGCCATGACTTCTTACTGCAGTGACTCAAATAAGACCTCTGATCCCCAGTGTATTCTGTACAATACAAATCAAGTAATATTTTTGCCTACGTATTTTGTCCCTAGGTCCCAGTAATCAATTATCCATGACTCAGGTCCCTCGAGTTTAAAACACTCTGGATGGCAGTCCATCTTTACAACCAGTCATGGTAATTGAGCCATCCTTATCTCTGATGCTTAAGCACTGCCACCTGGCCTCTGTCACTCTGGAATCCAACAATTTCCATTAAAATCACATAGATTACTTCACAAGTGGCAACTCCCACCATCAACCCATATTTCCAGTTGAAATACAGAACCAAGTTTTCAAAAATGCTGGTATTTCCCTCATAAAGCATTTCTCAATGCCCTGGTGATGTAAGTGTTTTTTTGTAACTTTCAGATAAAATTGTCAGAAGAAGAGAAAGCAAATTGTCCATAATTATTTTGCTCTAAAATTATCATGTTTGTATATCTGTTGGACTCCTTGCTCTAAATAATTATGGGAAGGTTTTCACATCTTGATCTTTTTAGACATAGCTCTTTGTGGAATCCTGCTTTAGTCAGTCAACCAAGTGAACTATTAGAGCCATTTCCAGATGATCAAGTTAGTACATTAAATCATGAATCCAATAGATATAGCCAACCTAACTGTATATTTCTTTTTCTTCCTTTCACATGCTTACGATTCATTTATATATGTGCTCTTTGAATTTCCATTAATCAATATGGGCAAGTTTTTGCAATTCCTGGTGGTCTATATGCTGCCTTCTTCCAAGATAACTCGTGATTCTGCCCTGGTCTTACTGGAATCTGACTCCAGTTTTGGATCTATAAGCAACGAAGTGCGATGTGTGTGATTTACAAAAGAAGGCTAGTTTCCTCAGGAAAATGAAAAGAGGGAGAGGTGTTTCTATTAGGAAATCAGTTTTGATATTCAATTATGGAACTCATTTCATTGTATAAGTCCAGTATCCAGCTTGATGTGAACAAACAGTTTTCTGTGCATTTCTAAGAGAATCATTGCTTTCTCACTAACCCCTAAATATTAACAGAAGAAATTTAGCAAAGTTATCTGACCAACTTGCTTCAAAATTCTCCAGACTACACCACAAGACATTAGTCCTGACTTTCAGCCATGCTGTCCTGTATGTATAATGGATAAAAATAATTCACTGAAAGCTGTCATCAAGTACTCTGGTTTTCTACCTGTGTTTGAGCTGAAACTTATAAGTCTTGCATTGGCTTTTTTTTTTTTTTTTGGAAACCCTGTAGTGTTGTCTCAAATACTTTATCAAACTCCACAATACTTGTAATCATTGTTACTGCCATGGTAGCAGAGTACAGCAGATTACTTAATTTCTTAGAGCCTGGAAAATCTAGGTGGTTGTGATGCCCCTACATACCATGGATTACTAAAATTCCCTCTCTGCCTTCATGAGGGTCATTCCTACTTTCAAGATCTAACATACAATCCTTTCTTGAGGATTTGTTTCCTGAGATCACTCCTTATGGGCAAAATTGTATATACCATATTTCAACCAGGTAAGTAGAAACCACTCTGAGCTCTTAAATAGCAAATTTGAAGCAGGGACTTGGTTATATAGTGATAGAAGAGCTGCAGAGATGGTCAAACAAACCAGAGATGAGCAACATCAGGAAGCTACTCCTACCCACAGAGGCAACAAAGAGAAGCATTCTAAAGGGAGCCCAGACACCAGGGTACCCAGCAGTAGTTGGGAGTGTGTCAGCAGCTGAGGTCTCAGAGGAGCCATAGTCACTGCAGGAGACACAGCTGCTGCCAGAGATGCTGTCCAAAGCAGAGCAGGAGACAGAGAAATATCCTGGCTTGTCCTAGTACCCGGTCTCACCCTTCAACCTCCTGCCAGGGCCAAGGCTCCACCCACTGGTAATACTACTTGGGACATTGGAAAGTCTAGGAAGGGATCAGTCTCGGGAAAGCAGTTTCAGTACCTGCAAGGAAACTAATATTTCCCTTTCCAGAACAGAGTGGTTTATTCAGGAAGAGAAACTACGTCTTCCTCCACCTCAGAATGGACTGCTCTGGCCATAATTTGTAACCACCACTGCGCAGTTAGGGGACCTCAGGCTTGATGTGATCAATCTATTTATTTACAATAAAGCTATGATGAGGGTAAAAACAGATGAAGTATGTGTTAGGACATTTGCTGAGAAAGACGTACTTATGAGCAATGAAGCAAGTCAGATTGACTAATATGGAAACATTATTGATAGAAGAGAATGTGCTAGAGATCCATACACATGAAACAGCCAGATCAAGAAGGTAGAGGATGTTTTTAGGGCACAGAGACTGTGTTCATTTAACTTGCTTTGTCTACATGCAGGATGGCATCATGAGCAGGTGGTAAATGCCTTTGAATCATCATGATAAACTGTTCTTCCTAATGAAAGTGTGAATGACTGTAGGTAATCACATGGAATTCAGTCGCGAGGTTAAGCCATCAGCAAATGCAGGAAATTTATATTGAAATTTAGTCATTTATTAGTGTCCCAGAAGAATCTATAGAAGCCAACATGGATCATTGAAATTAAGCTGGACACATAACAAGGATTTTGTTTTGTAAAATGCCGCAGAGTTGACTGAGCTGGATAACCTGTTATGTCTTTAATGATATATGTCTGTAACTTTGTCTACTGTGCTGCCTGTAATTAGTAATAGGAATCCTGTGAATGCTTTTTTTTTTTTTAATTCTACATTTCTATTTTCCACCACTGAATAATTCAAACCAGCACATGAAACACATGGGATGAGCAAAACATCTAAATTGTGCACAGGTTTGCCTATTGGCTCCTTGAAAGAAAAACTGTTAAAAACACAATTCCAGGATGTCAAATTCCTTAAAGAATCATGTCCCTCTTGCTATTTCTTTTCTCTCTCTTTTTTTTTTAACTTCAGATTACATAAATGGCAATGGCATTTGTTGCAGAGATTGTTTGGCATTTGTCTTTGTTCCACTCTGAACAACATTGTCATTATTGAATTTTTACAGCTCCAACTTGCATTAACATCTGAAGAAGTTGTTAAATAATATTTTCCAATTGGATTATTCTTTCCAAACTATTCTAGCTCCAGGAAAATATGAATGATGATGTCTAAATAGGGTACGTTGTCATATTTAAAGAAAATACATGTACAAAAACTTTTAGAACTAGAAGAAGCCTTAAAGATTGTCTAGTAGTGCTGTTCCTATTTTATAGAGAAGAAAACACACCGAAGAAGTTTAGTGATTTTTTTTTTCTAGGAGCACACGGGTTGTTAGTGACAAAAACAGGTCAGGAATAGATTTTCTTTCAGATAATCTAAGAAAGCATTCTTTAGGTAACTCGTCACTATTCAGTAAAATTCCATTACTTTAACATGTGATGTAGTTCTGGTTCATGATCACGCATAGTTGCAAACAACATATAGTTTTATTCTTAAGAACAACAAGACTGCTTTATCCAGAGGATAACTCATTCCTCATAGTTCTCAGCATCAGATTATTTGCATACAAATTCTTCAGTTCAGAGCCTTTTTTTTTTTTTTTTTTTTTGAGATGGAGTCTCGCTCTGTCGCCCAGGCTGAAGTGCAGTGGTAGGATCTGGGCTCACCGCAAGCTCCGCCTCCCGGGTTCCCGCCATTCTCCTGCCTCAGCCTCCAGAGTAACTGGGACTACAGGCGCCGCCACCTCGCCTAGCTAGTTTTTTGTATTTTTAGTAGAGACGGGGTTTCACCGTGTTAGCCAGGATGGTCTCGATCTCCTGACCTCGTGACCTGCCCCCAACGTGCTGGGATTACAGGCCTCCCAACGTGCTGGGATTACAGGCGTGAGCCACCACACCCAGCCCAGTTCAGCGTCATCTTACAGACTTTTTCCTTGTTTGCCTACTTAAAATTTATTCCAAACATTTTTAATTTTCCCTTCTGTCCCTCTCCCTCAACCTGGTCTTGTTACATCTTAGTTATTCAGTATGTAACTCTCTTATCATCTTAGGGTTTTGTTTGAGGCAGGGTCTTGCTCTGTCACCGAGCCTGGAGTGCAGTGGCACGATCTTGGCTCACTTTGACCTCTGCCTCCCGGGCTCAAGTGATCCTCCCACTTCAGCCTCCCAAGTAGCTGGAGTTACAGGCATGCACCACCACACCTGGCTACTTTTTGTATTTTTTTGTAGAGACATAGAGACAAGGTTTCATCATTTTGTCCAGGGTGGCCTCAAACTCCTGACCGCAAGTCATCTGCCCCCTTGGCCTCCCAAAGTGCTGGGATGACAGGTGTGAGCCACCACACTCCACCTTATTATCTTTGAATTTTCAGTTTAATGTACTGCAACAGATAGGAACCAGAAAGTAAAGGTGCAAAGCCACAGTCTGATGCCTTTCTAAGCAGAACTTCCGTTTTTATCATGGGAGTCGTGCTTAAGTGACCTGTGCATAGGAGAGTTGCCGTGAGGCTAACCCGCTAAAGCTTCCAGGTCTTACTTGCACAGGCCCTTCCCCAGGTCTTGGGATGAATCTAGAGCTCATGTTGACATATGTTTTTGTAATTTTCTCAAAAATTAGCTGTTTTAAGCACTATTGTTTAAGAACACTGTCTCCGTCACTCACATACCCTGTCTTTTCCATCACATGTTCCAGTTATGGGGTGGTAGGGATGAAACTAAGACAAGGTTGAGTTGGTCAATACATACAACTGAGATTTAGTGGATGTATTGATGCCATTTTCAGATATATCTATGTACAATTAAATAATCATTTGCTGGTGTAGAAATGGCTTCTAGGAATACTTCAACCCCTCCATTGCAATGTTTCAAATGGGCCTGAGATGACCTCTCTCTATGAACATATCCTATCAGTGTTCTATCAGCAAGCACAAGAGTGTAGTGAAAAAAAGTAAAAAACAGGTTTAAAGCGTGCAGAGGATTAAAACTAGTCGTTAGAAATACAGTGCATCACATATGCATCTTTAAACAAGTAATTAAGGAAAATGTACATTATTTTTCTGAATTTTGTGTTTCATGGCATTGATTTTCTTTTCAAAGTTTGTCCATTGTGATTTCTCATTTTCAGCATTCACTTATGTACATAACTTAGTATTCATTTGGGATTCTTTTTCTTAAAAGGTCATCCTCTCCCCAGCTTTCCTAAGTCTCAGGCCCCACAAATCCTGGATCTGCCACTAGGTGATTAACTTTCCAAAGCTAATCCTTTTAGACTTCAGAGGGAAAGTCTGTTCCCGGCTCGCTCTAGCCGCCAAGGTTTAGCAGGGCTGGGATAGCAAAGACCTAGCAGAACAATCAAAAATAAAAACAGGTAAAAATCTCTTCTGTGGCATGCGATAAAAAGTTCCACATCAGAGAAGCTGAATTCTTTTGACAAGGCTAAGAGAACTGTCATAGGGCCACCGAACATGGACAAGTTTAGAAGCCTCACAGGTCCACAGCAGAGAGCAAGGTGCAGTGGTTGCATCCAAAAATATTTCCATGAAAAAGCTGTCATTTCTGAGACTTGTTTTTATGAATGTACACTGCCTGATCAGAGAGAGTGGTTTAGCCTATTGCAAATAGTCAATAGAGACGCCATATTCGCTGTCAACATTGACAAGGGAAATGGATTAAACATCCATATGACTTCAAATCAGGACTTCTAGGGGTTGGAATCACTACTTTGTTTTACTTCTATTAGTATTTTTACCACATATAGTTGACCCTATAGAAAGTCTAAATAAAGAGAAAAAATATGATACACACACACTCACACACACTCACACACACACACATACTCACACTCACACACTCACACACACACAAGTTCTGGGGGTAGGATGATTTCTCCTGCTTTATTTTCATGAGTTTAGAGAAGGAAGGAAATGGGGATTATAATTCACAGTAATCTGAATTTTCATGCAGAAACTGAACTAGATTGTCCAATTACTTATGATGTGTCAGTCTCATAATTCAATTGTAAGAAAGTAAGACAGTAGTGCAGAGTGCAGCTAATTTGTGGTAGAAACAGGTTAAAAACCAGGCTTTCAGCTACCTGTAGTAGGATCTCTGTCTTACTTCTATTTTAAGTAGACTTCTGCCTTGCTTATATTTTATATGTGAATGTGAGCAAACATTAGGCACTCAATGTTAATTGTATAGTAGACTGAGATGGAGGTTGGTGTAGCGGAAAATACACGAGATGTGAAATTACACTGGACTTTTAATCCTGATTCTTTGTCATGTTATTTAAAATCCCTGCAACTCAGTTTTTCATCTCTAATGTGAAAATAAGGAAACCCGCCTTGAAAAGTTGTTCTGAGGATTCAAAGAGGTGACTTCTGTAAAGTTCCTGATTATAGATGCCTAGTAAATTTGAGCCAATACCAATTGATGCATAAAATTCTAATCTTCCTGGGAAGTCTAGTAATTAACAGGTACTTACACATTATCCCATGTAATCCACATATCTATCTTATAATATAGGTATTGCCCTCTCCTTTTTACTAATGAGGAAGGGTACATTTCCCATGTCAAACAACTGACAAGTGAGGAGTAGGGTGACGCTAGAATCTTATAGCCTCTCAGCTTTCTGACACAGAAGCTGCAGGTTAAGATAAGTGTTTTCAGATGATTTATTCTGTTCGTGTTTATTAAAGTCTTGCCCAAACACATACTCTAAGTGTGAGAAATGAGGGTACATCATTAAAAAAAAATTTCAGGACTAAAATGTAATTTTGATTTTTTTTCTAGCAGACCAAACAAGCGCTGAACACTTACAGAGATTAGGGAGTTGACAGTTTCAGATGAAAAATAAGATGTCAGCATCAAGAAGCTATAATTCTTCCAATCCATTATGCACTATTTTAATGAGATTTGAGGATGAACTGAGTAAAGGAATAATCACATTCCTTGAGACCAGAAGAAAATGTCAAATGAATTTATTCTGTATATCCAGGTTGCAAATAGTGTTCTACAACTCCAAAGTCTCTCATAACTCTCATTCGTGAAAGCCACATTACTCTCCCTCACTCTTCCAAAGTGCCCTGCCCTTTCTGGCCATTGTTACCTCCTCCTACTGTCTCTTTTTATCCCAGTTGACTATGAGATTATACAATCTTCTCACAGCAAATACATTCAGACGTGACAACGTCTGAATTTTGAGATTTTATAATCTCATAGCAAAAATTTGGAGGTGGTATGCAGTTCTGAGATTTCTGTTTGGCTAAATCTGGGTTTGGATCCTGGCTCTGTCACTCCCAGCTGAGTGCCTA
>NW_012098321.1:5732305-5771181 GCF_000951045.1 Mandrillus leucophaeus
TATTTTTATATATATATCCCAGCCCACTGACTCAAATGTTAATCTCTTTTGGCAGCACCTCACAGACACATCCAGGATCAATACTTTGCATCTTTCAATCCGTTCGAGTTGACACAGTATTAGCCATCACAAGTCCACTGTCTGTCGACTTAAACCCATACACGTCTCCTGAAATCACACATAACTTCAAATAAAGACAATAATAAGGTCATAATTAGACCTAACATAATACAACTCTCCTTCATACAACCAGAAATGCAACAGTTCCCAACCCAAATGCTATTACATAAACTTAAATCCTGATATGAAGTCAATAAATCTTACGTCACATGATAAAGGAAAAAGAAAAAAAATGAAGGTATTTTCTTAGTACAAATGTATACGTTCACAAACATGTTTCTAACAAAATGAGAAGGAAATACTCATGACAATTACAGTCCCCGTTTCTGCAACTGGTCACATGGTCTTAGCTGGTATTGATGACTACCTTCTTCTGCCACCCGCTCTGTATTCCCTTTGCCTTTAGCAAGCACCTTGGCACGTCATGGTTTTTTCCCCCGGTGGAGTTATCCAACCATCAGCTCTTGACTTCTGCGCACTCGCACAGAAGCTGCCAAGGCTTTAAGTCACAGCCCAGCCTCTACGTTAGGCCCTTTCAGCCACTGTTAGAGCAGCTAGGATGCACCAAGACCTTAGGCTGCACACAGCACAGGGACCCTGGGCCCAGCCCATAAAACCACGTTTTCCCCCTAAGCCTCCTGAGATGGGAGGACTGCTGTGAAGACCTCTGATACGCCCTGGAGACATTTTCCCCATTGGCTTGGGGATTAACATTCAGCTCCTTGTTATTTATGCAAATTTCTGCAGCCAGCTTGAATTTCTCCTCAGAAAACGGATTTTCCTTTTCTATCACATTGTCAGGCTGCAAATTTTCTGAACTTTTATGCTCTGCTTCCCTTATAAAACTGAATGCCTTTAACAGCACACAAGTCACCTCTTGAATGCTTCGCTGCTTAGAAATTTATTCCACCAGGTACCCTAATTCATCTCTCTCAAGTTCAAAGTTCCACAAATCTCTAGTGCAGGGACAAAATTCCTCCAGTCTTTTTGCTGAAACATAACAAGAGTCACCCTTGCTCCAATTCCCAACAAGTTCCTCCTCTCCATCTGAGACCATCTCATCTTGGATTTCATTGTCCATATCACTATCAGCCTTTTGGTCAAAGCTAGTCAACAAATCTCTAGGAAGTTCCAAACTTTCCCATGTTTTCCTGTCTTCTTCTGACCCCTCCAAACTGTTCCAACCTATGCCTGTTACCCATTTCCAAAGTTGTTTCCACATTACTGGGTATCTTTTCAGCAGTGCCCCCACTCTACTGGTACCAATTTACTGTATTAGGACATTTTCATGCTGCTGATAAAGACATACCCGAGACTGGGCAATTTACAAAAGAAAGAGGTTTAATGAACTTACACTTCCACATGATTGGGGAGTCCTCATAATCATGGTGGAAGGCAAGGAGGAGCAAGTTACATCTTACATGGATGGCAGCAGACAGAGAGCTTGTGCAGGGAAACTCCCCTTTTTAAAACCATCAGATTTTGTGAGACTCATTCACTATCAGAAGAAGAGCAAAGGAAAGACCTGCTTCCATGATTCAATATCTCCCACTGGGTCCCTTCCACAACTCTTGGTAATTATGGGAGCCACAAGATGAGATTTGAGTGAGAACACAGAGCCAAATTATATCATTGCCTTTTGGAATGGACTTTACTGATGATTTCCTCAATTACTGAAAAGTTAGATTAATTAAAGAGAAACAACAATATTTACTTAGTGATAAGTAAATTAAACAGATAATCCCTGTAACAACTCTGTGAAGTAGTTTCCTTTAATATCTTCATTTTGCAGCTGAGCACAGTGGCTCACACTTGTAGTCCCAGCACTTTGGGAGGCTGAGGCGGGCAGATCACGAAGTCAGGAGTTCGAGACCAGTCTGGCCAGTGAAACCCAGTCTCTACTAAAAATATCAAAATTAGCTGGGCATGGTGGCAGGTGCCTGTAATCCCAGCTACTTGGGAGGCTGAGGCAGGAGGATCCCTTGAACTCAGGAGGCGGAGGTTGCAGTGAGCCGAGATCGAGCCACTGCACTCCAGCCTGGGTGACAGAGCTAGACTCGAGTTCAAAAAAACAAAACAAAACAAAACTTCATTTTACATACAGATGACCACCCTGTGATTTAAAGAGGTCAAGAAAATTATCCAAAATATACAGCTTCTAAGTAGCATTGCTGAAACTCAACCTCCATTTTTATATTGCTAACAGCTTCCCAAATAATACTATCTGCATATTACTATTTGTGAGAGTTACTTGAGATGAATTCATGTAATACTCATGATAGATCAAGGACTTTCATTAAATATTGGTTCCTATTTATTTGTATTTGTATAGTACTTTATTTTTCCCAAATCTGTTTAGATTTTCTTATTTCACTTGATCTTCCTTGGACAGATAAACAGAAATATAAGATTAAATGATATCAACAAATCACCAGTGGAAATCGTCCTAGGATGTGGGCCTTCTCTCTTCATATTTGGTATCTTTTTTCCTTCAAACCTTCAATCCCTCAAGATGCCATAAGAAGAGACTTTGAATTTTGGCTTTTCTTGTGTCCTCCCTCCATTTGGGTCTCTGAGGAAAGGCATATGAAAATAGGGCATATGCTTATTTTCATAAAAGGATGTTACAGAACCTGATAGCGCACATTTAAAATGACTACTTTGCGGTCTTTGGAATCATTGTGGTTGAAGGGCCACTCACAACAGGACTTTTCCTCTCCTTGCAATGATAAGCCTTAATGGAATCTGGCCTGCAGAGTGTCTGGGCTGTGTGTGAGCTTGGTGTCAGATCAAGTCCAAGCAAGTTCCCCGAAGCTCAGGCTTTACAACATCATGTAACTCAGAAACATTCCATCAAGCCACCACCCACCTTTTCCAGTGGGAATTCACTAAAATGATTCTCTTGGAAGCAGTGTGGAAGTAGGGGGAAGGGTGTTAAATTTGTGCTTTTGGAGCGGATTGTAGATGGGTGAGTGGGTGGAGACAAGAGGGGGAGAATTAAAAGCAAAGATGGAAAAAATAACCACACTGCCACCAAAATATTCTGCTCAAGGATGAGGGAGTACACCCTACAGCTGTTAGCACTGTTCAGCATATTTTGCATATTTACATATACCAAGTATTTCCAAACAGCCTTGTGTTTGTTTTAAAATCCCACACGGAGATGTCTGGTAAAGCTGTCACTGCGGAAACTTCATGGTGAAGTTTGCAAGACTATTTTCAAAATTCTTTATATGCATCATAAACTGAGCAGAAGAGCTATTGTCATTAACCACATTATAGAGAAATCTGAACTAATCTGCTTACCCATCAGACAACACTCAGAACAAAGCATCCATGTTCTAAGACAAAGAAAGCACCTCGTTGATTGAAGCCAATTTTTTTTATTGTTGGTGTAATTTGTTTAATACAAAATGGCACACAGCATGATATCATGTCACCCAATTATCCTTGATTAGTCTTGAGGTTATCGAAGTATGATTTTTCTTTATTTCTGATGACTCTAACCTTTGACTTAAAGATATTTTCCCAGACTTACTGAGTTATCATTGACAAATAAAAGTTGTATATATTTAAGGTATACCATATGATGGTTTGACATGGGTAAACATTGTGTAAACACAATCAAATTAATTAATACAGCCATCACCAGACGTATTTTTTGTAGGAAAAATAACATTGGACAGATTTCTCATGTAGCCATTTTCTTTTGGAAACATAAAACACCACAAAACCATACAGAGCTCATTTGAAAAAGATTCGTGAGTTTTCAACAGAAAGAATTGGGGAGTTTAAAGCTATATTTTCCTTTTAGCAAGATCCACAAGAAAGGATAGAGTGTCATGCTTAAAGGGGAACAGATTTTGTATTTTTTGGCAAGATATTAAATCCTCTGTTGCTATATTTGGCTCTCTGCAAATAGTCTCTTGTACAAGTGCAAAGCAAAGATCAATGCTGGTGTTCTTCATTCAGTCACAGCCAAACTTGGTATGGAAAGTAAAACAGTTGTGTTTGAGTGTTGTTTCGAACAAAGTCTTGCAGTTCATTTATTGATCAGCAGCATTCCAGAGTGTGGATACCCTCTTTACACATTAAATCTATCAAAACATGTTTGCTTTTCCATAAGTTTTTCCACTGCTTAACTGATAGCAGATGGAGTGATTCAATCTGGACAAAAGTGTTAAAGCTTTACCACGTCAATGTGGTCATATTTAGCTATTTAGTCAAATGTGTATAAGCAGGTCAAATAAGATGCTTGGAGACTTAGGGCATCACAAGATGGGCCTATGTTCCCAAAAAAGGAAGCAAAACAATGAAATCGTACTTGGTTGTCCCCAGAGAAAACACACTTCAGCTAGGAAGAATCTGCACTAGATGACCTGCTCTCCGCCCCCCAGACTGCTCATCTTACATAAGTAATACATAACCCTTTGGATTCTGAAGTACTATAGAAACTACATGAAACATTTGAAATAGTGACAGAAATTTTCTTTATATGCAATTATTTGATGAATGAAGACAAACCCCCACACAAATGCCAACGCAAGCATTATGACTTGCTACTCCCAGTGAAATAGTCCTTCTTGATTACAAGAGTGATGGAAAATGACGGAAGTCCAATACTAATTGTTGTAGGTAGAATAATGGCTCCAAGTCCTAATCCCCAGAACCACTGAATATGTTATTTTACATGGAAAAAGGGACTTTAAAGATGTAATTAAGAACCTTGAGCCGGGCACGGTGGCATTCGCCTGTAATCCCAGCACTTTGGGAGGCCAGGGCGGGTAGGTCAGGAAGTCAGGAGTTGGAGACCATCGTGGCCAACATGGTGAAACCCCGTCTCTACTAAAATACAAAATACGAGCCGTGTGTGGTAGCACGCGTCTGTAGTCCCAGCTACTTGGGAGGCTGAGGCAGGGGGATCCTTTGAACCCAGGAGGCGGGGGTTGGAGGGAGCCGATCGCGCCACAGAACTCCAGCCTGACGACAGAGCAAGACGCCATCAAAACAAAATAAAACAAAACCTTGAGATGATGAGATTATTCTGGATTATACAGATGCAGCTATTGTAATCACATGAGTCCTTGCACATGTAAGGGAGAGGAAGAAGAGAAAGTCAGTGATGCCATGTGAGAAGGCCTTGACCAGGTTGCTGGATTTGAAGATGGAAGGAAGCTAAGCAAAGGACTCTAGCAGCAGGAAACAGCAAGATTCTCTCTAGGAAGCATCCAGAAGAAATGCCGCCTACATTGTGTAGCCCACCAAGACTAAGATCTTCGCCGAATGTCTGACCCACAAGAGCTGTAAGATAGTAAATGTGTGTTCTTTTAGGCCATTATCGTCGTAGCAATGTAGTGATATTTTACAGCAGTTCTAAAAAGCTCATTTTGACACCACATTCTAAATGTGGTAGACAGTTAAAAAGCCTGTGCCAAATTATTTCATCTGTAATGCTGGAAAGTCTATTATTTAAATGCTGATTTTCGGACTTTAGTACTTTCACATTAAAGATATGTGTAATAAGAAAATTGAGGGCCCACGTAGAGAAACTCTAGCTTTCTTCAGAATACACGGTCTTGGAATTCTCTTTTCAATGTTAATGCATCGTGGAAAAGGTTTTGTTTGTTTTTTCATATTACTTATGGCAGGGTCCCTGTCAGCAAATGTAAAAACAATAAAATACACCTTGGTCAACCAATATCCTTAGAAGCATTGCATTATAAAATTCTCAAGACTCTTGGTGTTATATAATTAATATACCCCATTTCATTTGCTTTTCCATTATAAACATGTGTTTTATAATCTATTCCTTGCTGTAACATATAGACTTCTTGGCTCTAGAAATTAACTTCTTAATTAAAAACACCTAAGATGTTGTAATTTCCAAAATATTTATAAGATGCTTAACTGAATAAGAAGGAAACAAAAAGAGCTTTAAATTCTCAAGAAATGCAGACCAAATCCAAATGCTACATTCAAATATAAACATTCAATTCACATTAAATTATTTATTGAACAAGTTGAAGATAATGACATCTGTTTTTATTACAAAGTCTTCCATCATCTGGTATCATTGACACATATTATGAGACCTGCATTTGAAAAGTGAACAGAAATAAGAAACTGTTTTCCCAGCCCCACAAAAACAGAAAAAATATATAATTTCATAATTATCTTATAAAGCCAAAAATTTTATGAGTTATACATTTTTTATTAATTAAGAACGACAGCATAACTAAGGTTAATTTTTATTTCTGGAAACACAAAATTAAGGTAGCATAACTGCTTGTAGAACTAATAAGTCTGAAATTTCATGGCATTTCAATGCACTAAAATAATATTTCTATTAGTTTTCAGTTTAATCAAGTGACAGATATAAAATTCACTACACTGTATTTTTGTTCACAAAAGCATTTCACCTTACCTAGATTTATATAATAAAAACAAGTTGTATCCATATCTTCCCTTTACATATATGTACTTTAAAATGATACAAAGAATTCACATGAAAACTTTTCCCTATGTTTTATCTCCTGAAAAAAATGTACGGAATAGTATTTTTAAATCAGATATAATATCCAATATTGTACATATCCTAAGAAATTAAATCAATTGTGTAAATAATCATTATTAACTTTTGCTCTAGCCACAGCATAGAAAGAAATGTACATCTCTATTAATATAAAGAGATATCAATAGGAAAGTTCACATCTTATGTATATACCAAAAAACTAAAGTATTTGCATTTTAAAAGCATTATTCTTATGCCAAATTTAGTAGTCTAGAAATTGTTTTTTTTAAAAAAAACAAATTGATGATTACTTATCCTTTTCTAAAAGGTGTCTGTTTGCTTATACAATGGAATTGGTAAAAGTACACTTAATTATAATAGAATTTATTGGAACGTAAAAAGGAGATTCAGAAAAACTTACTGGATCAAATTAAATTGACTACGACTTCAAGAGAATACTACTTTGATCAATACTTTAAAACTATAAAAGTATTTTTAAACAAAAAAGCACAATAGACAATAAAAGAAATACAAAAATTGAGATAATTTAACAATAATGACGATTTCTATAGGTTGGAAAAGTGTACATGGTGCAATTCCCAGAGAGCACTACAAGATTAAAAAGAAAAAAAAAATCCTGCTAAAAAATTCTAAATGTCTGTGCTGTGACCAATCTCCATGATCAAGTTACCAAGGAAAGTAACATTTTGAAGTTATCGAGACTGAGGTTTCCTTATAGGCTCCACTCATGCCCCCACTTGCCAGAACCATTCACTTTTTTATAAGTTCTATGTTTGTTTTCAACATCCATTTTTGAATGGATGTGGAAAGGCTAAAACTTTTGCCCAATTTTTCTAAAATGATTTTAATAATACTTTTAATGTTTTAACAATAGATTTAAAGGGCACTTTGGCCTTTAAATATTTTCAGAGAATAAACTGTAATTTCTCTCTCAAACAAGCCTTTCTTATTCTGAAAGATGTCTTTTATCTTACAGGAAAGAAAAAAAAATGAGTTTCTAGGAGCCTCTCCATTAAACTGGCAGGCTGATTTCATTTCTGATCCCGTACAGTTTCTGCTGTCTTTCCCTTGGCTGCAAAGGTGATCAATCAGGAATTCGAACGCCATCAATACCCCTTTGTAACTGCAATGGCTCAAGTGAACTCCTTCCATCTTCAATAACTGACACAGTGTCAACATCTGCTTCCAATAAGGTGGTTTCTTTTTTTTCCTTGAGTAGAGTAAATCTGCTGACTGAGATCGTAAATGGTTGTGTTTTTTCCCCCTTTTCATGCGGAAGATTTTTTCCACCATATTTTGCAACTTTCCCTCAAGTCAAGTAAAAATAAAAAAAATCGGAGAACTTCAAAAGAAATGTTCTTATTCTAGGTGCCAAGGAAGTTCGATATATAACCAAAAATATAAACCATGGTGAATGAATGACACTGTTCTCATAATTTTGGACACAGTACTTTAAATAAAATTTTGGAACATGGAAGAAAACTGAGTTGGACCTACACGCCACTATAAGGTTAATTTATTTTTCCTTCAGAAATGATACACTAAAAAGTCAGCTAATTAGGAAATGTACATTTATCTCCTATACCAGGTAGGAGGGACAGTTAGTAGGAGACAAAGATTCTCTTTGTAGTAATTTCTTACAGAAAAACAATCATGTATCTATTTGATTGCTGCAGAAACGAATACGGACGTGAAGAGAAGAGACCTTTGGGAGCTCAATTTAAGGAACTACTTACTCAACTGATAGGCATCTCTAGTAGCTGTTATTTATTGAACATCTAATATGAGCCAGATGATTGATCGTGTGTGTGTGTGTGTGTGTGTGTGTGTCTGTGTGTGCGTGTATGTGATTTACAACTTCCACAGCCTGCCTGTTAGGTATTATCCCATTTTACTCATGAGATAAATAAATAAAACCCCAAACCACACATAAAATTGTGGCTAAACTAGAATTTAGAGAATGGCCTAACAGCCAAACTCCTTTCCATTAATTCATTCTGCTTTCTATTTATCCATCAGTCAAAACTCTAACATATGTACTTTCCTTTTTCCACCACTTAATGCCACTGCCCCCACCGGCTTAATTCAGCAAACACTATTTAAAGAAGGGACACTCAGTAAGGGATAGAATACAGGTCTTTGAAATACAGTTTCTGATTGCCACTTTAAATTATAAATACAACATTAAACCAGATAGCAAACTCAAAAGCCAGATAGTGTGACATATTCTGCAAATCTTAGAATAGGAATGGGCAAATACTTTTTGCAAAATGAATAACAAACTTCTCAAAGACAACTTTCATGTCAGTGCCTAGAATTTGTTTTTTTTTTTTTAAAGTCTTATAAAGTTAAAGAAATAAATCCCTCAATTATTTGCAATTCATTCGTTCTCATTTTGCAAATTTTAGAGCAATTTTGGCCATTTTTGCTTAACAAAATAATACAAATACTCTTAAGAAGAAAGAGAAAAGAGAGCAAATAGAGGGGAAAGTTAAGAGAGGGTGCTTAACTTTCTTAAGAAGACACATTGATTTCTCAAAAGTTCAGAGTCTCTTTCAAATTAACAATGAGAGACAAAATAATCTGTTAGGATCCTGATTTGTCAACGTTATGTTGTTTCTTAGCTCCCGATGGTTTATTGGTGGAAGCACATATTCTATTTAAAATAAATGAGATGATTTTCTAGGCTCTAGTTCACAGATATTTAGAAAGCTTGAATAAATCTGATTTGTAAAATCAGACAAAAGTCACCTTTGTCTAAAGGTGGAGTGGTTTTAATAAAATCGTGGAGGCAGATGGTAGCCCTCATTAAAGCAGTTCAGCAGCCTCTAAGTCCAACAGCATCATTTTGATGTGAAAAAAGAAGAGCCAGAGAATGACAGAATTTTAAACTTGGAATGAATTCAGAATATTATGCTAAATTACAACCCATCCTCTTTTAGGACTTCTGGTGGTAACAGCAATATGGTCCTAGAAGACAATTGTAGAGACATGCTCATTCTCTATTTATATTTTTGATCCACTCTCTGGGTGGCAGTGTATCCCAAACACCTAGGGCCTGTTTTCTTTTTCCTTTTTCTTTTTCAGACAAGATCTTGCTCTGTTGCCCAAGTTGGAGTATAGTGGTGCAATCACAGCTCACTGCAAGCTGCAAACTCAAACTCCCAGGCTCAAATGGTCCTCCTGACTCAGCCTCCAGAGTAGCTGGGAGAACAGTTGTGCACCACAATGCCCAGGTAGTTTTTCAGAAATTTTTTGTAGGGATAGGGTCTCCCCATGTTGCCCAGGCCGATCTTGAACTCTCGGGCTTAAGCAATCCTCCTGAACCTCTGCCTCCCATAATGCTAGGATTACAGGCATGAGCTGCCGTGCCCAGCCTGGGTCCTGTTTTCAAAGAGAGAGCTCACTTACAAATCTTTCCTCTGTACAGCAGAAACCAGGTTCCCAACGTTTCTCTGGTCCTCAGAGCCGATAAATTTTTTATCTGACAGTTATCAGGAGAGACACAGAGCAAAGTCTAAATTCAGGGAGAAGACATCTAAGTAATGCCCTTCAATTAAATTTGGTGGAAAATAAGAAATGGAGCAAGGAGTAACTACTTTCCTTCTCCGCTTCATTGGGAAAATCCAACTGAATGATCTGAATGAGTTTGAGTATAACATTACTTTCAAATAAATTACAAAGGAAGTTAATGTATTCCAAAGGTGGATGCGGATGAGGCAAATAACCCTGTGAGTCATCACATGGGAACTGTTGAACACTTGGCTTTGAAAATTCAGAAGGACACAAGGCAAAACCAGATTTATAAATTCACACAATTTTGTGCTCCATGCATTTGGGCAAATTATAAACAAAACAATCATATCAAATCAAATTACGGACCAAAGTACAGAAAATTTAACCGGGCTACTCCCAGGAAATATAGGTTCATATTATTAGTGAGTGGAAGGTATCTTAAATTTGGACCCCACATTGGTAAAAATGTGCATATTGTGTAAAAGAGAGTCTAGGTAAGAAACAGCAAAGTGCGGAGTGATGACAGTACAAGAGAATATATAGATCTGAAACTCAAAAGATGGATAGTATATAAATGAATACATGAATTACAGCCAAGGAAAATATTTGAAAATTATCTTTGATAACTCTGCCTATTTGAACATGCCATGTTCATGTCTAAAAAGCTCACATATAACATATGAATAATTAAAGACAGAAAGTGGCATTTCACTGATCATACTATTTTATGTGGTGGAGAGAAAAATGGGAGAAATTTGAAAAAACCCTCTTCATAAAACTAAAAAACTTCCATATTACACTAACTTTTTTACATGACATCTCTGGAAGCAGTTGATGGAAGAAATGAACTTTGCCTTTGAAGTCTTAACAGTATCAATAACTGCTACGTTCATAATCTTAATCTTCTCCTAGCAGTCTTAATGATAATTTCAAGTTTATTTAGATCCTGATTCATATCAAGTTAAATTCTCAAATTTTTAATTTTTAGCCCAATTTAGATTGTATATGACCTCTGGTTTTATTTTTAAATTGTGGCATAAATTTAAATCCTAATATACACTTTATTTTGCCCTAAATTTCTTTCTAAAAATAATTAAATCAAGTAAAGCCAGATTTAAACAAACAAACAAAAAGATTTGTTAAGTTCCGTGTTTAAACTATTACATATAGAATTTTGTGTTTGTTTGTTTTAGTTTACAGTGATAGGTGGCATTATAAGAAAGAGCTAGGGCTCTGTAATTTCTCTAGTGCCTTCCCAGATATTGTTCCTTCAAATGCTCTTCAGGAAAAACAAACCCCACTTAAAATATGACTTTTTAAATTGCCATGAATGAACAATTAGAAACAAGTAAAATAAGTCACTGGCGCTCACAGGTAGCATGGTTAAATGCAGTTTTTTTCTTGTAGTTGTATATAAACTCTGGTTCCATTTATCAAATTTGGATGGGCTAGAAAGATAATTAGTCTCCTGTAGGCAAATTCTTCATCTAATTGAAAGTTTATGCCAACTTTCTTATTAGTCAACCTCCAAGTTATTCTTTGGGAGAAATCAAAGCAATGAAATATCATTTCTTTAGTGTGGTCATTTAAAAAAAACTTTTCAAGCTATACATATAATTTAAAACTAATTGAGCTAGTGTGGAATTAAATCTTTACTGCGATTCAATGTAAAAACAATACTGCATTGGTTTGTCTATGGTATAGCTACTTTTGTAAAAAGGAAAAACCATAAAACATTTGAGGTAACTTAGAAAGCACAGACAGAGCATATAATAGACATCTGAGAGATAAGCATTTTAAACATTTGTGCCAGTGCTTCTCTGAGAGCAAGTTCTTTAAACAGAACTCAACAATTTTTACAATATTAAAAAAAATACATCCCTCAAAAATAGCCCGTCAATGCTAAACCAACTTTTCTGTATTTCTACAAAAATAGATGCACATAGAGCTACAAACTTGTATTCTTGAAAGAATGAGCATTTTAATGTGTGGTTCATCCTTTCCTGACAAGGTGGTTGGCGAAAAAAAAAAAAAAATCAAAATGAAACAAAAACTTAGCTATATACTGGCAAAAGCAAGAAAACAAAAGGAGAGAGTTGCACAGTTGGCAAAGGCTCAGATGAGGAAAAAAACAAATAAAAATGCTTTTCTTCAATGTCTAGGACCCACTTTGCTTTCTCAAGAAAGACCGACACCCAGTCAACTGCGTGACACTTTGTCTTCTCCTTCCATGCCTTTCGTGTCCTATTGCTGAATCGAAAATCCCGACGGTATCTTTTCCCAGTGGGCCCTTGGATTTATGCTGCAACTTAACTCACTAAGATTGTGCGTTTCAGTACCATGGTGATTCCTTACTCTTGTCTTGATGCTGTAGACCTGGAACAAATGACAATGAGAAACAATAAAGAACATTAATACACATAGTACCAAAAATTAGCGTAATCTGCAATACATCGGATGTCGAAACCAAAAAGATAATCCAGGCAACTGTGAGGTCTGACTTGAAGACAACATGATCTCTAAGCAAATTCTGTACCAGAGTTCATAATTTTCAAAAAGCCGACGAACACAGTATGTAACAAAAACACAAGACTAGAACAGTGCTATTTATACAATACAAATTGGTTGCTATTTTTTTTTTTTTTATTTTCTTGGAGTATGAGTGGATAGCAAATAGAAAAAAATGAAACATTTGTAATTTCAAAAGGAGGTGATATTGGGAGAAAAAAGATGTAAATAATCTTTGGAGCATTTATGCAGTGCTTCAATTAATACTTTCAGTAACAATCAAAATTATTCTTTTAGACTAACGTGAAAAATAAATTCGGTTGTTATTTTGAAATGTACTCCACAATGGGATTACTATAAACTATGTGAGCAATTAGATGGCTAAAAACTGAGTCTACTATTGTAGGTAAAATAAATATAGTTGGTTCATAACTAACAGTCCAGACCTATATTCTATTTATTAATTTACTTATTTTATCTTATCTTCCTCAAAAAAATATTTAAAGTGGATTTAAAAAATCATACCAGATAGCAAAAATTAAAATTTAGAAGTTAAAAATAGGGACGAAAGGAAGGTATACATAGATTAATAGAACATAGATTAATTCGAACTCAAAGCTAAAATCAGTAATAATTTATCAAAGAGAAAACAGGAAATGTGACTTTTATCTGTGTCTAATACAGTTAATTGACTAATATCTGATATGGGCTATTCACAAGGCGTCTTCAGTTTGCACCTACTCGAAGTTACTTTTGTTTTTTTCTTTTCAGCTTCATTGATATATAATTGAAAATTAAAATTATATGTATTTAAGGTGTGTAACAAGATATTTTGATGAACTTATATATTGTGAAATTATTACCTCAATAAAGTTAGTTAATACATCTGGCACCCGTTTTAGTTCCCTTTGTTGTTGTACCTGAAGTATCATTGTTTGGAAGAGCGAAAACACAGAGTAATAGGTGCTTTTATGTTGTTTAAAACTAAATAACAAAACAGGAAGCAAAACTCTTTAAACGTATAGGTAGAAATGCGGCAAGGTTGCTGTTGTGTGGGTGCAAGGATCTCAAGTTATTTTCTTGGCCTTTGATCTGAAACTGTTGTAATCCAAGATGGATGTCAGACACTGAATAGCTAAATGAGCCAATTTGGTTCAAAGTTTTTCTACTATTAAACAACATTTCTAATCCCTCAACTAGTGAAAGAATTTTGTAAAATATGGATGTCGTTACAAAATCGGACACAATTAGTGTTTGGAGACATTAAGACCATCTACAAAACAGGCTACACAAAGGGCAAAAGAACAAATAGAAGGAGATAAAGAAGCACTTCACAAAATTAGAAGTCACAATCTGCGTACTATGTAACATTTGTATACCGGGAACAAGCAACACTTCCTGAATGCCGAAAGATTGGCTCCACTTTTCTTTTTTCCACAAGCATACTGGTATTACGCTTGATAAAGAGGCAATAGTTTTCCTTTTCCATTTCGAAAGAAGAGGAGGAGAAGGATAAAAGAGGACAATGAGGGAGAGAAAAAAAATAAAAGGATCTGGGGCATGTCAATCCACTCTAAGTTTGCTTTATTCATTTTCAAATGGTTTTCTGGTTAGAATAATTTGCAACCTGACATAGTCTCTGTTGGGTAACTCTTGTAATCTAAACCACCTTTACTGACAATCTGCTGACTATATAAATATTTTTTTCATTATTAAAACATCTCATCTTCTGTATGACTCAGGATTTCCACACTTGAAGACTGCATCAATCTACAGAATGTCAGCACTGCAAGTCATGAATACTGTTGTAATCATCAAGTGGTTTGCCTGTCTTATTTTTGCTTTTAAATAAAGGCAATTTCTTATTTGCTTTGCAAAGACATATGACTCTTTCAAAATCACGTGAGCCTTTTGCTGCGGACAAGTATTGCATTACTTAAGATCGCCCCAGATTTTCCAATCAGAATAACAGAAGTCATTCTCTCGTTATAAATTCATCTATTCAATTTCTTGTTTCCATGTCTCTGCATTTCTACAATGTGAATCTTAAAAAGTCAATTCCTCTGTGGCCTGAAATGTATCAGATATCTAATGGATCCTTGTGGTTAAACTTCTTGGTGATGGAACATAAAAAACTTTGCTTTAATTACCAGGCATTCATTTGTAAATCTCAAAATAAGCATACGTAAAGCACAAGAAAATGAGCAACTACAAACAAAACACCCTACTAATAAGTTGCAAAAGAAAAGCAGGGCTACAATTTTTTTTTTTTTTATTAAGACAACTGGTAATGGTAGATCGGGATAATTAAGAGTCAACAAGTACATTTAGTTTTTCCCAGCGAGGGTGGAGCGGGGCAAAATTGTTAACTCACGAATCTTACGTGGTCTACACTTATTTGGGATTTCCCACGATTTTTCTTGCCGGAACAAAATCCACTCTGCTACAGGTTCTGCTCCTATTCAGACTTTTCTGCTTCCTCACTTACCCAAATCAAACCTACTTGAAATTAATTCATAACATATCCTGAGATTTCCCCACTGGCTGTCTGAAACCACATCTGTTTACCTTCTTTACAGTAGCCATTTTCTTTTAGTTCTATTGTTCAGACCATGAGATTTTTCAGTAGAAAGGAAAAAAAATCATAAAAATGAGGTGAGCTAACATTTTCTTAGGGCCTTAATGATTATATTAGGAATGGTGCTAAGTACTTTATATGAAACATCATACTTCATGCTCCTAATCATGCTGAAATAATATTCATTTTACAAATGAGAAAATTTAAGTTAAGATAATTTATGCAATTATTAAGTGAGAGAAATAGGATTTTAAAACAGGTGGTCTGATGTCAGAGTCAAAGGTCTTAAACATCATATATGTGTTCACCTTATGAGAATTATACTGGCTGTAGCCTAAGTCAAAATTATCACAAAATCAATTCAAGGAAAACTTAATAGATTTTTATACTCCTTTTTGCACTGCTTAGAAACACCCTGATGTAACAGAACTGATCAAGATTAACAAAATGGCCCTCAGTGATTTTTAAAAAATTCTCCATTTGTCACATTTTTCCTAAGATGACATCAATGATGACATAGTAGTCTGTTACACTTTTGATGAAGACTACTTCAATGATGTGATAGGATGTGTCATATTTAACTGATGTGTCTCTCTACATGTATCTTTAATTTAACCACCACACCCCCTGCCAGACTTCTCCAGTGTGAACTTTAAAAACATAGAGTGGTCAGTTGGCTCTTGAGGTGGTTGTCAAAAATGAACTAAGAAACAAAGAGATCAATTGTATACTCCCGAGTTTGAGTTTGAAATTCAGTTAGGACAAAAGCCTGAAAGAAACTGAAGGTCCATAGACAGACCCATTTCCTTACTTCAATTACACCACCACTACTGCCTGACCACCAAAAGAAAAAGAAAAAAAAAAAACAAAAAACAAACTATTCAGAACCAGGATGAGAGCAAAGGAAATATGAGCATACCAAAAAATAATAATAATAATAATAAAATAAAACAAACAAAAAAACCCACCACCACCACCACAACAAAAAGCAACAACAACAACAACAACAAAAAAAAACCTTTGGATAGGGGCAAGTGAGAAGTCTTGGTCAAGGAAGAGGCTGAGAACATGATTTTCCTTAAAAATTTGAAGATTCTAAACAGTCTTAGTCCATTTGGGCTGCTATACCAAGATACCACAAACTAGATAGCTTATAAACAGCCAAATCTTATCTACCACAGTTCTGAAGACTGGGAAGTCTAAGGCCACGGTGCCAGCAGATTTGGTGTTTGGTGAGAGCCTATTTTCTGGTTCACAGAGGGTGCCTTCTGCTGTGTGATCACCTGAGATCTCTCTCAGACCTCCTTCATAAGGGCATTGATTTACACTCATGAAAGCTCTGCTCCCGTGACCTGATCACCTCCCAAAGGCCCAGCCTTCTAATACCATTACCTGGGGGCTAGGATTTCAACATACGAATCTGGCGGAGTTGCAGTTATTCAGATCATAGCACTGACTGTATATAACAAGACATCATGACTCATTTTCTAACTGAGATTCAGGGAGGCAGCAGCTTCACAGATCTACCTCTTGTAAAATGCAATAGAAATAAGAAAATACAAATGGCGACATGGTAGGTCTGAGCGTGAACAGCCTAGAGACTTCCTCCTCCTTAGTTTCCCTCAAGCCCTGTTTTTCTTTTTCTCCAAAAAGTCTTAAAGCTCGCCTACGCTCCCCACCAATGGTAAAGGAGATAGTTCAGTGAGAATTCTAGGGCCCTGTCAGTATTAGCTGTGATATGGGTATCCCACAGCAGAAGAAATAGCATGGGCCACCCCAGATGGGCGTCTTGGAGGGATCACAAACACTAGGAACTGAATTCAAACAGGCCAAGTTGAGCAGGCCATTATTAGAAAGCACATTAGAAAGAATACTGTATAGAGAATGGCTGGAGAAACAGATTAGAGGAGGAGGGGATATTGGAAACAGCAGTCCAGGATAAGAATGAAAAGACAGAACCAAAAAGCAGACAACAACTTATCAACTGGACAGTTTTTGTGATGTGAATAACTTTCTAGGAACAGAGGCAACCCCAAGGAAAAAATGAGGAAAGAATCTGAGAAGACATTTATTCAAATGGGATTTTGTTTTAAACTGAGAATAATGGAGCTGCCAGTGGATTGAACTAAGAATAAACATAATTGATGAGGGTAAGTCTTTGACCACTAGATAGAAATAATAAATAAACATTGGGTAACAAAAAAGTGACACTAATATACAGCTGAGTTTTAGGTACTGTTTGTTTTTCAGTCATAACCCACTAAATAAACATGTTCTACTTCTGAGAAAGCACAGTCATTTGACAACACCACTGATCATGGCTCTTTAAGTAAGCTGAATATGCTTTCAATTAATTTTATTGTGGGAGATAAAAGAGGTAACCATACAATGGGAAACATGCTGTTGATTGAAAAAAAGGAACATAAATAGGAACATAAAGCCTGAAAGTGTGTGTAGAAACTTTGAAGATCTAAAAGTAAAGACAGCATTTATATGGGTAAACGTAAACTTTTCATTTCATACATATTAAAAGTCAAGAAGCCATGTGGATTAGAATGCTTGCTATTAGGCTAAGAACCTGGTAACATTTCTATATTTAAAAAATAGATCTCCCTTTTCAATCATCCTTTAATAAAGATAAGAAATACTTATTACAAAGCTAAATATATACAACACTGTGTTAGACGCTACATCAAAATATCCAAACTTCGCCAGCAACTTGACAGCTAACACTGACACATTGATATATGATCACAAAAAGGTGCAAGAGACAGTCATACTATTTTCTATTGCTTTATGAAATTATCATTGTTAATGATCATAGAATTGCATTTGTTTGTCTGAGCCCTGGGGCAATCACTTTAAATACTAACTAAGAATTTCTAAATAAGATCTATGTAGGGGTAGCACCTTAACGCTTGCAAGAGAAAAATGTACGAGAGAAGGCTACCCAGTCTGAGAACTATGATTTCATTGCAGGTGAATATCAAGATTAACATATAGGTGCCACATTTTAAAACATTTTAAAAACTCTTGAAACATCATGGAATTCTTGCTTAAAAAATCAAGTTAAACAGTATTTAGAAAGTAAAAAGCCTACATAATATCACCTATCATCAGACAATTTGCTAAGTGTACCCGATCTACATATACACACACATACCACTTGCCTATTTCCCCAGCAGTATTATCTTGGAAAATCATACTATGTCAGTATGTGTACCTCGACCCCATCCTTTTGGAAGGCTGCACAATATTTTTTCTATAGTATACTATTACCCAGTTCTCTATAGATGTACATCATTTAGATACACACACACACACACACACACACACACAGAGGTTTACAAAGTTGCTGTTGTGTGAATATTTAGGAGTTAAATTTCTTAGAAAAATACACATATGTATAATTGCTGAATCCAAGCATGTGAACATTGACATTTACGTATTTAATTGTGACGACTAAATGTGCTCAGGAACTTTGTACCCATATTTATATTTTTTGCTATGTATGATCAATATTATAGATTAAAAGCATCTAATTGTTTCAATGTGAGTTTCTTTCACTATTAGTGAGGCTGGATATTGTGTGATTATGGCATTTATTCCTCTGTGTTTTAACTCTGGCCAAATGCTTATGCTTTTCAAAAAGTAATTTTCTCGTTGATTTTTGAACGCTTTTTGTATACTAGCATTTAGTATACTTTTAGGTATCCTAGCATTTTTTCCCATGTATTACAAATATTTTTGCCAGTTTGATGACTTCTCTCCATATTTAAGATGCAAATTTTGAACAATAATTCTTTTTAAAGTAATCACAAATAAGATGTATTTTCTTAAACCAGACCAAAGGTTAAATTTATTATGATATTTCAAGTGCAATTATTCTCTTATAATTACAATTCTTGCACACCAAAATCATTACAAAAGATACCTAGTAAGGCAGCATAATAATGTTCTGGCAGAGGGAGATTTTCCGTGTGTAGAGGTATTTTCTCCAGGCACATTTAGAATGCACTTAAAATCTCCACATACTAGTATTGTCAGAAACAGCGAGGTTAAAAACTGTCTGAACTTGTCAAAATGTCTTTAAGCTCAGATTCAAAAGAGGGTAGAAATGTAAAACCCACTGAACCTGATGTTACTAGAAAACCATAATTCACTAAGGTATTTCAAGAAGCACAGCACCTGCTCACCTGAGGCAAACATGCAGGTGACAAAAGTTCAGCCACCCAGGTGTTTCTCCTTGCTGGTGTTTCCCAGACCCAGACAGCAAGCCACTTCATTCTGTTTGCTCTCTCAGTACCTACCTCCCTCCAAAACCACAAACTCTCCTGTGCACAGAATCTCTGGCCTTTGCCTTTAGTGACATCCACTTCCTCAGACATGTGCATATTAAAATGCACAGCTGGAGGGTAAATTGGCAAGTACTTAAAACATCAGGATATAAAGTTACAAATCTGAACCAGTTGTTTAAAAACTGACCTTGTGGATATATATATAAAATATAAATCATAGAGTTAGGTAGTTTTGTTTTTTTGTGTGTTTGTTTTTGTTTTTTGTTTTGTTGTTGTTGTTGTTTATCATAGTGACAATTTACCAGTCTCAAAATTTGAATGTCAATGTGGCCAATAACCTCTTGGGTGACTGGGGACTATATGGAACGATATGGAATTTAGACACCGCTTACCAATTCAGTGACTTCCATTTCAAAAGCAGATATAAAGAAACTTTGAAGCCAGAGACAAAGAATAAAGGGAAGCAGAAGGGAGTGGGGAAAATGAAATGGAATACTCTTTGTAATTTCTTCTACAGACTTTCTCCCAGAACTGGGGAGGAGCAAAATAAAAATAAATAAATAAAATAAAAAAAATAAAAAGCTTGGATCACTTATTGTAACCAAAACCACAAGTTATAATACTCTCAAGAGATTCTAACTATCCAGACATCTGTTGGATAACAAATGTAGCCAAACATGCGTCTTTAAAGAGGTTTCTAGGTTATGCAGTTACAGCTTTACAGTCCAGAAAACAGATAATCCAATCAGAGAAAGAGCTAATCTGGATCCATTTCTTACCCCAAAAGAAAAACATAATTAAGGACATAACACCAACATAGGAAACATGATACCTAGAAGTATGAATTGTAACATTTACTATTCTAAAATTTTTAAAAGATGCTTAAAAACTGCTGAAATATACTTGCATTTTAATGTCTATTTGGTGTAAATGTACTTGATTTAATGCCAATCAATCTCTCTACAAATGCAAGATATATTGGAAAGCATTCCATTAGAATGAGATATGTTGCATCTACATCAATTTTTGAGTTGACATCAGAAAATATTCATCTCTCTCTCTCTCTCTCTTTTTTTTTTTTTTTCTTTGAGACAAAGTCTCACTCTGTCACCCAGGCTGGAGTGCAAGGCACGATCCTGGCTCACTGCAACCTCTGCCTCCCAGGTTCAAGTGATTCTTATGCCTCAGCCTCCCCAGTAGCTGAGACTATAGGTGTGCACCACCATGCCTGACTAATTTTTTGTATTTTTAGTAGAGACAGAATTTCACCATGTTGTCCAGACTGGTCTCAAACTCCTGACCTCAGGTGATCCACCCGCCTTGGCCTCCCAAAGTGTTGGGATCACAGGCGTGAGCCACCGCGCCCAGCCTCATCTCACTTTTACGTGGCATGAACAGAAGCTCACTCTCTGACATTTTCCAAAAGAGACTGTCCAATTCGAGCAAACATAAATACGGCTTCAATGATTATGAAGATGCTAAGCATCACCTAATAGTGCTCAAGTAAACCAGGCATGAAAACAATACTACGAAACATACTTGTGTTAAAAAAAAATTACGAAGTTAAATCTCCAGCATATCAGACTGTATCCCAAAAATAAAAAAAAATACCCAGCATATTTTGTTTCTCATCAGTCCTTTTTGCCAAGAAATTCAGAACATGTTGCCTGCAGACAACTGTTTGTGAAACCTTATATTATTGATAAAGAGAACAAGAAAAGGATAGTTAGGCAGCCTGAAAGGGAATAAACTGTATCTGTAAATTCCTCAGGCCATAGAGAATTTTTGTATATAATCTTTGCGGGCTGTTGGAAAATGGATATAAAATTGTCTGGGGACAAGTTCTGAAACAGATTTCTTCATTTGATCTGTTCTTTTAGATGCACCCCTATATGAGAGATGAGAAACAGCAAAGCTGTAAGTAGTATTTGCTGATAAGAACCTGACCACTGAAACAGCCTTTTCAACGCTTTGTGTAATTCTCTACTGAGAGTCATATCAGGACAACCTGGGAGTTATGACTTCCTTCTATCGTGAGCACATCAGTTTCTTTTGGGAAGACAAGTTTTCCTCTGAAAAGGTCTCCACCTCCCAACCACAGCTAGTTGATGACAATTCCTTTAAGAAAAGGGTCAAACGATGATGGCATTGCCTAATCTTGCTTGCAGTTTTTAAGAAAATACTTAAGCTAACAAGGGATGCTATCCAATTTACATAGTAATTTATATGGTAAAGGAGCTTTAAAACTCCTTCATAAAATTAATGCTAAGATAAAAAAACTGATTAGTTTAGATTTGCAACTTTTAAGGATTAGCATTTATTATTGGAGTTTTGTTGAGCCTAATTCATAGTCTAACTTCCTTTTTTGTACTTAAAATTTTCTTTTGTTTTATATGAGCGACAAGGATGAATATCTCAATACATAAGCATAAAGGGATAGGTGTTTTTTTTTAAGTACCCTCTCATTTCACGTGGCAGGATATTCTAGATAGAGAAAATGTTTAAATGTTTAAAAATGTCTTGAAGATGTTAATCCCTCAATATTTTTATCTTCTTTTCCATTGTCTGCCCAATCAATACAAAAGCACCCAGTTTTCGCTGTATGGCCAATATCAGCAAAACCACTATCAGGAAATTTAACTGTGACAAATATCACAGCTAATCTTCAAGAACAGGAAAGGATTAAGTCAGACACAGACAAAATAAAAATGACAGATGCATTCACAGCTTGCACCTCAATTTTTTAGGATGTCTCAAACCTCCAGCGTGAATTAATTTTTTGTCACAGTGAACCATATCTCAGATTCAGAATCATGACAGTTTTCATTCTGTGTCATGTATCACCATCTAGAAAACACGAGCTCATCGGGTTCTCCCAGCTGTGTCAGGGGAGGAAGTGTCCTCTCCATTTTGCAGCTAAGGAAGAGGAGGAGCTGAGGGGTTATAGGTTTACGCAACATAATGCAGCTAATAAGTGGTGATATGTGTCCAAAATCTGTTTTTCAGTCCCGTTTTTCCCTACCTATATCTGGACAGACATTTCTGCATCTCTGCAAATATTAGAGATGCCTACATTGACCAGGATTTTTATGAGCCCCTAAGTGAATTTGGGAGGGGGGGGGAATAAATTACTAATAAAATTAATGTATCTCTTTTCTCTTTTTCCCTGTCTGCCCTTCTTTCTCTTTCAATACATACATATGGATATGTACATAAATAAATATGTATATATATTCATCTTCTAAAGTCCTTCTCCTTTCTTCCTCAAACTCATATTACTGACCTCAATACCTGCTGCCCCAAAAGAAAACACAATTTGACAAACTAGTCTTCTCTGCTTTCATTGAATGATATGTTTGTGGACATATGATACAGACAAATATGCAAACTTTCTTGTTATTATTTTCCAAAAAGGACATATATGTGCTTTTCCTGAGCTTTTCTTTTTCAGTTAGCAATACCATATGGAACACAGTTCACTCATAGATCCCACCTCTTGATGGTAATAGCTCAATTCCACATTTTTTCTTACTGCAAACATTGTCACAATAAACATTTTGTACATGTATCATATGCTGCGGCTTGTATTTATGGGAGGTAGACTCATAGGAGTAAGAATGCTCAGCCAAAGTTTATGAATATTATTACTGTTACTACATTTTCCAGTCTACTTCTTTAAAAAGCTAAAACTCTAATTTTCTACCAGCAATCTATGAGAAATAGCATTTTCTCTTAGCAAGACATCTTTTACAATGACTCAAATTTACGCCACATAACTATTTGTATTATTATGCAAACACATCCTAAAACATAACACTTTTAGAAAGCTCCTGCACCTGTTCTACCAAACAGGAGAAGAATCTGAGGCAAATCCCCATAGTTTAGGCATTGCGACATTATGGCACCATTTTATGGAGGAAAGCCCACAGAAGCCCATGGGCATGATAGCTACATGGCTCTCAGAGGGCAGGGGAATTTCATTACGGTCCTACAGCATCCAGCTTTGAATGCTTGAAACTGACGGCAATGTTCTGGAATGCATTTCTCCCCTCTTATTCATCATCCAGTTACTTTTCACGCAGATCTCACTGGCTGGGATCTCCTGGCATTTTGCATGCATCTCAAAGATGGTTTCCATTACCCTTCTGGTCATGAAATTGTCATTCTGGACACGTGCCCTACACAACTAACACCAATCAAGAGTTTGTAAATATTTTAACATAACTCTGATGTTTTTTTCCTCAGTAATAGGCTTATGACATATGCCAGAGAAAAAGAAAAAGTTTTGTAGAAAGTGTGAAGCAATTGGGTGTTGATTAGAAAAATTTTTATTGTTACCAAATCATCATAAACTCGACAATGACAACAAAGTCCAGAAAAAGTATTTCCATTATTCATAAGCATTCTCCCTGGTATTTTTTAAAATAATCTGCACCTATTGCTTTGTGATGTTTAACTTTCCTAGCTGAGATAATGCCCTCAGGGTAGGTATACAAAATTCTGTAAATCTTTTTTGAACCATAATAATGAGATGGAAGAACATCATATAGTCCTAGGCTGGCTTCCAGAGAGAAACGTCATTTTATCTGCCTACATACTGAGATCAAATGATTATAAGTAAACTTTTATGCCTATTATATTTTTAATGCCATTTTTAAACATCTTCATAATTTCCTAATCATGTATACAAATTATTAATATTGTCAAGAAAGGCCTCAATGAATCCCTAATGCCATAGTCCTCAGGATTCAGATGGCTAATGTACGCTCCCTGAGAAGTGAAGTAGAAAGGAGGGAAACTATTTTTAGTTGAACATCTACAATATATGATATTTTGATGCCCTCTAATCTTTAGGGTGAAAAATATCACAGTGCTTTAATATTTTAACATAAATCAAGCTATTCTGTTTATTATTATTGCGGCTCTCTAATGATTCATCTCCAAATTTATTGCATCCTGCTTTCATTGTGAAGCCTGGAATTGGAGCATTATAATATTTAGTAAATATTCAAGGGTCTTGAGTTGCAAATCTACGTTTCCTGTAATCCTTTTTGTAAATGTAAATGTTTAGAAAGAGAAATTGTTTCTAGGATGTTACTGGGTATAAAATTCCATAATTTTAATAACATTAGTACCCCAATGAAGTTAACTCATCAGTAACTTTTAAAGAGTGTTATTTAGCAAGGTTATTTGTCAAACTTTCATGCAACTAGTGATTTTTACCCAGCTGGATTAGCACCAGACCACCTAAAAGAAATCATGGGTCTTGAGATGTGAGTAAGTTTTGGCAAATTTATGGGTGCGAATGGAAAAGTAAGAAGTAAATAGATCTCTCTTTCATGGAGAGAAACTGCCTCTCCATTTGCTTCTCTAGTATATTTGCTATTCTCACCCTGTTTTTTGTATTTCCTGTACCTAACAAAACCAAGATATTTATGTTTTTAACTAATAGACTTCATTATAAAGCATCATTGTAGTGCCAGCCACCATAATCTTAAACACTAAAGCAGTTTAATTAGTCTGTTCCAAAGTGAATACTATATAACAATTTCGAGCAATGATGATTACAACTTAAATCCATTAAAATATAATTTTTGTTACTTGTGAATAATGTCCCTTTCACAGAATATTCAGATTAAATCGGAATGTTGTTTTTAAATATAGCTTACTGACCTTAAACCATAAATAATTTGGAATACCATTTAATATGATTCTGCTTTTATGATATCATCAGGCACAAGCTGTCCACGTAGAGAAAAGGGTAGATTAGGACATTTATCTACTCCTGACTTCCCCTGTAGTACCCAGTCCTTCCTATCTCATATCAAAATGGAGAGCCTCAAACAATTTTTTTCCAGTTTTCTTAACAGATGAACTTCATTCACAGGTTAGAGAGTAAAGCTTATTGCTGTGAAAATCTCTTCAGAGAGAATACTAGAAACAACTTTCTGTACTTAAGACAAACTTCTCAGTCTGTGCTTTGCAAGTAATTTGTGGACCAGTAGCTATTGTAGTGTTGTTTCCTCTGTCTGGCAAAAAAATATTGTCCCAGTCTGTGACACACAGTCTTGATTTCGCTTGATAGCTAAAGATATCTTGCTAAGTGAGAGATGAACAAGATAGTGTTTAATATCTGGATATAATCACATTTGGGGCCAGCTCATATAATGACTCACTGAGAGAATCCACTATTAGGTGGCTACTTACACAAATTAATGGCTAGTAATTAGGATGTGTTTTTTTGAGAAACAAAAGGTACATCAGCATATGTTTACTCCCTCTAAGTTCTAGATTTCATGGACCTGAGAAATAATAGGTTATGAAAAAGTAATTGTTATATATATATGTGTATATATATATATATGAATATGATGTTGTTTTGTTTGTTTAATATTAGGTTACCTAAATGTATCTTAGCAAAAAGTGTATGAATACTTCAATTCTAAGTTGTTTATGTATACTGTATATTGCATTATTGTGACATTCCTCAAAGTAAAAATAGATATTTATAACAAAATTGTAGCTAAAATAACATGAGGGATCCCAAGAAAAATAAATCTGTGGATCTACAGATGAATACAATCTCATGCCATGAGCAGCTTGTGTTTATAAAGAAGTCACACCACAAAGCATGACTACTTTTGTTTTGGGTACATTTAAATAAAGTGGATGAAGTGGGAATTGTGAAAGTCAAGTTTAAATTTCAGTAAAAAGCCCTTATTAACAAATCTTCACTTGAAAAATTAATTTAAACTTGGCTGGAATGTACAAGGTTGTATGTCTTACATTAGGTGAATTATTGGCAATAACAGGAAGTAAGAATGACAACATTTCAGTAGAATGCATGGAATGATTGTGACCACTGAAAGAGAACTACTATGTCAGAATTTACTTAATGTCATCACTAAAAAATCTGAGGATGATAAGAGGAGACATATTCTGGCATTCACACGTGAATGCCTGGTAATATGTTGTACATGATCACAAATATTTCCACATTTAACTCTCCCCCTCCTTACACACAAAGGGGCCCAGTGTAATACTCTGAGATAGCTGCAATCAGTCTTCCACATCCTGTGACCCTTCCTTATTCACTGTACGATTCTAGGTGTTATCTCTGGCCCCACCTACCCTTGTTAACCTAGGTTACACGCAGCTTAAAGTAAGGTGAAAGTCATTCAAAAAGCTGAAAACCATAGCTTCTATTATGGGGAAGAAACAAAGTTAAATGAGAAGTTAATAAGTATACCCCCCAAAATGTGTTCATAATAAAAGCAGAGTGGAGTGGAAAAATCTCCTGCTAAACACAATTTAAAATGCTTTTTTACTGAGGAATATACAAAACATTTTATATGCTATAGGGAACTGTGATCTCTAAGAGGTATATGTAGGCAATGTAAATAAATTCAGTTGATAATAGATCTTTTGTTTTCTCAATTAAGCCCGTATTATCACATTCTGAGTATTTTTCCTATGGAAACCATGGAACTCAGTTTAAAGATTGATAAAGGAAAGGGAAAAAAGCCAAATGTGAGATGTGTGATAACACCCTCTTGGTAAAGATGGGCATTTTTCACGTGGCGTGGAGGGCAAATACAAATGACGTATGATCGTACCATACTGATCATTCCAAGGTACCTGTATGTAATACTTGTTCAACAGAGGGAGCAAAAAATAAGAGTGAGCTAGCATGACAGCAAAGCAACACCAAGACAAAGGTTAGAGGAATAAGGAGCCCTGGGTGTGAAACACGGGGTGGCATACACTTGCACAGCCCTGACAGTATGGATCCCTTTAAATTTTGTTCCAGAGGCACCTCACTCCCCTCACCACCACTCAGCCCGTCAGAAAAACTGGACCACCTTACTTCTTTCCTATGGCGGCTTTGCCTACCAAACCTCAAACCCTATTATAATATATTGTAATGAATCTTCACAATTTAAATACTTAAAAAAATTAAGAATTAAAAATTTAAAGGTAAATATTTTAAAAATCACAGATATATGCTCTTTGAAAAAAAAAAGATTCCAAAAATACAGAAATATATAAAATAAAAAGTGAGGTTCTCTCAACTCCACAGTTATACTCCTAGATATATTTCCAAGAGAACTAAACACACATTTACATAAACACTTGTACATGAGGGCCGGATGCGGTGGCTCACACCTGTAATCCCAGCACTTTGGGAGTCCGAAGCAGGCAGATCACGAGGTCAGGAGTTTGAGACCAGCCTGGCCAACATAGTGAAACCCCATCTCTATCTACTAAAAATTCAAAATATTAGCCGGGCGTGATGGCAGACACCTGTAATTCTAGCTACTCAGGAGGCTGAGGCAGGAAAATCGGTTGAACTTGGGAGGCAGAGGTTGCAGTGAGCCGAGATCTTGCCACTACACTCCAGCCTGGGCGGTAAGAGTGAAACTCCGTCACAAAACAAAACAAAACAAAACAAAACAAAATAAAATCTTGCACATGAGTGTTCATCAGAGTATTATTCCTATTAGCCAAAAAGTAGAAACAAATCTAATGTCCATATTCATTTGTTTATGCATCAAATGCATAAGCAAAATGTGGTATTATCCACACAGTGAAATCGTACCCAGCTCCAAAAAGGAATGACTTTATGACAGATGCTACAACACACATGAAACTTGAAAACGTTATACTAAGTGAAAAAAGACACAAAAAGCCACATATCATACAATTCCATTTGTATGAAACGTCCAAAATAAAAAATTCCACAGAAGTAGAAAGCAGACTAATATTTGCCAGGCATAGGGGATAGGGAAAATTGGGAGAGATTCCTAAGAGGAATAGGAGTTCTTGTTGAGGTGATGGAATGTTCTGTAATTAGAAGGTTGCACAATATTGTGAATATAAGACCCATCAGTTATACTTACGAAAATGGTGAAGCATATGCTATTGTGAAATATATCTAAATAATAAATTTTTAGAAGTTAAAAAAAGTGAAAGTCTGTCCATCTTCTCTTACATAGCTAGAATTTACAGAGTACTTGTTATATGCCCGGTATATTTGTAAATGCTTTACTGAATGAACTAATTTAATCTCAAAACAATCCTATTAGGCATCGTTTACCTATAAAGAAGTTGAAGTAGAAGGAGGGCAAAGTCATTGGTCCAAAGTCTGCTTCTTTTGTAAGTGGCAAAGCTGGGCTTACAAAATCAGGCAGTCTGGCTTCAAAGCTCATGCTATCCACTAACTTACCATGAGTAACTACCATTAAAATTTGGGATATACACTTCAGGATAACTTTCACTGAGGAAGTGCATGCGCCCAGATGCATGAGTATGTGTAGAAGATAACAGTTATACACAGGGGTGATAGATACTGAGGGTCGGCAACTACCCACAGGCCAAATTCGGCATCACCTGTTTATGTACACCCATGAGTTAAGAATGCAAGAGTGAATTTTTCAGTGGTTGGAAGAAAAGAAGGAAAAAAGCAGAGTAGCATTTGATGACACATGAGAAATATATAAAACTCAAATTTCAGTGTGAATCAATAAAGTTTTATTGGAACACAACCATCTTCATACCAATTTTGTCTACAGCTATTTCTGCACCACATGAGCAGAGTAGAATTAGGCAGTGGTAACAAGAGACCTGTATGGCACCACAAAGCAGAAAATATTTTGATCTGTTTCTTTACAGAAAAATTTTGCTAACCCCTGGATTATGCCATACATGATACTATAAAACTTTAGTTTGTCACTACACATTATATTATGTTCAACCTTCTAGATTTCAAGGTTTCCTTAATTTCTTTAAGTAGATACAATGAAAAAAAGCATCTAAAATTATTAAACTATTTGCAATGAATTGAATGTTTATGACTCCCCTCCAAATACATTCAGATGTTGAAATCCTAACCCCCAAGGTGATAGTATAAGAAAGGGAGCCTTAGAAGGTAATTAGGTTATGAGGGTGGAGCCCTCGTGAACGGCATTATTGCCCTTATAAAAGAGATCTTCAAGGTTACTTTGCCCGTTTCATCATATGAGGTTACAATGAAAAGATGGGCACCTAGAAAACAGGCCCTTACCAGACATCAAATCTTTTAGAACCATGATCTTGGATTTCGCAGCCTCCAAAACTATGACAGTAAATTTCTGTTGTTTAGAAGCTACCCAGTGTATGGTATTTTATTATAACAGCTTGAAAGCACTAAGACATCATTTCTCTACTAATGAAAATTTCATGTTTTTAGGCTGGGCGCAGTGGCTCATACCTTAATCCCAGCACTTTGGGAGGCCACGGTGGGTGGATCACGAGGTCAGGAGTTCGAGACCAGCCTGGCCAACACAGTGAAACCCCATCTCTACTAAAAATACAAAAATTAGCTGGGCAGGGTGGCATGCACCTGTAGTCCCAGCTACTCAGGAGGCTCAGACAGGAAAATTGCTTGAACCCAGGAAGTGGAGGTTGTGGTGAGCTGAGATCGCAGCACTGCACTCCAGCCTGGGCGACAGACAGAGCGAGACTCTGTCTCAAAAAAAAAAAAAAGAAAGAAAGAAAGAAAAAGAAAATTTCATGTTTTTAGCAAGTTCCACTAAAAATAATTGGATTAATGTATTTATTTTCTAATGGATGTGAAATTGACCTATATTTTAATGGTCCAGGTCACCGGGACTTTGAGAAGTTTTATGACTATATGAAGGTTCTTCTCTTGGCTGCTTCGTAGTCACCCAATTATTGATGCTGAATTTTCAGCTGAGTCACTGTTTCAGGCTGTGTGGTCAGGTCAATGTGGCAGAGGTTATATAGAGGGACCCAAGTTTCACTGTTCTCAACTGCTCTACTACCCCTTCCTAGCTTGGTCCTATTATGCAGAAACTTCTGTTCATTTAAAAGTAGTTGGAAAAGCGGTAGAGTGGCTACTACCCTTTTGCTGTCCCTCTTTAGAGGATAGTGTGGTGTACAACCAGATCCCTGTCCCTTTAGGACCAAAGCATTTATTCTCCTGTTGCTGGCAATTCCTGACTCTCAGTTGCTTCTCTCTTTGGGAATTGCCTTCAGCTGAACAAACCCACCTCGCCTAATATCATGTCCCCTTCCCAGAAGCAGATCACAACTTCTAACTGGTCAATTCAGGAATGTAAAAGCCCAACTCCTTGGCCCCAGGCAGAACAGTTATGAAGAACCATCTCACTCTGGAGTGCCTTGTAGAATCCAGGCCTCTATTAACTTCATCGGTGAGACTTCTTCTGCCCAAATCTCTTATCCTCCAAAGATGTTGCCCTGAGAACATTACCCCATAAATTGTCTACAAGCAAATCTGAGTCTCAGAATCTGTTTCCTAGAAAAATTGACCTGCAACACCCCTCTCTAACTCCTCTCAAAGAAAGAGAGATGTAATATTTGTTATTATATCTGAGTTTAGCAGAATAAAATGACCATATATGGCTCAGCCCCTTCCACTCTCTCTTTTTCAGGCCAGCCTCGATGCATGTTGGTGCACTGTCCTGCTTGTGCCTTTTGTAGGGAAACTGTACAAGAGTTAGGCCTCAGGTTATGTTTTTCAGAGAAAAATCTGATCAATCATCAATCTCTTCATAGTAATGGAGCTCTAAGCTGTATAACAAGGAAGGTGTCCATAGGAATCTTCTCTGAAGTTGACATTTTCCCCAGAACTGCATGTACCAGAATCTAAATATAGCTGAAGGCAGCAGGAGGTCTAATTGTGGCATTAAGTCTAATCTAGAATCTCCAATTCTGCCTGATCAATGATTATGCTAATAATTTTATCTTTATTTTCATGATTCCTTTGTTTTCTCAATTGGGTCAAAATTTATGAAATGAATCTTGATTGTCATCCTAAACCCACACTGACAAAGAGCAGCACGCCATGCATGCAATAGGAAAACCTTCATCTTTCACTATTAACCATTTTAATAGTCGAATTCACCTAATTTTACCTGATTTACTTATACAAGGTGATGGTATCCCAGTAATCCCTTAGAGAGGGACACGTCTTAGTTCAAACTTCAGCTTGGACACATAACAATGCAACTTATGCTAGTAGTTTTCTGAGCCTCAGGTTTCTTATTCATAAATGAAACTAACAAGAACTATCTCAGATTTCGTTTAAGAATTTAAAGTAATAGTGTGTGTGTGTGTGTGTGTATGTGTGTGAGCATTTATATATAAAGTACCCCAGGTAATGCCTCATATTGTCAGTAATAAATGCTCATTCATAGCTCTGTAAGTATGAAGAATTATCATAAATGATATCCAACTGGGTCCTCTCAAGAATTTCCAGGGGGAAAAATCCCTCTTGTCTACTTCCAAAAGGTGTGAGAATGGCTTTTCATGTTGATGAGATTATTTCAAGCTGAAATTCTGTAACAAGTCAGTGAATCAAGCTCACACTGAAGTGAACAAGTACAAAGCAGGCCATCAAAATGAAAGAGCAATAATCACATCCATTTCCGCCTTATTGGTAGAATTCATAGAGGGAAGAGCATGCCCTTTACCTGAGAAGAGCATTGTTACTGTTGCCACATAGGTACCACATAAGACAGAGAAGAGCCTCCTGAGACCGGCTGTCCATGAAGGCAGCTGCCAAATTGGGAACTCTAATAAGATCTGGCCTCAGGCATCACATGACTCCCAGGTTCTCTTTATTCTGTTAGTGTGTGGCAAAGAAAGAAGGGAAGTCGGCGCTGGCTGTCCCATCACACCCTGTCCTGCAGAGGGAGTACCGAGTCCCCTGATACTTTGTTTAGAAAAGCAGCTTGAAGCCAGTCTCAATAGGAAGCTGAAATGGGTTAGATGGGGCAATGATCAACAATGGAAAGCTCAGTGGAGAAAAGTTAACCAAAATAAGAGTGTTCCACTCACGTCACGGGAGAGGTAAAATAAAGCTGAGCGTTTATGACTCTGGGGAATTATTTGTTGTGAACCAGCACATGACTAAGGGTTCTCCATACTACACAAAAGCTGAGGAAGGAAAGAATTTCTTTAAGCTTTTAGAAAGAGAGTTCCAGTGTGCCACAAAATGTTCTAGCAAAAGAATCTGGGACCCACCACTTTGGACTCTAGGGATGCAATGATCAATTTGTCGTTTTGGGCTCTGATGCCTGTGATTTCATGAGCTCAGAACTATGAATACTATTAATATAACTAGTCTGGTTCAAAAACCAAGCTCAGACAGTTAACACGTAACCTTCAGAACTAGTGAATTCCAGAGAGGAGATGAATGCTCTGTGAAGAAATCATTTCCTTACTATTCGTTTCTAAATCTGTTGAATATAAATTTTATAGTAGTCTTTTAAGTCTTGTATTATTTAAATCAGACAGGAAGAGAGGAGAGGAACAAAGGAGGAGGAATAAGAAAGAGAAAAGAAGGAAAGGCAAAGGAGGGTAAAATCAGGGAAAGGAGGGCAGGGGAGGGGAGGGGAGGAAGAAAATGAAGAAAACATCATTCTTTTAAAATATGTTCCCTAATTCTTGTTCAAAAGGCTACACTATAGACTATATTTCAGAAAGCAGTTTTTATAAGTCATACAAGAGGCCTAACAAAAAAAAGGAAAGAAAGAAAAATTACTCAAGTATACTATTTCTGAATTCTATTAGGCCTGACACATGGTGTAATGTACAGAGACATGGGAGATTTAAATAATGGGCTCAGTTCTTTGTAAACAGAAGTTACCAGAGAGTCCATTTCAAAGGGACAGACTACTAGCCTAAGAGATGAGAGAAGAGCTCTGAGACCTTTCTCAGGCTGTATTGCACGAGCTAGTCATACCAGTTTCTGCAGGAATGCAGAAATTATTGCAAAATGGCTAGGTTCCATAAACATGTTGGTAAAGTTTAACTTTACAGATAAGAAAAAATAATTTCAAAACAAATTTCCACCTTTCCTTAAATTAACTTTATCTTGTTAGAGAAAGAAAGAAATCCAGCAGCTTACCTGTATCAAATCCCACACTTGGCACTATGTCTACTGTCCCATGAAAGGCTCCAGCCCATGCTGAGGTAGCAGAGGTGACTGTAGTCGGTTCTGTCTTCGTGATGTCACACTGGGGAGCAGGAATCCTGGCCGCATGCACTGAAGGCATCAGCAGAGGCCCATAGGATGGATCCAGGGCAGAACCGGCAGGAGGGTGGTGATGGTGGTGATGATGGTGGCGGTGGCGCATGTGGGCATGAGGGTGGTGGTGCCGCATGTACACGTCATGCATATGGCTGTAGGATGGGCTCACCTGAGATGTCAAAGGATAAGGCCAGGACTCAGACACAGCAGGGGGAGGGGCTGGGCCAGTCTGATGCAGGCTGTGTCCTGGCCAAGGACTGGGATCAGCTGCAGAAAAGGTGCCAGGGGGTCCAGTGACCTGGAAGTCAGGATGAACTCCCCCCAGACAAGGTGCAGGTGGGGGCTGGTAAGAGCTGGTCCAAAAGGAAGTTGGGAAACTATTCCGTTGGCTTGAGAGAGCTGAGCTGTCTGAGAAGACAGAAAATAAAAAACATGATTAACATAAGACTCAGTTTTGGGATAGACTTGCCTCTAATTGTCCAATAATATTTTACAAGCAGTCAAACGAGCATGCACTCTTATTCTTCCCAAACAGGGGAGAACTGATACCAGGTTGGCCTCTGGGCTCGCAAGCCAATGGGTCCGTGTGCAGGATCCAAAGTGTTGAATGAGCCTCCCTCCATTTGCTTTGCTTGGCTTATGCCATCACAGTCTGTGCTAAGGTTTGCAATTTGGGGATTGAAAAATTTCATTTCCTTCTGAGTACCTTGCAGCCATTAGGGGTAAGAGGAGGTCATAGCTACCCACTTCACTGGTAAAGAAAGCTTATGCCATAAATGAGGTTTATATAAGTTGGAAATGATCATTTTTACCAACTTCTAAATGCAAATACGATTTTCATTTAAAGGAAAGATTTTAATGCCGAAGGTAACAATGAAAGTAAGATCACAATTACTTATACTCACTAACACTCATTTTCCATTAAGAAGAGTGTATTCTAGCCTCATTTTATTTGTTTATTTTCTGTGGAGATCTGGGAGTCTCTAGACCGAGAATAAAAACGGTCAATATTTAATACAGTATCAAATGTCCAACACTATGCCAGGGGCTTTTCATGGATAATCTCACAGGAGTTTCATTCCAGGCCTATGGGGTAATTATTGTTATTATCCCCATGTTGAGAAAATCCCAGCAGAGAAGAAGCCTAAGGCTTAAGATGGCAAGAATGGGACTAGGCTTTGAAGCCAGGTGGCCTAAATGGCCAATGGCTGGTCCTCTTCATAAAGTGCCACAAGAGGGCACAATTGAAACTATGAACCTCAGTGTCTCGAATTTGGTGAAGATCCTATGGAAATGATAAGTGGAGGAAATTCAAGTAGAGGTCACGGGTTTGAGGAACAATTTTGGGGAGATGGAAATATCAAAGAATAGCACTTAGAGACAAATAAGAAAGAAAATCATCCCCTAACTCTTCATCAATTCAATTTCCTACTCGATCATAACACATTGATACATGACCTACTGTGTATCAAACGTAGGCATCAGGGATGACCAAATGGACACCATTTTTAGTCACAATCTGCAGAAGGATAGACAAGTAAAACCAGACATGTGCAAGGTGACACGGTAGGTATTCTCCCAAAAGGAAGCACAGAGAGCACCGACCCAGCTTAGAAAGTGATAGGTAAGTGGAAGCTGACAGGCTGAGCAGGGGCTAGCCCTGGGAAGAGAGCTTTAGGCAAATGGATCAGCACATAAGAAAAGGCCATATATTACACACACACACACACACACACACACACACGACAACAGCAGCATTTGAAAGACAAAAAGAGTTCGGTACACAGAAGGTGGCAAAAGAAAAAATGAGACTATTGAAATAAGGACCCAGACGGGTGTAGACTTGCTGGCCATGGTACTGAATATAAATTCTATTCTGAGGTGGTAGGGTCTCAATGGGCTTTGAAGGGTTTTAATCTAGGAAGTGACATAGTCAAATCCATTTGTAGAAAGGTCAGTGCCTCCACCTCTAGCCTGTTGCCTACAGTGTTGTGTAACTGAACAAGCACTGGGCTGGGAGACCAAGGAGCCCAGTTTTCATCCTAGGTCTTACCCTAGGACCCTCATTTTATCACCCCATATGGACCCATTGATCTTTCCATGGCTTACTTTCTTTTACTAAGAAAATGAAGTATTTGGATCCATTAATTCAAATTATCTACTGGTTTAATACTGCTAACAGTCTGTGAAGTGCCCCATGGATTATTTTTAACTATAGAAGAAGATATCTTCTAAAGACATTAGTCATGCAAGTTTAAAGAGAATATTTGTATACTGAGTTCCACATAAAAGAAACTTGCTAGATCTTTCCATTGAATGAAGGGTAAAAGTGGAGGATATCTTAGGAAGTATTTTAAAATAAGAATATTCAAAACATTATCTATGTTCTCACTTCATAAATTTCCAGGCCATACTTTTCTTACCTCAGGGAAAGCTTTAAAAACTTCAATCAACCACCACATATATCATTTGGTTAACATAATTAGGCTATTAATGTGGTGTTTGAACATCTCTTCTCCCCTAACGGCTGTGGCAGCAGCACTGCAAGCTCTTCCATTCTCTCCCCTTCAGCCAGGCATGGGCACCAGAGCTGTGATCATTTATCCCATCCATCCTGTGGTCAAACAGCTATTCACAGTCAATTCCCTCCCTCACAACATCTTCATCGATCTCAAAACACTCGGGGGAAATCTAGGAGATGATGTTCTTCAAAAGGCAAAGAATGGAAGTGCACACTTTAAATCTTCAACCAACCTCAGGAAACTTGTAATTGAATGGTTTTGTTAAAATCAAAATCTATCCAAAAACACCCCCTATGATCAACCTTACTGGCATTGAGGTAAATATGTTTTCTTGAATTAACAATCGTCTCTTCGCAACATATGAAAAATACTATTAATGACAAGAAGGAAAGTCATATAAGTTGTAAGAAGAAAATTCAATATGCCTCACGTGATGGTCATTTGTAGAATATTTCAGTCACACCCACAATGAAAGCCATCAATGTTTAAACTTAAAATCCATGCACAGAGTTTAGAGAGGCTCCTTATTCTACATAGTTCATCCCTGCTACCACACGTCTGCCACTTTGCTCTCACAACCGCCATCTTGTGGGACTAAAGCCTTCATTCTGCTCCTAACTTCCATCTCCTGAGGGGCTAGAATCCTATTATGAAAACTAGTTAACCCCAACCACAAGTAAGTGCCAGAGATACAGAATTCCCCTTATTAAAATCCACTATTAAGATGTCAAAAGTACAGAGTATATACCATTTCTCTGTATGCTTTTAGGCTCATTTATATGTACATGGAGCCAATCTTATTTTATAGATGCTTATGCAGTTTGAATATGCAGGCACAAAAGGGAATAATGAATGAATTCCTTATCAAAAATATTATTGGTCTATTTATGAAGTACTGCACCATGATTAGTGAATACATTATTATTGAAAGTAGAAATCTATTTTTGAAAATGCACTCCATAAAGAATGAACAGAGTTTAAAAATGCTCCAGGGAAAAATAAAATTAAAAGGAACTTAATATTTTCCCAGTCAATATGTCTCTTGAGATTAATATAAAGTTTGCAAAGATCTATGCAGCCCTTGAAAAAAAACCTGTTGCATTTACAATTGAAACAATATTGAATTGAAAATAAGTTTATGAAGAAGCTTATACTTCAGAATCACTATTCGGTGTCTTACTTGTTTAAAGAAAAAAGTCTTGATGCAAAGGAAGAGATGATATGCTTTGTTTCATGCCTGAGAATCAGTGTGCTTATTTCATATGTATGTAAATTTTTTTCACTACATGATTCTTTGCTTATGAGTACTTAATCACAGCCATATTTGTTGGATGAAGAAAACATATGAAAAGCTGTATGAGCTATTTCTATGCAATATTACATTTCAGGTTAGTGAAGGCAATACAGTACTTTATGCTATTAACACTATATGGTGATTTTGGATTCAATATTACCTGATACACAGATGATGTTAACCGATATTTGGATGATGTTGACACTGACAGTCTAACACATACAAAAAGCCCAACTGTAATTTTGATTCAATATGCATTTGGGGTTAAAAATATTACACACACATACATACACACAAGTTCATTTCTAGACAAAAAAGAAAATGGTAATATTGATACATTGTCTAATACAATCCACTCAAAGCAAACCTAGTAATCTCACTATCTGATTTAGACTGGAACATGGTACACCAGGTATTTCTTTCAATATCATAGTAGCTGGGATACTTTTTACACTGATTCTAAATGTCTCTTTAAAACACACACACACACACACACACACACACACACACACCCAAAAAACAATTTAAAAAAATCTCAGGGTAAAAAAGTTAAGAAAGATAAGATTCAAAATTTAAAGAATGATATAGCTTATTAATTTTGAAAATAACAACAACTAAATTAACAGGAAAACGGGACAATGAAGTGTTGCAGAAACTCTAAGTCATCTTAAAAATTTCCAGAAACCACATTAGAATCAAAATTGATTAAAACATCATTATTAAATGTTAAAAGGTAACATTTTTACATTTTTTATTAATATCAGTAAAAAAACAAAATTCTACCCAATTCTTAACCTAAAGTATTCTTGCTGTAATTTCATTGCCATTCTCTTGTTGTTCTTCCCACGAAAATAAATGGCTGGGTCAGAGGTGAAATGACATGTGTTCCAGTGTTTTCTGTCATTCAGTAATTATGCATTACCATTATGCCCGAAGATTGCCCTCTAGTTACTTTCTTCTAGAGTTGCTCAAAATGGGCCTTGTGACTCTACAATGAGAGTTTCAAGGGATGATGTCAGAGGCTGATACTCCTTGGAGGCAGCAGGGTGAGGTTAGTCACGCCTCACTTTTTTCCCCATGTCTTGGTCCTATGGACATTCTGTTCATTTCCAGTATCAGCCAGCTCATCAGACAGGCCCTCCTTTTCCTTTCTCCATTCGACTATTTAGGTTTCGTATTTATTTCGAGAGTTTTTTTTTTCCCATGAGAATGCATTGCTCAAGCAGACCCTATGTACATCAATGAGCCAACAGATAATTTTCTTTGCAGCTACAGTATCAGTAAGATTAGCATTCAGGATGGTTTTAAGTCAGTGATCTACTCTGCTATGGCTTGACATAAGTCCTGCCCTTTTCTACAGGTACACACACACTCATTTCTGTGAAGATCAGTGCATAGACATATTTGAAGCCAATGTTTAGCTCTGCGCCAAATTAATCATATAGATTATTT
>NW_012098321.1:5774416-5776605 GCF_000951045.1 Mandrillus leucophaeus
CCTAGGACCCTCGTTTTATCACCCCATATGGACCCATTGATCTTTCCATGGCTTACTTTCTTTTACTAAGAAAATGAAGTATTTGGATCCATTAATTCAAATTATCTACTGGTTTAATACTGCTAACAGTCTGTGAAGTGCCCCATGGATTATTTTTAACTATAGAAGAAGATATCTTCTAAAGACATTAGTCATGCAAGTTTAAAGAGAATATTTGTATACTGAGTTCCACATAAAAGAAACTTGCTAGATCTTTCCATTGAATGAAGGGTAAAAGTGGAGGATATCTTAGGAAGTATTTTAAAATAAGAATATTCAAAACATTATCTATGTTCTCACTTCATAAATTTCCAGGCCATACTTTTCTTACCTCAGGGAAAGCTTTAAAAACTTCAATCAACCACCACATATATCATTTGGTTAACATAATTAGGCTATTAATGTGGTGTTTGAACATCTCTTCTCCCCTAACGGCTGTGGCAGCAGCACTGCAAGCTCTTCCATTCTCTCCCCTTCAGCCAGGCATGGGCACCAGAGCTGTGATCATTTATCCCATCCATCCTGTGGTCAAACAGCTATTCACAGTCAATTCCCTCCCTCACAACATCTTCATCGATCTCAAAACACTCAGGGGAAATCTAGGAGATGATGTTCTTCAAAAGGCAAAGAATGGAAGTGCACACTTTAAATCTTCAACCAACCTCAGGAAACTTGTAATTGAATGGTTTTGTTAAAATCAAAATCTATCCAAAAACACCCCCTATGATCAACCTTACTGGCATTGAGGTAAATATGTTTTCTTGAATTAACAATCGTCTCTTTGCAACATATGAAAAATACTATTAATGACAAGAAGGAAAGTCATATAAGTTGTAAGAAGAAAATTCAATATGCCTCACGTGATGGTCATTTGTAGAATATTTCAGTCACACCCACAATGAAAGCCATCAATGTTTAAACTTAAAATCCATGCACAGAGTTTAGAGAGGCTCCTTATTCTACATAGTTCATCCCTGCTACCACACGTCTGCCACTTTGCTCTCACAACCGCCATCTTGTGGGACTAAAGCCTTCATTCTGCTCCTAACTTCCATCTCCTGAGGGGCTAGAATCCTATTATGAAAACTAGTTAACCCCAACCACAAGTAAGTGCCAGAGATACAGAATTCCCCTTATTAAAATCCACTATTAAGATGTCAAAAGTACAGAGTATATACCATTTCTCTGTATGCTTTTAGGCTCATTTATATGTACATGGAGCCAATCTTATTTTATAGATGCTTATGCAGTTTGAATATGCAGGCACAAAAGGGAATAATGAATGAATTCCTTATCAAAAATATTATTGGTCTATTTATGAAGTACTGCACCATGATTAGTGAATACATTATTATTGAAAGTAGAAATCTATTTTTGAAAATGCACTCCATAAAGAATGAACAGAGTTTAAAAATGCTCCAGGGAAAAATAAAATTAAAAGGAACTTAATATTTTCCCAGTCAATATGTCTCTTGAGATTAATATAAAGTTTGCAAAGATCTATGCAGCCCTTGAAAAAAAACCTGTTGCATTTACAATTGAAACAATATTGAATTGAAAATAAGTTTATGAAGAAGCTTATACTTCAGAATCACTATTCGGTGTCTTACTTGTTTAAAGAAAAAAGTCTTGATGCAAAGGAAGAGATGATATGCTTTGTTTCATGCCTGAGAATCAGTGTGCTTATTTCATATGTATGTAAATTTTTTTCACTACATGATTCTTTGCTTATGAGTACTTAATCACAGCCATATTTGTTGGATGAAGAAAACATATGAAAAGCTGTATGAGCTATTTCTATGCAATATTACATTTCAGGTTAGTGAAGGCAATACAGTACTTTATGCTATTAACACTATATGGTGATTTTGGATTCAATATTACCTGATACACAGATGATGTTAACCGATATTTGGATGATGTTGACACTGACAGTCTAACACATACAAAAAGCCCAACTGTAATTTTGATTCAATATGCATTTGGGGTTAAAAATATTACACACACATACATACACACAAGTTCATTTCTAGACAAAAAAGAAAATGGTAATATTGATACATTGTCTAATACAATCCACTCAAAGCAAACCTAGTAATCTCACTATCTGATTTAGACTGGAACATGGTACACCAGGTATTTCTTTCAAT
>NW_012098321.1:5778005-5794626 GCF_000951045.1 Mandrillus leucophaeus
TATTTTTAGTAGAGACGGGGTTTCACAATGTTGCCCAGACTGGTCTCAAACTCCTGACCTCAGGTGATCCGCCCGCCTCGGACTCCCAAAGTGCTGGGATTACAGGCATGAGCCACCGCGCCCGGCTCACTAGGTTTTCTTAATAGAAAGAAATGAAATTCTTTCAACCCTGTTAGAACATATAGCAGGATTAGAGGTAACTGGTAAGACATTGCCAAATAAAATACATGTACTTCCTGTCATTAAGTGTTTGCCTTACAGCTGAAAAACACCTAAAAAAACTTTCCTAGCTTCATCAAGGAGATATACTTTCAAAGTATAACCATTATTCCATTATTAGCTGACACACACTATTCTTTGTTTAAAGATTTACCATGGAAATCTATTCTGCAGTTAAACTTGATTCAGTTATTTAATTTGTTTGTGGCATAGTAGCACTTCTGTGGCACTGTAATAACTTTATGCTGTAAACTAGACCCTTTAACACTTGGTCAGCAGTTCCTTTCTAAGCATCATCGCCATGGCCACTAACACTATCATTAGCCTTTAGTATCTACTATTATCTAAGACTCTGTGTTTTCTACCAAAAACACAAAGTTCCAGAAAACAATGTTCCTGGATAAAGGCTCAGGGTTTGTTTTCCATGTGCCAAATGAGTGGAAACTTACTTCAGGAAAAGAGAAGAGGCATCTGACTTCCATTTAGCACCTTGAGTCAACCTCTATGCTAAATTATTCATATACATTATTTAAAAATCTTTACAATAACTCTAGGAGATGGGTATCAAACACATATTACAGTTGAGGAAGTCGACGTAAAAGATTTCAATTTAGTAATCCAAGATCACATTGCAAGCAGAAGGTAAAGGCTGGAACATGAATCTAAAACAAATGGACTCCAAAGATTGCATTTTCCAATTCTGTGTAGCCTTGCCAATTAATATTAAATTGCCACCAACTCTCCTGTTTTATGAGAATAAAAATGTGAATCTCATTTTATTGAACCTCTTCTTTAAGACATTTTCTGTATCTTTAATTATCGTTTGTGGCTGCCCTATAAATCCTACACAAGTTTTATATATTTATCTAAATCTGACTAATTCACAACTGAAGACAATTATGGCAAAGATCTAAGAAAAGCAAATAATACCTTTGAAATTATAGAACTTTACAGGAGAAAAGATTTTTACCAATTCTTTGCTTCAACCCCCTTATTTCATAAATAAGAAAACTATACCCAAAGATTTCATGTAACTTATTTCCAAGAAATTTGCTATTAAAGACTCTTTTGTCTTCTAATTCTGGATACATGGTATGAAATTGGTTCATTTAATTCAGTCACTTAATCATTAAATTAATATCTATTTCAGATTTTCCACATAGAAACACATTGTCGTGAGCATCAGAAAAAATTAGGTACCATAAGAAGATACGGTATTTGTAGACTTAGTGGGAGAATAGGAGCTAAAAATTGAAGTGCATGCTGTGTTCTCCTGGTATACTCTGAAAAACTGATGTAAAAACCTGTAAAATAGCCGGGAGGGGTAGCTCGCGCCTGTCATCCCAGTACTTTGGGAGGCCAAGGCAGGTGGATCACCTGAGGTCAGGAGTTCAAGACCAGCCTGGCCAACATAGTGAAACCCTGTCTCTACTAAAAAAAAATACAAAAATTAGCTGGGCATGGTGGAGGCCCCCTGTAATCCCAGCTACTCTGGAGGCTGAGGCAGGAGAATCGCTGGAACTGGGGAGGCGGAGGTTGCAGTGAGCCGGGATCGCGTCAATGCACTCCAGCCTGGGTGACAAGAGCGAAACTCCTCAAAAAAAAAAAAGTTCTAAAACATCTGTTCTCCACCTATCACTTTGCATTCCATTCACCTCACATCAGCATCTTTGCTTCTCATTAAATATTCCAAGCTCATTCCATCTTCAGGGCCTTTGTACTGTCTGTCCCGTGTGTAGAATTATTTTCCCCTAGGTAACCACATGATGAGTATTCTTATTTCCTTCAGCTATCTGCTCAAACGTAACTGTGCCCTACAGGGCTTTTGTTATCACCTTAGGTAAAATAGCATCTTTTGTAACAATTGTTTGTTTACTGTTTCTACCCCAAGACGTCAGCTCCATGAGGGCAGAGCCTTGGGCTGTCTCAGGACTTAGCACATCGCGTAACACATAGCAGGAGGTTAATAAATGTTTGCCGAGTATGTCAATGAATAAAACAGGTGACATATTTGAAGATCAAATTTAAGATGGTTCCAAGAAAATTTTAATAATAGTTATGAAAACATTGCCTTGATTAGCCCTTTCTATGTTACACTTTTAACATCTGCTAAAGGACCTCGTGTAGTGTGTTATGCAAATTACAGGGAAAATGCTGATATGTTGTAGGGTTTCCACACATTCACAACATCCCACTGAAAATTATTGTGAATACGATACCGTAGATAATCACCCTGGCACCAAGAAATAATTTAGGACATTAATTCTGATTTCTCACGTTAAATGATAACAAGGTTGCATATGCCCATGTGCTAAAAGAAGTAGACATTATATGTATTAGTCTCTTGGGACTGATTATCTTAATAGGATTCATTATTAATATATCAAATTATTTATTAAAGCCATCTAATTCACTAATGTTTTCCTATTTTCTTCCTCTACAAATTATTAAAATTATTCATCACATCCTGTTAAATAGGACATTAGTCTATTACGTAAGCATCATAGGCTTCCAAGGACTAAGTCTCAGTTCTCATAGTAAGTCCATGATACTTACTAATCAAATAAGTAGAATGTTTTTCAATTCACTTCCATCAAGGCCTTGGATATATTATTTGTAATCCACCTTACCCTTTAGAGTCACTGTTTAGTGTTGTTTATATTTACTGAAGAGAAAAATAAAGAAGGAAGGAAAGAAAAAAAAAAAGAGGAGCGCTGAGGAGGCAAGCAGAGAGGGAATGAAGGAGAGAGGGTAAGAAGGGAGGGAGGGAGAGAAGAAAAGAAAGATAAAGTAGGTAAGAAAAGATCAGGCCCAGCAATTCCACGTGGCCAGGACGTCTACAGTGGAGCAGAACCAGTGCTTCAGAGAAGGTACCACTAGTCACTGCTCACTGCTCACCTGGCCCTGCCCGCAGGTGGCCAGCTTTTCCTCCATGACAGGAATCACCCAGAGCCCTTGTTCAAGTGTGATGCCCACACCTTCCTATGAAGATTCCAGTTCAACAGACTCGAGATAAGGGGGTCCTGCAAACTGTCCTTAACAGGACTAGATCAGTGATTATCAAACTCAAGCCTGCATTGGAGTCACCGGGAGGGCTGGTTAAAACACAGACTGCCCCATCCCAGAGTTTCCGATTCTGCACATCTGGGGTGGAGCCCAAGAATTTGCACTTCTAACAAGCTCCCATGTGGCACCGATGTTCCTGGTCAGGAACATCATACCTCGAGAACCATTTTACTAGATCATTCCTATAACCAGGTGAGTTTGGAAGAAATCATCACTGTAACAAATTTCTCTGAAGCTGTCATTGGAATGACATATTATGTTTTTCTCCAACCCTGTAATTACCCTGATTTAGATGTCACCAATAATTTTCTGTGAGTCAGAAATCAGTTTCAAACATCTCTGTGACCTCAATATAGAGAGAAATAAAGGAGTCCAACGTGCAGCTCTTTCTTTATCAAGGTAAAAACACTAGTTTAAACCATGTGGAGGCTGCCAAAAATGCCTAGATTGTATACTACAAAGAGTTAATACAACCACCAATCAGGAGAGAGAAGTCTATTAAAAGAACACAGACAGCTTTCAATGTCTGTGTTCCTGGGTCAGACTCAGGTCTCTGGTATGTCACCACGTAGCACCTACTGGAATGAGCAAGAGCTAATTTTTTAAAAGCTGATTTAGACACGCCTATTATTTAGAGATCCAAATTGGGCCACTGGGGCTTTAGGAATGGTGCTTCGCAGCTCAGTGCGGCCACTATAAACTCGAGCCGGTTGTATCACTCCTTTCCATGAGGAATTTAAGGGGTGTGACTGCATCCTTTCCAACCCTGCATTCCACATGTGACAAAACCGATCCAGCTGTTTGTCTGAAAGAAATTCCTCGCTGTCCTTAAATATTAAAAAGCAAGTGGATATCCATCCTCGGGGGCAAGTCTCCAGCTGGAACCTGGTACAGGCAGTTGCGAAACAAAGACAGTGCCCTGGAGAGCATCTGCTTTTGAATTCTTACCTCGCCATAGGGGGGTTAGCCCCATCTTGCTTTTTGAAATGGCAGATTCTGGATGGAGGGTGATGGCTTGGCCCAAAGCTCTTGAGAAGTGTTCATCCACTACTGACCCAATGTCTCCCTGGAAATAAGTGAAAAGGACACAGCGAGAGTTAAGGTACTCCATCTCGGCAGGCTGGTCTTTCTCCTCCTCCTCCTCCTCCTCCTCATCCTCCTCCTCTTGTTTGCTGGGAAGGGTGACTTCCAGAGAGTCCTGCATCTTGCTGAATACCGCTAACTTCTTCTGGGATGGAATAAACAAAACACAGTATCAAAGACAGTTTGTAAAAAGGCATTCACTAGTTAAGTTTTCACTTTAAAAAAAAAACAATCTAAATATTAACATATGTTTGCAAACGGAGTCTACTTCATCTGCTTTATTCCATCTTTTTCCTCCCCAAACCAGTTGCCTCCTTCCCACACTAAAAAAAAATAATATTAATAAAAAGTCTGTGATTCTACATTTGGCAAACAAACATAAAAGCCCATTATCAAATAGCATATTTTCAAAATAGGATTTTGTTTTTGTTTTTGCTTTTTGTTTTTTCATCTAGCTAGGCCAACGGGAGAATGACATTTTAAAAAAAGTTTTTCTTCCCAGTTTTGGTTTACTTTTAAAAATGTAACATACAGCAGTGTTACGGTTTAGGACAGAGAGGAATGACTGTCTGGGGGTGGGGTGGAGAAGAAAAGAACTTTTCATAAATAAAATAAACTAAAATAAAAACAGGAATGTAGCATCTTATAAAAGGATTTGGCAGATGTGCTGAACTCATTTCTCAAAAATCAAACTAAGATGACAAAATAAGTCTGTGTGAAGATGCATTTTACATGGAACATATTTTTCAGATGTTCCACTTACCATCATTATCATGAGGGGAAAAAGTTTTATTATGGCTTGCTGAAAATATTATAAAATACTAGTAGCGGGTTAATCTTTCAAATAAAAATGAGAAAGATTTGTTAACTTAAAATGTTTAAAATATATGATAACTCTCATAATATACATTCTGTCAGACAAGCTGCTAAAACTTTCTATTTATCACCTCATTGAATCTTTATAATTCTATAACATGGCTATTAGTACTATCCATATTGTAAAGATTAAAAAGCTAAAGCACAGAAAAGTTAAGTTACTTGCCAAAAGTCACAAATCGTGTGAGCTGCGGAGTCCGAATGCATAAGAAAATCAGACAGGTATAGACATGTGTGTGCACACATGTGCTGGGGAATGGCAGAGAGGGGTATCTAGAGTATAGATATGCATGTGCATACATGTGGTAGGGAAAGGCAGGGAGGGACATCAAGAGTAAAACAATTACAAAAATGTATTTTGTATTGTTTTTCTGTGTAATACATTTATAGTTAATAGATATTTTATTATTCCTGCTTTTCAGTATTTCCAAACATTTTTCACTGAGCACATATTACATTTATTATCAACTTCAAAGCGAATTACATATAAGAAGATAATGCTAAAGATTGTGAAATGTATTATTCTAGTGACCAAACGAGCTTTCTCTGTCATCCTTATGTCTGCAAAACCTGATCCTTGATCATACCATTTTTTTTTCACTTTGAAAAAAATGCATGCTGGAAAATGAATGTCAATAGAAAAAGATAAATCACTCCAGAATACCCAGTAATTTTTCATATGTTAGCAAAATACATACCCCAGACTCTATATTTCTAATGTAATTACTAGCTTCAATATCTATAGCTCCAAATTATAAATGCACCATTCAACAATTTGGCCCCTTTCCCCAGCAGTGAATTTGTTGCTCTTGTGTAAGGTGAGTACTGAAATATTCAGAAATACTATGAGCTTCTAGTTATCATTTCAGGATGGTTATTTATAAATATATATTTTGCTTTTATTTAAAATTTGTGTCAGTATGGTTATGATTTGTTGATGAATAGATAATTCATTCTTTGTAAGTGAATGTGCCTTGCTGATGAATAGGTAATTGCAATGACTGAGTGCTTTTCTTTCTCATAATCTACTTCTGCACAGATTTGAACATTTTTATATTTAACTTCAATAGTAAAAACACCATAGAATCATATGGTATGTGTAAAATTAGGGAATCGAGCTCAATAACCTCTAAAGCCACTCCTAGTTTTAAATTCCATTCTAAAATGAAATGAATATTATAATTTATTAGTCAAATCACAGTGCTGCTTCTTTCGGTGCATGTGTATTTACCTAAAACATGTACTGTTTTAACCGTATGCACACACTCTCTGTTGAATATTCTGGAACATTAGAAAGCCGCTCTGTATTTACATGAAAACAAAAACCCTAAAACCTATCTACATGGTGGCATCATTGTCCACAAGTGTTCATTATTATTCGTGAAACTAATTTCTTTTTTCTGTTATTGTCCAGCCCAGCATCAGTTTGTGAGAGTGGGGCTCTGCATATAAATGCTTTATTTGTTTAATTGTAACATTCATTCTTTAAATAGAAGAGCCTAGCTATGTTAACAATCCAAATAAAGTCAATGTTTTATTTTATCTTTAATTGACAGCAATTAATTCTCAGATGAAATAAAAGTGAAGTTTTATATATATATACATATATATATATATATATAAAGGATTTGAAAGCCATGAATCCTGATACAAATGTCAAATAGTATTCTGATCAATAGTAGCAATCATAAAATATCAATTTTAAAATTGATATTTTTAAATCAATTAAACTATTGTATTTAAACTATAGAATTTCAATCTATTTAAGATTTCAGTTTTCTAAATGCTTCATAATATTGTGTTACCTTTCCTACCAATTTTTGAATGGTTGGATAGAAATAAACTAACCTAAAAATTATATTTTTCAATATGCAATGGGGAATAGTAAGCGAAAGCTGCCCCTGCATTAAAAAGCTCATCATCAGTTTATTTTAGAAAAAGAATTATCTCAATGTATGCATTCTTTATATTTTTATTTCATATATGTAATATATCTATATTTACATAAATACATATACTGAAATATTCCTTTTTGATATGGCAAACATATATGGTTCTTTAAAATATCTATACTGATTCCTCTACTTAAATAAATTTTTTTGGAATGATTATAAAATATACTTTCTGTTTTCTTTTTCTCTCTCTGGGTTCTTTAAGCCAGATTCTTTTACTAATTAAATAAATTTGCTAGAAAACTATCAAACAAATAAAATGAAAAAAGCTTATATCTACCAATAGGCAGGACACAAGAACTCTACCATTGCCACTTGCACTTTTTTTTTAGATAAAGTTAGATTGGGCCGGGCGTGGTGGCTCATGCCTGTAATCCCAGCACTTTCAGAGGCCAAGGCGGGTGGATCACGAGGTCAGGAGATCGAGACCATCCTGGCTAACACGGTGAAACCCCGTCTCTACCAAAAAATACAAAAAATTAGCCGGGCGTGGTGGCGCCGCCTGTGGTCCCAGCTACTTGGGAGGCTGAGGCAGGAGAATGGCGGGAACCCGGGGGGCGGAGCTTGCAGTGAGCCAAGATGGCGCCACTCACTCCAGCCTGGGGGACAGAGCCAGACTCCGTTCAAAAAAAAAAAAAAAAGGATAAAGTTACGTTAATTTAATTTTCGCAGATTATAATGAACCAATTTAAACATTTACGTTTACAACACATACACACACACACACACACACACACACAGACAAAGCCTCACGATCAACAGTACTGGTTAAAATAAGAATTTCAAGGTATCAAATGACCTGATAACTAACTAATGTGCTAAGGTTGAATTTGCATACTTTTGTTTTAACATTAAATGCGATCATGAAGAAAACAGAAATACAACATTTAAACAGCAATCGATTCAAATGCTGCCATTCATCCCATCTTAATTTCATTCTCCATTCTCCATAGACTCTCGTGCCTCAACTACTTTCTAATGTCTGTATTTTGTTGACTGTAAATCAATTTATTGTTTTGTTTTGTTTTGTTTGGGTTTTTTTTTTTTTCTTCTTTTTTGAGACGGACTTTTGCTCTTGTTGTCCAGGCTGGAGTGCAATGGAGCTTTCTTGGATCACTGCAACCTCCACCTCCAGGGTTCAAGTGATTCTCCTGCCTCAGCCTCCCTAGCAGCTGGGATTACAGGTGTCCGCCACGATGCCCAGCTAATTTTTTTGTATTTTTAGTAGAGACGGGGTTTCACTATGTTGGCCAGGCTGGTCTCAAACTGCTGACCTCAGGTGAGTCACCCCCCCCTCAGTCTCCCAAAGTGCTGGGATTACAGGCGTGAGCCACGGCGTCCAGCTCTGCTTTTTTTTTTTTTTTTTTTAACTAAGTATTTTACTCATGAGCACTTCTGCCACATTCTGTATTCACTTGGTCTTTGCTCCTTCAGTGAAACGTTCCTAGTGTTACATTCTTTCTTGGAAATAATATATAAAATTCAAAACATTGAGACTAAATATCAAATCATCAGAACCCAGATTTCCTGATTCAAGGTCAAAATGTAATCTAATTGGTATTTTTCTCAAAATGCACAATCACTTCCTAAAAATATCCAGATTTCGCAGAAATATTTATGTTTTGCTTAGAAGACCCTGAAGAAATGTTAACAAAAATAAAGTCATCTAAAGGGACTTTAAAGACTACAAGTTATTGTTGTTTTTTTAATGCACATTTATGTCTCTTCACCACAATATAGTTATGACACTTTTTCCCCCCGTAAAATGACTCTGCAGTAAGATGAAACAATAAATGGGTTAATAGCTATAAAGTGAACGCTAACTCACAAAGAGGTTAAAGTATCAATGTGGAGAGTTCGCTTGGGCAGTACAGACCATATCCAACCACCACGCTGCTTGCCACTAGGCACAATAGCAACAAAGTTTTCAGCAGGAATGTGCCGGGGAAGGATTTGTCTGACAAGAGAAAGACTTCCATGTCAGGAGCCAAATACCACTAACTCCCCAAGGCTTAAGCCTACAAAATGCCAAATGATTACCGTGCATATGTGGAAACTTTTTTTCCTAGGGAAACAAAAGTATTTTAATGAATCACTGGAGTCTTTGGATATTTAGAAACAGATTTAAAAAGAAAATCTACTGGCTAGCTTTTTAAAATACAATGATTTTTTTATATTCAAAAACACGATTGGAGCTATAAGAAGAAATCGCTCTCCCTAAATATTTCAAAATCGTAGAGGCCATAAAAGCAGCACATTGCTCTTTGACCATATGTATTTTTTTCTTTTGAGACAGGTTCTCGCTCTGTCACCCAGGCTGGAGTGCAATGGTGTGACCACGGCTCCCTGCAGCCTCCACCTCTCAGGCTCACATGGCTATCCCACTTCAGTTGGGACTACAGATGCGTGCCACCATGCTGGCCTTATTTTTTATTCTTATTTTTTTTGTAGTGACAGGATCTCACAATGTTGCCAGGGTTGGTCTCAAATTCCTAGCCTTAAGTGATCCTCCTGCCTCAGCCTCCCAGAAGTGTTGGGATTACAAACATGAGCCACCGTGCCTGGTCACATATTTCTTAATTTACTTGGATAACAGCTTTTGCTTCTTCGCCTATTTGGAGAAGGCTAGATCAGCTTATATGAGGTTGGGTCAAGTTAAGGAACATATGTCACAAACCTTTTGTATATTTCGTTTCACGCAACTGTCCTCCCACACACAAATATTTTGTCAGAATAAGTACTCCCAAGTAATAAGTTAATATGCAAATTACTGGGTCAGGATGGTCTAATTATAATAGTCAGTGGCAGAGATGGGATTAGAACCTATTTCTGTTTGTTTACAAAGCATGTGCCCAGAAAATAGACTAAAGAAAATGTGTCTCTATGGTATTTATTTTAACTGAATAAACAAGCCGTAAACATCAGTCAGAGTGGCATCACATACTAACTAGGACAGTCTAAAACGCATGACATTAAAAAAATAGAAATTAATCAATGCCATGCTTTTAAAAACATACATCATTCTAGATGAAATTGAACTTCTATATCTAAGAATATATTATCTCCTTGACAAATCAGATACATAAAACAATAGTCTACAATTTTTCTGAAAATCCCATTTTGGAAATTTGATGAGAGTCAGTCTGTGAGACAAAATCACACCTCACGATTCTGTGTTTGTTTGTTTGTCTGTTTTTCTTAACAGTAGGGAGGAGTCAACCAAAAATCATATAACAACATGATGAGTTACTTTCGAGTGCATTTGCCTCTAAACGATTCTTGTCACTATCAAAAAATCAAATCTAACCCCTCCAAGGAAGAAAAATTTCCAGTTTTAATGATGTTCAAAAAAATGTGCCACAGGCTTAGAGGCGATTTCAAAATTTACATTCCCAAAATGTTTTAAGCAATGATCATATCATGAGGGTATGTGTTCTCCCTCAAACCAACTACTTTGAAGGAGAAAACAGTTTCCAACATATAAATTTCTAGTGAGTTTGTATAATTCTATTACTGGACTTAGGGTGTAATTACATTTTTAAGGTTATTCATCCATTATTCATTAATTTATCTAATTGTCAATTAATACCTACTTTGGGTCAGAAATTATGCAAAGACTCGGAGTCACAAAGATGAGAGTCATGGCCTGTTCCTAAACTCAAACTTCTCCTAGTTAGTGGCAAGAGTATGGTAAAGGCAATCATAAATAAAGAGAGCCTCATGATTTATTGACATGGCTGATTGCATTAGATTCTCTAAGTGGCTAATATTCCAAAATTTAAAAGTAAGAAAATTCAAAAGATAACACCAGGTTAATTACTGTTTTCTTGTTTCTAAAGCAGCATCGATGGGAAGGGAATTCAATAGAAAAAGAACTGAAATGGGAAAGAAGATTTGACCAAAACGATTTCCATGAGTCTGAGCGAGCCACTGAAGCTTCTGGCCCTTAGCTTCCTCTTTTGAAAACAAGAAACTTTGATTTGATGGTCTCAGAGGTCTCTCATCCAACTCTATATCTTAATAAGCAACATGCTGGAGCTCTAGACAAATTCACACTTAATTTTGTTTCTCAGATTGGCTGCCTCTTCTGATATTTAGCCAAAAAAAACCCCTACAGATCATTGAAGAGTAATTTATTTTCAGACATGGGTCATCTAGCCCAATTCCTAGGAATTAGTTACAGTGCTTCCTTTATCTGTCTTCATATTAACAAGAAAGGACACACTTTTAGAGTCCCCCTACTTCACCCTCCAATGACAAGTGTTTTGGCACACTGAAATCATATAGTTTTAAGGAGAAATGACACCTGTTGAATTTAGGTCGTTTTTTTTTCTTCTTCTACTAAAGAAGGAGACAAGTGAAAAGCGGTTCAGCTCTCCCAGTTCAGACCACACTTGTAAATTACTGGAGTAAATCTGCTATCCACTGAACTATCAGTAAATATGGATTTATGAGTTGTTCTAGCAGCAGCTGTTTAGGTCTAATGGTTCAGGGCACTCTTAGGGTCTTCCTAAATGAGTAGTCAGAGCAGAAAACCAGCTGCTTAAAGAGATGTGTTTTGAAAGGTTCAGAGCAGAGCTTAGCTCAAAAGTTTTGCTCTCACTGTCCCTGACAGAGCCTCAAATTCAACTCTTAGAGAGTCTTTGTTTCTTGAATAAAAATGTTTTCTTGGAGCTAATACCCTAACGTATTATCTAGTACAGGATATATTCATTTTCAGCTTTTTAAAAAGTTCGTTGGACACAGAGCCTGTGGAAATGAGATCCAAGCTAAGCACTCAGGTCTTAGAATGACAGTCACCTAGCTTACAAGTTTGCTTTAAGATCTGTCTTAGGTATCATAAGCCTAAGAGTTTTATTTCCACTGAAAAATCGCTTTGCACAGATAGATATGACAAATATATATACTTGTGGTATACACAGCGCAGCCTCTTCTGCAGTAGCCTGAAGAAACGGTGCATAGGAGAACAAGGCTTTCCCCTCTAAACACCTCTTTTACCATCTTATAGGTCTCCTTGCCATCTCCGGCTTTATGAGATGCAAAATTTTACTAAGGGCTAGATAAGGTAGGACTTCGTTGCATTTAGTCAAAATGCCCTTTAGATAAATTTCCAGAGAGTCACCTTGTCCTGGCATTTGGTTTCTTGGTGAACACATCCTCACTATGCATGATTTTATGGATCTCAGTCTTGCCCTTACCATCATTATTGTAATCTCCATTCTGGTTGACCGCCAGCGATAACAGTTCAGTTATGTTAACAGTTAATTTTTCCTCCGGTTTGGATTTTCTGGCTGGGAAGTCATTGGGAGCATGAAGCTCTGGGGCACTTCCAGTCTCTAAGTCTCTACAGTGAAGTTAATTTGTGTAGTGTGAAGTTATAGGGGCTGTTCTTTCTCAAAGAAATCCTGTATGAATTTTTATAAATCCACTTAAGTCCTTACTTACAGTTGCAAGAAAAATAGATCCTCTGCCTCAAATAAGTTGTCTGTGAATGGAAACTACTTGGGTTATAATTGTATTATTTACTCTTAATGAATCTAAACTTACATTGGAAGAGCTATAATAGATGAGGCACTTAAAATTAACTGCTAATACCACTTCCTGTATTTTATTTTGGATAAATAAATATTCATTTGCTAAGTGGATATACTATTTCATCAACAAGGGGTGCAACATGGGTAGCATAAGTCATTAGCATAATCCAAATGCTTGCTAAAGGCCTTGGAGTGCCTAAACTTAAGAAAGTACACTACCAAGGACTTGGAAAGAATCTCGCACTCCAAGGCCAAAGAATCTACTGCATATTAATCTTCATTATCAAAACAAATTGATTGGGGATCTAAAGACAAAAATAAGCCTATTGTGCAATAGCAAAACATTAAAAAAGTTAAAAAAGCTTTAGGAAACTTCACGGCATTGTACAAAGATGCTACACTGGAGAAAGGGAGATCTGGTGGTCCTAATTTTGTCACCAGCTTTGAAATCTTTAGCCAGGCATTTCAGTCCTATAAAAATCCATTTTCTCACTTGTAAAAGGAAGAGTTGAAGTTATGTTTTTCCAGGGCTTTCTTCTCTGACAAACTGAATCTCAGAACAATTGTATGACTCAACCAAGGTAGCAGAGTCCAGACAGAGTTTGAAAAAACACCTTACAAAACTTATAACTGAAGTTCTGCCTCCAAGGGCACTTAATTTTTTCAAGTGAAAGCATGCATGCAGATTCATCCAGCTGTTACCCTGGAAGAGGACAGAGTAAATATACTCTATTTTATATGAAGCCCAAAGTGTGATTGTTAAAAATCCCCATGTGCAATTAGAAAGCCGGTGACTGTTCTCTGCCTCACCTATAAACTGCATAATTCTGAAACATTTGACAGCATGTGCTGAGAGATCAAGTCAAGAGTTCTACTGAGGAGATGTTAGAGACTGACATATTAAAGCCAGGATGAGATGGTGGGCATGGGAAACAGGTCACCCAGCATCCCTCAGCAATTTTGGCTCTATAAACCCCACTGTATGATTTATACCCAGCCATGCAATCTCTAGTAATTGATGTCAGGGACTATAAAATTTATACTTTGGACATATTTTAGCTTACTTTGAATTTTTAGCCCAATGTATACCTAAGTAACACACTGCAGTACAAGCTAATATAAATATATATACAGTTCACTAGGTTTTTAAAACGACATTCACTTATTACCCACCTACAACATACAATATGTTCAACAAAAACCTAAACTTAAATTTCAAGTGCACATTTGTGCTTATAGGGAAACAGGTGAGAATACACGTGCCTGGATAATAAAGTTCTGTTATTTCCAAAATAATTCTCAATATTATATGATTATTTGTTAAGAGGGAAAATATACCTGTGTTTAAAATCCATCATAATGAATCATTCTGATATAGTAATTAATAAGGACTTCAGAGCTACACAGTTTGCGGGGAAAATTAGTTGACAGATACACTATTATAATTGAATACAGAAGTAATACAAAACTTGAATGTTGTCTTTTCTAGCATTTCTTTAAACGACCATTAAAATTTCTTGATTACTGTTATTTTTCTTTGCTCCTTTTCCATTTTTTCCTTCTCAAAAAATCATTTTTTCAAATTCAGTAGGAGTTGTAGCCCTTACTTTTGTCTCCCAGGCAAGATTCTATTAGGGGTCACTTCCCATGTACGGAGAAAGCAATCTTCATGGATAATAATGATAAAACCTTATGGAATGCAAAAACAACCAAAATATGTATTCTCAGATGACTGCATTAGGGCCAAGTCAATATTAGTCCCACTTCACCCACGCATCACATAGTCTAAAAATGCTGTCAGCCTGATAAGAATTTCCTGATTTACTCTCTTTTCCAATAGAAAATGTAGGTCATCAAAATAAACTTCTGACAGTAAAAGAACAGTTACACCATCAAATCTTTTTTTTTTATTTCACCAGCCGGTTATGGTCAAATAGTTTCTTTACGTAACCAAAAAAAAAAAAAAAAAGAAGAAAAAGAAGAAGAAAGAAAGAAATCTTGAACAAGCCGTTTTAGTAAAAGCAACAAGAAAATTTCCAAGCACATCTCTTGACTACATTCTTATGGTTGACTCAGCCAAACATCTAGTTATTCTAGCTAAGCAATGTCTACAAAAGTCCAAAATATAGAAGTTGAACTAATCAATGTAGATAAATTGTTTTCTTTTTAAGAAACTCATTGGTCAGAGTTTTTCTAATTTTTATTTTATTTTATTTTATTGTTTATTTTTTAAAATTGTTGTCTTCAGTATGTTGATGGTTTTAGCAAGAGAAATGAATTGGGGACAGAGTCTCAGGGCCATTGCAAACATTATATAAAGTATTTGGAGTCATTTCTTATTGAAAACTTTTATGATTGGTAATTTGCCATTTTCTCTGATACCGAATGTTATTTTCTAGCTCAAAAAAAAAGTGTTATAGTATTAACTCCACCACACATTCGTTAATTTCACAACCCTAAAAAAATGAAGCCGTATTTGAAACAACTTCTACTAGTTTGTTATTTTATAAAGGAGGAAAGTATCTTTCTGAATACATAGAGAAGTTTTAGTTTGCTGCTCATCCACATTCCAAATGATAATTGAAGGCCTCTATAATATCAGAGATGCTTTGAAATGCTGGTGCTGTTGAATATTTTTTTTTTTAAACAGGATAGCAGGAAAGTAGGGCTCCTTCCTCTTTGGCCCTAATTGGTCCTAGTGAAGCTGGTACTATTCAGCAGATGAATCTGGGACATGTACCCTTCCAGAGTTAGCTGAATTTCATAGTTCCTAAATTCTAAACAGAAAGTTAGATTTCTTTCTAAAGCATAGTATTGTAATTCTAGCAAAGAGACAGAGGTAGAGGAAATATAGAAAGTAAAAAGTCAGATTAATTAACAGCCCAAACCTATGAAGGTTTGCAATAAAACATGTGGTTCCTAAGAAAGTAAAAAGAAATAAATCAATATATTCTACAGATGGTAATTTCCTAACCAAATCTAGTTATACATTTTTAAGTTTCTCCAAATCCACCCACCCTAATTCCCATAGTCTGAGGTGGACTCTATTTTGGTACAGCCCTTGCCACATACATTTTTTATTTTAATGTAGCACTAACTAAGCCTTGGCACACTCTCCGTTGTATCCAGAGAGTAATGTCCAAGGGCGCCTCGTGCCAAATTCCCCAGAACTCTACTGTTCCTTCTAAAGTAACGATATCATCTCCTCAGTTCACGACCCCTTATTACGGACGTCTTCAGTCACTCTTGGAAGAGTGGAGACCCAGCATCCAGAGATCCAAGGTAACCTTTTGGCCTAGGGACACACTGTCAACAGACTGAGCACGTACTATATAACAAGCGCTGTGCTTTGCTGGGATGAAAAAATGAATGAAGAACCTTGGAATCCATCCCTGTCCTCTAAGTCACGGTCACAGGGAGAAACATTCTGTGGAGAAGTTCTAGTAACACCCGATAGACATGATGCTAGACCAATGTTCCCCCATGAAAGTCCCAGATCATTTCGTGAACTCACTCTCCAGATAGCCTCCCCTACCTCTGTCCGCGCACTTCATCTTCCTCATCAATAAAACCCTGAAACATTCCACCTTTCCAAACAAACAAAATAGTTGGTGTAAAGGAAGTTTACTCACATAGTCCTAAGACAGATGCCCTTGGTGAGCTTCAGAGAACTGAGTCCTAAGAGCTCGGGTGGCTATGAGGCGCAGCCTCTGAGCTCCGGTGACCACAGCTCAATGAAGCCCCCAGCCAGGTCATGCCTCACCCACCCGTACACCCCGCTGCTCTCCCTTCCCGGCTCTCTCGGGACGGCTTCTGCTCAAGGACGCTCCCGCAGGTCCCAGCGCATCCTCCGCGCCACGCGTGCCGGCGGGACGTCGCCGAGCCCCAGAC